>NW_016107761.1:1375121-1407351 GCF_001604975.1 Cebus imitator
AAAAAAAATTGCTTAGATATTAGAATTATATAGAGAGAGTTTACCCTCATTCAGCTTGAAGAGCACATCATATTTTAAATTGGATATTCCCAGACTGACAAACTGGTTTATAACGGTGCATTGTCCTTTGCTTGTTCAACAAGTAAGTGATCTTTGATGAGCACACAGCAGAACATCTCAGACACAGTTAATTCTAGATCTCTGCCAGGGTACAATGAATCTAGGGTGTTTCTGTTATTGGTTCATCCACCCACTCATCACTCACTCACCTGTCACACACTCATCCATTCTCTGTGAAATGATTGAGGACTCCCTACCTGGCAGGAACTGCTGGTGGTGAATGTAACAAGCTCAGCCTTTACCTTCAGGGAGTTTAAAATTGAGTGGAGCACAAAAGGAATAAGACAAGTGTCAGAAAAATTGCAAGTGTGCTAAACTTTACTAATGGCATGTGATTCTATGAGAGCTTATGAGAAGGAAATTGAAATTTGACCTCAGCTGAGAGGTGAGGGAATGCTTCCAGCAGGAGGGGCTGATCATGCTGAGATCAGAAGCACAGGCAGGAGTTGGCCACTGCAGAAAGAAAGGCACCATCCCGGGGCAGAGAAGATGACCTTTGAGGTCTCTGTGATGGAAAGGAAGGAGGCACAGAAGAGGCAGCCTCAGGGCTGCAATAGAGAGGGTGGGGAGGTAGAGTGGAGAGGACCAGCAAGGCCTTTGGGGTGACTGCCCAGATGGGAAAGGTGGGCCACAGGTAAGACCATGTGAAAATGGGGACTGGGGGAAACCCTGGAGAGAGGAAGCAACGTGGTCCCCAGAGAGAGATGGGATTCTAGATGGATCTGAAATACCAATCTTATTCCATCCTGGGGGCCTCAGACTCAGGATGATGAGTAGAAAAGTAAGAGCCTGGGAAGCCCTGGCCCCAACCCAAAAAGATAGCCTGGAGGAAAGACCAGAAAGTAAAAAAGAGACATCTGAGGCCCTGTGACCAGTCCAGGCCTAGCTAGAACTGCCTGTGGAGGCACCTGGCACAGACTGAAGCTCACACTGCCAGGACCCATTGGGCTTCCAAGATTCTCAGTGCTGAGAACCCTGCCAAGGACGCAGCTGAGTCTGGGATTGGGGAGGAGGGCAGAGCCTCCCCTGCCTTTATACTCAGAGAGGAGATGGCTGTGCAGTACTGTGGGGTCACTGCTGGCACAGAAGTACACAGATGTCTGAGAGGGTTCACCTGACTCCAGCATGAGGGAGAAATCATCAGTGTTTGATGTGGAGATGCTGTAACCATCAGGGACTTCTCCTTTGCCAGTGCTACCCGCTGTATTTAGATGAGCATTAGCCCCAATCCTAGATCTTGCCTATACCAGTACATGGCATTATGTCTCATATCCTGGTACATCTCAGTGTCACTCTCCATCCTGCTGTCAGGATCTGAGATTTTGGAACCTGGGTGATGCCAGCAATCACTGGACCTGAAGAGAAGGAGAACAAAGCCCATGCTGCAGCCCCAATGGGAAGGCCCTGGGCCTTGAAATCCATGCAGGAGCCCTGCCCAGGACCCATCTGCCCACAGGAGACAAAAGGCCGCACAGCACAGGAGGCTGATGCTCATGGCAGGTGCTGCAGGAGGGAGGAGTCTTCTGGGTCTGTGTGTTGGTGAAACGGGAACAGGGCTCTCAAGGGAGTCATTCTGAGACCTCATTCTCCCTGCCTGCGCCCCAGAGCCTTCTGGTCGACAGAGGCCATGCCCCTTCCCCAGAGGGTCAAATCCAAAATAAATGTACCAGTGAAATTTTGATGGGAAGAATGCTTCTTTTTTTTGTTTTGTTTTGTTTTGTTTTGTTTCTTGCTCACTGTTTTTGAGTTATAACCCTTCCATGCAGCTCATTTTTGCTTCTTTTTTAATTGCATTTTAGGTTTTGGGGTACATGTGAAGAACATGCAAGATTGTTGCATAGCCTTCCTCCCCTTCACTTATATCTGGCATTTCTCCCCATGCTATCTCTCCCCAACTCCCCACCCCCCCCACTGTGCCTCCCCCATTTCCCCCCAACAGACCCCAGTGTGTGATGCTCCCCTCCCTGTGTCCATGTGTTCTCATTGTTCAACACCCTCCTGTGAGTGAGAACATGCAGTGTTTGATTTTCTGCTCTTGTGTCAGTTTGCTGAGAATGATGGTTTCCAGGTTCATCCATGTCCCTACAAAGGACACGAACTCATCGTTTTTGATGGCTGCATAATATTCCATGGTGTATATGTGCCACATTTTCCCTGTCCAGTCTATCATCGATGGGCATTTGGGTTGGTTCCAGGTCTTTGCTATTGTAAACAGTGCTGCAATGAACATTCGTGTGCATGTCAAGAAGAATGCTTCTTGACACACGCCTTACAAATTTTGCTTGACCTTTATGCAAACAGTTTGTAATTCAATGTAAATTTTATTCCTGCAATAATATAATTCCTCATTAATACACTGGTGTTAGTTATCTATGTACTGCTGTAGTCTAGAATCTTAGAGAAAATCCTCATGTCTTCCTGGTGTTTTTGACTCCTGTGTCCCACATACTCCTTCAAGTATCCTTTTCTAATTTGCTTAATTGACCATAATCCTGTTGAAGTCCTGTGCCAATCTTGGTTTTCTGTCATCAGGTCTCCAAATCCCAGGGGCAGGCTCATCAACATTGGAGGAGTCATTTTGCTCTGTTTCTTGTCAATTCACTGACAGATGGGACTCCCAACAAGCTCAGTTGAGCACCTTCAGCTTCACCCAGGGCTCTTGCTTTCTGTCTCCAGGGTGAGACCGCAGCAGGCAGAACCACCTCACACTGGTGAATGCCCTCTCTGTGTGGACGATGGTGGCCACCCAGAGTTGCTGAAGACCCTGTGGGCACAAAGGCATCCTGATGAGTGAGGAACTTGGGGAGAGGGAGAAGACTTCAGAGTAAGAAAGAATCTCTGGTTTTATTTGCAGTGTCATGTTTCTTAGGGAATGTGTACCTTCGTGCAGGATTCCTGCCATTAATTTAGCAATAAATGAAAAGGAGCTCAAAAACTGTATCTTCGGTGCACAGAGCCCCGTGTTTGGAAGGACCCCACGCTTGGTTTATCACTCTGCTGTCATGATTTTTAAGTTCTTAACAGTGTTTGTGCAAAAGGACCTGCCAGTAAGTCATGTCCCTTGTTGGAAATATACCATTTTGTGTCATATTCTGCTCACCTCCCCCTGTGCTGTTTCCTTTCAGATCACATGACCAGGGTCTGTCTGGTCATTCAGGATCTTTGGGGCTTAGTAGTGAAGGACACAGAAATTAAAGTCACAGCTAAGAGCTACCTGGTGCAGAAAGTCACAGCTGAGATCCAACAAGCCCATGAATGGGTTTCATGTCTATGCCCAGGACTCCTGTGGTTCAAGAGACAGAAACACACAACTCAGCATCCTGGGATCCTGGTGCCCAGGACAGGGCCAGAACAGGAAGATGAATTCTAGATGAAGGCTCAGGATTTATGGGTTAAACACTTGGGGTTAAGGCAAAGAGACCCCTTCTCCCAATGTGACCTCATCTCTCAGCAAAGTCACTATTACCACGGTTTGCTCGACCCCAGCGTTCGCAGTGTGTGAACACAAAACCAGCTGCATGCGTGTCCTATGGGAACTCAAAATAATTTCCTTGGAGATTATTAACTTTTATCAGGATATCATTATTAAATACTTTGAGTTAATGAGTGTATAAGAAAGGAAATGAATTAAAATGAATAAATAAACTTTGTAGAATCAGCTTCTACCAGCTGAAAAGATCTTTTGAGGTTATTTCAGCACAACGACCATCTCCAGATATAGTTGTCCCTACCATGGATCAAGGTAGCTCTCAAGGTTTCAACCCCTCCTAAAACCATAAAACCTTCCAGGAACTCCTCCCTGCCTTGATTATTTAGCTATGTATTCAAGAGGATTACTCAGTAGTGGTTTTAAACCAACATTAAAAATATTTGTGAACAAAACCACCCTCCAGTGACAGAAATCACGTCATTGGTTTTCTGAGACCAAGAGAGGCATTGCAGAGGTGTGGGTTGTAAAGATAGTCTACATTTTAATAGGGTGGGGATTATAAGGTCATATACACATATATTGCTCAAAAATCACTGACCTGTTCATTTAAAGTGTATAATGTTTACATTGTGTAATTCATATATCAATAACATTGATTTTAAAATGTCTCAAGAGGGATACATACTGCATTTAATTTCATCAAATAAATCATCAGAGGAAGTGTATATTAACATTTCTGTGACTTCTGAATCCTCAACCTAAGATTTCTAGGTATAATATGTCTGTATCTGCCTTTGCACATTCACATGGTGAAAGAGGCTATCTGAGATTATCAAAGGAAATCAAAATATTATGTTGGTGCAAAACTATTGCAGTTCTTGCCATTAAAAGTAATGGCAAAAACCGCAATTTGTTTTGCAGTAACCTAATGTCTAGATTTCTGCTACATGCTAATACTTAGTGCTATTCAATTTTGTATACAGCCCTGCAGATGGACAGTAACAGTCTCATTTCATAGATTTAAAAAAAAAAAAAAAACTAAATCAGATCTGTCAGGAACTGGCCTCAGGTCTTGAGGAGCTGGTGTTAGAATGGAAATCACGGTGCCCATTCATGGTTCTTTCCCTCCGCCACTCTCTCCAGGGTAAACTGATCTCTGTCCATGATGTCAGTAGAGTCAGCAGGTCTGAAAGGGACATAGGGGACAACATTGGAATTTTTTTGAAGATAGGCATCATTTGTTATGAAATGGATTCTAGTATATCACTATAAATACAGGGCTTTGCTAAACCAGGGTTAGAGTCCTAGTACTGCACCCTAATTCCTATTTAATTTGGCCAAGTAATTTAAACTATGGGCCAATTCCTCCACCTGTGAAATGAGAGTAGCAGTTGCATGTTAAGATATTTTCTGATAGCTGAATTTCTAATTAATTGAAATTTTTCTAATGAACGCTTTCTATTTTGTGTTTAATGACAATAAATGATCAGATTAATATTTTTTCTAAGTCTTCTCCATGAAGCAGAATTGAACTGTGAATGTGCATTAATGTACTCAGTGCTTGTACTTCTGCAAAGGATTCTGCCAGCCATATGACAGGTGGCTTCATAGAAACAGTCAAATATGGCACATTTTATGCTTCAGAACTTAAACATGCTATATGCCTACAATGAAGTATTTTTAAACATTTTAAAAGAAGAAAATCCAGCCATATATGGCAATGTGGATAACCCTGCAGGACATTATGCTAAGTGAATAAGCCAGGCACAGAAAGACAAATACTGCATGATTCTGCTTATGTGATGGAACCTAAATAATCAAACTAATAGGAAGCAAAGATGAAGGTAATTTCCAAGGGCTGCGGATTGGTGTAAATGGAGAGTTGCTGTTAATGTGTACACAGTGTCAGTTAAGCGGATGAATAAGATCTAGAGATTGCTGTACAACCCTTTGCCTGTAGATTACAATACTGTAATGCACATACCAAAATGTGTTAAAAAGATAGATTTCAAATTACATATTCCTACTACAATTAAATTAAAAGACTATCTTAAAAGGGACTACTTAAAGACAGAAAAAAAGTAAATTTGTATAATTTAGAAATCAGTAAATTATTTTAATAAGGAAAACAACTTTTAAAATAAATGCAAATCTTAACACTCTAAAAAGCAAGAAACTTTTTTTCACATAATTTTTTTCCTTTTCATGTCACAGAATATCTTTTACAAAGAAGGATCCTCAAAAAGTTTATTGAATAAAATAATAAGATTCACAAATGAATAACAACAATTCATGTTCATTTTCCTCAAGGTGTATTATATCAGTTACAGAAAGTCCACAGTGCAGAAAATTTTCTTTCTTTTTTTTTCCTACAATGGAGAATGAATGTATATGCTTGACCTAAAAGTTCCTTGGGCTTGTCAGGGAAGAGATTTTAATGACCACATATGAGACATGACCTTCCCCTCCTGCTAACAGAGATCTGAAATGAGGAAGCCAGAGAAGAGGACAGATGTGCAGAGCAGGTGGGTGTCCAGAGGTGTTGAAGGAACCAGTACAGCCAGTTACTAAACATGATACCAGGGACAGCTGCTTCCCTGTAGATGTACAAACAGGTAAAATAATATTCACTCTGCCTGATACCTGTGAGTATTAAAGCAGATCAGAGAGTGCCTAGGAAAGACCTGTCAGCTCCGCAGGGCCTGAGACCCTCTGTCTGGCAGCACCCCCTCACAGTCACTTCCTGAGTGGGACAGGAATGTTCCTGGCATTCCCTGGCAACTGGGGGACTGGCCTTTCCCAGTTGCTCTCCCTGCAGGTCACCTCTGCCTGCTCTACGCATTGGCAGACCCCAGGCTCTGCTGCTTCCTGCACCATTCCTGTCCTACACAACCATGAAATAAAAAGTGGGGCGGGTAGAACACAGTCCCCACATGGCACATGGCACCTTTTCTCTGACAACCCCTGTGCCTTTCCTGACACTGATTCCCAGTCCTTGGCACCCCAGCCCCTTCACCCTCTGCTCCCATGGAGAGGCAGAGACACTCCCTGCTTGGTGCAAACTGAGGCCCCTATATCCCTATCTTCCCCTGGACAGTCCCAGGACCTACTCTGAATTCAAACCACCACCAGATGCCAGCAGGCAGCCATGCATTCCCTTCAGCCTGCCTCTCCTGGGTCACCCTCCACCCCTCCCCAGGATTCCCCATAGCTTTGTGGAGCCACAGAGCCTCCAAGTGGCCAATGTTCATAGTCTCACAGATTCACACCTTCTGCCCTGATGAGCTCAAGATTCTCCGAGCCAAGAACAGACATGGCCCCACTCCAAGCCGTGCAACCCCCACCCTCTCACACACCCCCTCTCTATTGCATCCCCAGAAGGGTTGGTCTAGGGTGGAACTTCAAAGTCACCCTTGGCCAATGGAGCCAAAAGGACACATCTTGATTGCACAATAAGCTGCTGTTACATCATTGCAATGAGTATCATCAGATGGAAAGGAGGAGCCAGAATTATACAGGCCACAGGATGAATCAATGTGAGGATATCAAACAGATCCAGGCTAGAAACAGGACATTCCAGAGCTCCCTTTGATTAATCAGACCCACGCCTTTTCACGCTTTGTATTTAGATTTATTATTGCTAGACTTTAGACAGCACATTCTCTAAAGAGAATTTTTCAATTTTACAAATTTATTTCTGAATTTATAAAAATCTTGAAATAAACTACCCTAGTAGATGTAACTTATGCAGATTCAATTGGGTCTGATATTTCCTATCTCTACCTAGAAGTACCCAGGAGCTCTGCCAATGACCCAGTACCTCTTAGTAATGCCACCCTGAGAAACTATATCCATGCAGCTAAGTCTCCACAGAAAACACACACACACACACACACACACACACACACACACACACACACAATATCAATTAAAATTTTTTTTTAATTTTTGCTTTAAGTTCTGGGGTACATGTGCAGAACATGCAGGTCACACAAGTATACATATGCCATGGTGGTTTGCTGCACCTATTAACTCATCATCTAGGTTTTAAGCCTCCCTGCATTAGGTATTTCTCATAATGCTCTCCCTCCCCTACTTCCCCTCACCATCCAACAGGCCCCAGTGTGTGATGTTCTCCCCGCTGTGTCCATGTGTTCTCATTGTTCAACTCTCACTTATGAATGAGAACATGTGGTGTTTGGTTTTCTGTTCCTGCACACACACAATATATTTTACTTGTAAAGGATGATGAGATTCCATTACTAAGCTTAACTAATTTTTCAGTTTTTTAGGTTGATTTCTGAGAAGCACCTTTGATGATGTTCCGGTCTCATCAAGTCTCTAAAAACATGGCTGTGGAAAGTGTGGTTATGCCTAATAATTTGTTTTTACAGGATCATGAGACTACAGCACAATTTTATTTGCTCCAAAGGAATATTTGCAAATTCCAGCCTTAGATAGAATTAGGATACTTTATAGCACTGACCACCAATTCTGACTATGAAGACACTAAGAATTTTCATTAGATTTCAAGTAAGAGGAGTCCCATTGAAGGGAAGATAGTGATTAATGAGACTCCAAGATTCTATGTAAATGTACATTAGCTTATTCATTTTACAAACATCAAATAGTATTAATTATAAAGTCAGCTTTTCTTATGAAAATAAAGAAAAGAAAGTGCTACAGTCCAGGGCAGGGTGTGGTGGCTCACACCTATAATCCCAGCACTTGGGAGGCCAAGGCAAGTAGATCACTTGAGATCAGGAGTTCGAGACCAGCTTGGCCAACATGTTGAAACCCTGTCTCTACTAAAAATACAAAAAATTAGCCAGGCATAGTGGCATGTGCCTATAATTCCAGCTACTTTGGAAGCTGAGACATGAGACTCACTTGAACCTGGGAGGGTGGAGGTTGCAGTGAGCTGAGATCATGCTACTGTATTCCAGCCCAGGGAACAGAGTGAGAATTTGTCTTAAAGAAAGAGAGAAGGAAAGAAAGAAAGAAGGAAAGAAAGAAGGAAAGAAAGAAAGAAAGAAAGAAAGAAAGAAAGAAAGAAAGAAAGAAAGAAAGAAAGAAAGAAAGAAAGAAAGAAAGAAAGCAAGCGGAAGAAAGAAAGAAAGAAAGGAAGAAAAAAAGAAAGAAAGAGAGAGAGATAAGTGATACAGACCAGTTCCTGGGAATGTCAGGGTAAGACGCAAAGAGTAAGGCAGGTATAAGACCATCCTTGACAGATGAGCAGGGTCTGGATATGTCTGGAGAGAACAAACGTTTCCGGGCCATGGAAATAGTGAACAGAAATGCAGATGATACAAAAGTCCGATGAGTTTTAGGAAATGTTCAAAGGACTGTTTAATTAGAAGGTCATTGAATCTGGGCACTGAGTATCAGAAAGGAATCCCAGGGATGCAGACTTTATCTTGGGAGAAACTGGAGAGCACTTGCCCCTCTAGGACCAAGAGTGACCTGACTTCCTCTGTATTTTAGGAAGTACTTGACTGTGCCCCAAGGAGTCAAGACTAGAGTCGGAAGTCAAGGAAGAAGGTGTCTCAAATGAGTCATTAGATTTTGGACTCTTGAGTTAGTGCTGGAATGAGTTAAGACTTTGGGAGACGGTTGGGAAGGCATAATTACATTTTGCCATGTGAGAAGGACATGAGTTCTGAGAGAGGAAAGAAGGCAGGATGATAGAGTTTGAATAGTTGTCCCTGTAAAGTCCTTTGAACTGACCGCACCATGGACTGCACCATAGTCAAACCACGGTGACCCCTGTGACCTGCACATGTACCTCCAGATAGCCTCCTGGAGCCAGAAAGTTTGAGGTAACAGAAAAACTGCAAAAAAAGAATAGCTAGTTCCTGCACTGTGTGATTAACCGACATTGTGACATTCTGCCATTGTTCCTGCCTCAACTAATAAGCCAACCTTGTGACATTGGATCCTGTGACAGCCTCCCCTAGCCTGCAAAAACCACCCTGAACTGTAACTTTCCACAGCCTACCCCAAACCTATAAAACCAGCTCCTAACCCACCACCCTCTGCTGACCCCCTTTTCGGACTCGGTCCGCTCACACTGAGTGAATAGCCTTATTGCTTACACAAAGCCTGTTTAGGTTGTCTCTTCATTCAGAGTGTGCTTAACAGTCCCCACCCATGTTTCATGCTGAATTATAATCCCCAGTGATGGAGGTGGGGCCTGGTGGGTGGCATTTCATGGGGGCAGATCCTTCATGGCTTGCTGCTGTCGTCATGAGAGCGAGTGAGTTCTTGCAAGATCTTGTCATTTAAAAGTGTGTGGCAGCTCCCCCTCAGATATGGTTTGGCTCTGTGTCCCCACCCAATCTCGCCTTGAATTGTAATAATCACCACGTGTCAACAAAATTCAAGATAACACAGGCAAGAAATTCAGAATCCTGAAGAGATTTAAATAATTAAAAACGATCAGAAATTCTGGAGCAGAAAATGCAATTGACATTCTGATGAATGCATGGGGATTTCAACCTCACAACTGATGAGGCAGAAGAATCAGCGAGCTTGAAGACAGGCTATTCGAAAATATACCACCAGAAGAGACAAAAGAATAAAAAATAATGAAGCATACATACAAGATTTAGAAAATAGCCTCATAAGGACAACTCTAAGAGTTATTGACCTTAAAGAGGAGGTAGAGGAAGAGATAGGGCTGAAAGTTTGTTCAAAGCTATGATAACAGAAGAAATTCCCAAACTTAGAGAAAGCTATCAATATTAAAGTACAAGAAGATTGTAGAACACCAACATTTAGGTCAAAGAAGACTACATCAAGAGAATAATCCAACTCCCATTTTCAGGGATAAAGAAAGGATTCTAAAAGCAGCAAGAGAAAATAAACAGATAACATGCAAGGGAACTCCAATATGGTCTAGCAGCAGACTTTTCAGTGCAAATCTCACAGGTCAAGAGATAGCAGTATGACATATTTAAAGTGCTGAAAAAAAAGGTTAATAAAATAATAGTATACCCAATGAAAATATCCTTCAAACATGAAGGGGAAATAATAACTTTCCCAAACAAACGAAACCTGAGGGACTTCTCACTAGACTTAGGCAGGATCCACCTTCTCTCATGGACGTTGATGCCTGGTGAGACCTGCAGGAAAGATGGGGTGCAGCAGAGATGCACTGGGCTTAGCGCAGAGCCCACCCTTCTCTTTCCCATGTTCCTCTGACAGTTGCTTCTCTGTCTGCACCTGTCCCTGAAGCCAAGGCTGCCCGGCCAAAGTGCTTCAGCTGTGTATCTCAATCAAGATTAGAGGAACTTCCCACCTCTTGCATATCTGTAGGTAGCCAAGCAATAACTGAAAACTGCTGAAACATCTGTGTAATATTGGATCCAAGCCCTAATTTTTCTTAACCATTTCCCTCCCAGGCTGCTTTCCCAATCTCCCCAGTCCCTTAGATCCCAGTGCATCATAGTGCCATCTTGAGGCCAGTGAGTGAAAGTTTCACCGTTGTTTCTTCTGCAGTGGCCCGGGGATGCTGGGAAGTTCCTGCAGAGTGAGCTGGGGGAATATTCCAGAAGTGCCATCCTGCAGGTTTTATGAGCAACCTCCCTCAACCCGGATCCCAACACTAGCTTTAACCCTGTTTCTTTGAGTTACTAAGCTTAATAACCTACCCTCATTCTAAATAATTTTTACCCCATAGCTGCAGTTATAGTCACACTGACATTTTCTCCCTTAAAACTATCTAAAGAAAGAGGAATAGAATAGGAAGAATGGAAGGAAATTGTATTTACTCTAAAGAAGGAAAAAATACAGAAAATGAAGTGTAATGTTATTTCCTTTCCATTATCAAAAATAAACATGTCCCCCTAAACGGCAATGCTACCATAAAAATAAAGATTAGCAAAAGACTGGGCAGATAATGTGATTACCTTCAAGATGGGGTCAAATATGTGTTAATCAAAAGTAAAACTAGAATATAAAAAATAAGATCTCTGGCAAGGCAATAAGCAATCGTGGAGCGAGCAGTATCTTATGGGAAAATATGGATGGATATAAATAAGACCAGCAAAAGGCCTGCTACAGAAAAAGAATAACTTGTACAATGCACGTCTGCTGATCTGAGCAGCGGAGAGGGAGGAGATGATTCTGGAAGAGGCAGAGGAGTGGTGTGAGATGAGGGCATGCTAGTGCAAAATGGTATCATGAGGAAGCAAATCAGCCAGGGGACTGGGGATTATAGGACGTTTGTAGCCACTGTCTTCTGTGACAGACCAGATGAACCATTTCTCTTTCCAATGACTTGCTCTGCAGCCCTTGCTCCATCTCAGTTAAAGGCTCCCAGAATTTCTCCTCTTCAGCTTCCCATGGACCAACTCTTATTCCTTCAATGTTGAGAAGGGACTAACAGAGAGGTCATTCCTGCCCTGAAGTCTCACAGCAACTGGCATAGTCCTCTCTTGTGGCTTGATCACATGCCCCCAACTCTGTGTCCTTTAATTTCCAGTAGACTGAAAGTTAGGTGTGAGTAATAAACCCTGAGCAATGCCTTCATCACAGGACGTGTAAGAGACTGCTTTCAAAATTACTGCTGTTTCTCTCACTGCCTCAGATTATTTCTGAACAGAAGAGATGCACAATTGGAATGGTTTCTTAAATTAGTTTAACCACAAAACTCTTTCAAAGGGCCATAAATAATGCAACCAAAAATAATTGCTTTCCTAAATGGTGACACTGTAGAGTGAAACAAAAAGCAAATAAAATTATGTCAAATATTTGAGAGGAGCCTCAGAAACCCAGTCCTTCTTATGTAAACATCATCGTATGGCCTCCCTCTACCTGAGAGGGAGCAGAGCCACACCCATGCCCTGCACCTGGCAGGAAAGCCCTGCTGGAGCCTGTGGGGAGCTGGCGAGGACCAGCCTTGGTGATTCTGCCCCAGAGCAGGGATTCTCTGGGAGTTCTGGATGACCTCCAGGGACTGAGATGGACGGGGCCTGTACTGTATATTGGAGAGGAGGACATTTAGAGTAAGTGTGATCTTTTTGACCTCTCATCTGAAAATAGATCCAAGGTCATCGCTGACTGGTGTGGAGCTGCTTAGTTTCCAAAGCAAATTAGTCCATGCCCCAGGGTGTGTCTCTGCCACTGAAGAATCTGGCAGTAAAGTGGTTTCCAGTCCAGAGCTGCTGCTTATCCCATCTCTGTTCCCAGTGACTGCAGCATCTACATATTCCATGCAAGGGAGGATAATTTGAAAATAATGAACTGGTTTGCTGTTTCCTTTAGCTACATTCAAAATAGTTGTCATGTTCCAGACCGCCATGCTTATAGGAGACACAGACCCACAAGTCAAGAGCATTTGAAGATTGAATAGAAATAGGATCAGTTGAGGCTATCTTAGACTGCGGTTTCTAAAAGGAAGGGCAGAAAGGGGGTGAATTTTGAGTCCTTTCAGCCCCACAAGACATGGCATAACAGGGACATCATTGTCTCAGAAGACATTCCAGTGATGTGCTAGTAAACTGAATGTCTGTGGAGGTGGGGACATGTGGGTGGTGGAAGCTTTCGCCAATTTCTGTTGTAGCAACATAGGCCCCATGGTGGATTTCAAGCTGTTAACATGGCTTCACCGTACGGGGAGATGGAAAGAGTGCGCTTATTTGTCTCTCGTGAGTCAGAAAATCTGGCTCCAGTACATCATTGGATTCAGAAGCACAACTTTCAAAGTTCTTCAGTGCTTAATACTCAACTCCCAGAAATGGGGCATCAGCACGATAGCACAGCCCATCGTTTTCATGATAGGATCTTCGTGTGGACAAAGTGGATCTGGGTCTTAGGGCAGACAAAGGGATGTTTGAGTGCAGAAAGGATTGATGAGTTCTCTGAAGTTGCTGAGAGCACATAGCTCTCAGAATTATGCTGGCTGGTTTGGAAGCTTCCACCACCCACATTTATAGTTGCTGTGTCTCAGGGGTGAATTTGTGGTTTCTTTCTACCCTAAGGACAGCCGAGGTCCAAATCTACTTGTTTCCTTTGAGGAGGGAGGAACAAAGGGAGGCCTCTGTTAAGGGTCTCTAGGAGCTGCAAGGGGAGAGAAGGATGAGGTTTGTGAGCAGGAAGGAGGTGACTCTGCCACACTGTGGCTAAGCTGCTGGCACAGAGATACACAGCCGAGTCCTTCTGCTCTGTGCGCCGGATCTGCAGAGTGGAGAAGGATCCCCCATCTCTCTCTGCAAAGAACCGATCACTGGGCAGCCCTGATTTGTCTGGTGCATCCTTGCCTTGGAAGTAAATTAGAAACTCCAGGCCCTTCCCCAGGCTCTGTCGGTACCAATAAAGGGCATTATGACCTGAAATTGGGTCACACCTGAGAACTACATCCTTTCCCTTCTCTGTGACCTTGTTACTGGGGGACTGGGAGACTCCAGCACCTGTGTGATCTGTGGAGACAGAAGTTGAGAACAGAATGAGGAAAACAATTTTAGCCATAACAGGAACACATACATCCCACCCCTACACACACACACACACACACTCACACACACAGACACACACAGAGTGAGACTGAGACTGCTTGGTGTCTGAGGACTCACCTGCTCTCAGGAGGCAGAGGGCTGCCCAACAGAGGAGCCTGGTGCCCATGGCAGAGTCAGGGCAGGATGGGGGCTTTACCAGATCAGGGTCACTGTGAGCAGGAGCAGAGAAGGAGTGACGTCCCTGTCCTTACATGGAAGTTCCCACTGTGACATCACTTCCTTTCTCAATCTGCATATCCTTGGGAACACAGGATTTATACTGCAACACACGTGGATGACTACTTTTAATATTTATAAGCTCCTTTTAAACAATATTATTGCATAGGTCTTCGCTTTGGGCTCCCATGCTGCCTGGACCCAGAGGCCTCACGCTGCACCTCTGAGTTCATCTCCTCATCCCACAGCCGTTCCTCTGTCTGCTGGGCATGCTCTCTAGGATGTGCCAACAGCACCCCCAACAGAAGGCACCAAGGGGTGAGCTCATTGTCTTTCCTGCAAATCAGGGTCCCCAGTGCCATCCCCATTCATGCCCCAACCTCCTCCATCCCCACAGTCACATGTCCCCAACGGGGTTGTCCCATCACAGGGGTTCTCTCACGAGCTGCACCTCATGCCTTTCTTCTGGGACTATTTCCCACCCTTGTTAACTATAACTCAGAAAAGATACCTTGATGGCAAATTCACAGCATTTTTTTTAGTTTTCCGTATTTTCTTTTCCTGTCCTATAGATATTTTTATCAATCTCAATCTTCAATAAATGAGGACTACAATTCTGATTTAATGCCTATTTGTCATCCTTTCTTGACCTTGACTGTTTCATTTTATTCCACTGGAAGATATTTACCGTTCCCTTCTGACTGCTGTTAAAATCTTCTCTTTGTCATTTATGTTCTGCAATTTCACTGGGACCTGCCTATTTGTCTTGCAATTCATCTGAATTCTTGAAAGAGGATTTAGGTCCTCAAACGTCTCAGGAACATTCTCAGCTAACATCACACATACGGTCACCTCAGGCCATTTCCCCTGTTTTCTCTTTCTAAAACTTCAATTATATACAAGAAAAAAAAAAAAAGAAAAATTTCAATAAGGCCGGGCACAGTGGCTCATGCCTGTAATCCCAGCATTTTGCGAGGCTGAGGCAGGTGGATCACTTGAGGTCAGGAGTTCGAGACCAACCTGACCAACATGCAGAAAACCCGTCTCTACTAAAAATACAAAATTAGCTGGGTGTGGTGGTGCATGCCTGTAATCCCAGCTACTCCAGATTCTGAAGCAGGAGAATCGCTTGAAGCCGGGAGGCAGAGTTTGCAGTGAGCCGAGATCGCGCCATTGTACTCCAGCCTGGGCAACAAGAGCAAAACTTTGTCTCAAAAAAATTATTTTTTCAATAAAACATTATATACTTTAATATATTAGAAACTTCACTTTTTCCTAGTTCCTTCACTTTTTAAATATTTTGTTTTTAATTTTCTGTGCTACATTCTCGATGATTTCTTGGTATCTATTTTGATATCTACTAACCTCTTTAGGAGCATCTAATCTGCTGTTTATCTTCCGTCCTGTTTTCTGTAGTAATCGTAATGATTTCTAGACATTCTATTTGCTTATTTCTCTAATGTTTTTGATAGTTTGGGACGGTCTCTTTTTTCTTGTTCTTGTTTCAGTTCCTCCTTGTATTCCTTTAAATGTAGCTCTTCGAACATTCACATCTTACGATGGCAAAATTTTAAATCTTTAGGATGTCATGTCTGTTTTAATGGTTTATTGCTTCTGCTCACTGCTCCTTGTTGGCTTTTGTTTTAGCATTTTAAATAGTGGAAGTAAATTGCTCTGATGTTAATCTGTGAAAGTCCAGAGAGGGCAGGGTTGAGAGTACAGAATGTCAAGACTCCATAGCTTTTTCAGCTGTCTCCGGTCTCACCCCCAAATGCATGGAGTCAGGAACTGTCTGCTACACTCTGGGCTGCAAAATACCCCTCATAGAACTGATTCCTCACATCACAACCTGCTCAGAGGATAGCCCCAATGTAGGTTCCAGAAGAGAATTCTGATTTTCTGTTTCCTTTTTATTATGGTTCCTCCATAAAATACAGCATGTAAGACTGAATATGCATGACATTTTTTTCCCTGTTCTTCCAAGAAAATCGAACTCCTAGCATCAAAGGTTTTTTCCACCATTAGCCAACTTAAGACAATTATGGAACAAAATAGCTCACTATTTAGGTCCAACTATTACAAAGAAAAATCAATTACTTTTGTTGTTGTTGTTTGTTTTTTGAGATGGAATCTTGTTCTGTCACTAGGCTGGAGTGCAGTGGTGCGATCTCGGCTCACTACAACCTCCACCTCCCAGGTTCAAATGATTCTCCACCTCAGCCTCCCAAGTAGCTGGGACTGCAGGTGCATGCCACCATGCCCGGCTAATTTTTGTATTTTTAGTAGAGATGGTGTTTCACCATGTTGGCCAGGATGGTCTCTATCTCTTGACCTTGTGATCCACTCACCTTAGCTTCCCAAAGTGCTGGAATTATAGGCATGAGCCACCATGCCTTGACAAGTCAATATATATATTTTTTATGTTGGAATCATATGCTCTCCTTTGAGTAGAATAGGACCTCACATT
Source organism: Cebus imitator (assembly GCF_001604975.1). NCBI lineage: Eukaryota > Metazoa > Chordata > Mammalia > Primates > Cebidae > Cebus > Cebus imitator. The sequence continues at coordinate 1,391,812 of NW_016107761.1, forward strand.
AATCATAAATTAAACCTGCCTGGCTAGATCTCCCCTCCAGACCTTCTCTTCCTCAGATCCCCCTACATTTATATAAGGTCTAATTCCCGTCATAAATCCTCCTCTCCATAGTACTTTTAGCGGCTTCATTTTGTTGATGTAAACCTAATGGAGTTTTTGATACCAGAAGTGGTTCCAAAAAAAAAAAAAAAAAAAAAAAAAAATTGAATTGAAAGTTTGGGCTTGTTTATAAACCACCAATCTGTATAGTTTCCAGTAATACCACTAAGACCATTTACTAGTCCTGTACCTACTTTCTTTCTTGCACCATCACCTTTTCTTCCTCGACAGCATCATTTCTGTATTGGGGGAGGTGGGTCCAAAAAAAAAAAAAAAAAAAAAAAAAAAGCCAAAACTGTATGCATGGGTTTCTGGAAATGGATCTCTGATCTGTCAACATTTGTTGTGGGGAAAGGAGCCTGAAGGAGGCCACAGGGACCTGGAGGAGGCCTAGTGCTGCGAACACAGGAGGAAGCCTTGACCTAGGGGTGGCCACTCCGATATCGACTCCCCATTAATTTCAAGGACCTACCCTAGCCCAGCAATCAAAGGGGTAAGGTTTCCCGTCCTTCATGCCAGATCTCTGCCGGGGTAAAATGGGTCTAGGGTGCTCCTGGTATTCATCCATCCATCCACTCATCACTTAGTCATTGACTCATCCATTCTCTATGAAATGGGTCTCCCCGTGTTCCAGGCACTGCTGTTGGTATATAAAGCAGGCATAGCCTTGGCCTTCATGCGGTTTAAAGTGTCTGGAAGATTCCAATTGTGCTACATTCTACTGACTAACAGACGTATGATACCATGAGAGATTATGAGAGGGAAACTGACCTCAGCTGGGAGCCAAGGGAAACATAATGGTGATTATCATTAGGGCTGATCACGCTGAGATCTGAAGCACAGGTAGGTGTTGACCACTACAGAAAGGAAAGCTCCAGCCCAGGGCACAGGAAATGGACTTTGGAGTGTCTCAACCTGGCTGGAGTAGAGAAGGGCAGGAGACTGGGGAGGAGAAACCCAGTAAGGCCTTGGAGGGAAACTGTGAATATAGGAAATGCAGACTGCAACTAAGACCACATTTGGGTTCCGTATGAGGAAAATCATAGAGAGAGGAAAGCATGCGGTACCCAGGTAGAGATGGGAGTCTAGATGGATCTGAAATACAAATCCTATTCCATCTAGGAGTCCTCAGACTCAGGTGAATGACTAGGAAAGTCAGAGATGGGAACCCCCTGGCCCCACCCCAAATGGACTGCTCAGAGGAAAGACAAGAGGGCAGCAAAGAAGACATCTGAGGGCCTGCAACCAGTCCAGGCCTGGATCAGACTGACTGCAGAGGCACCTGGCCCAGACCAAGGCTCACACTGCCCGGGCCCACTGGGGCTCCAAAGTTTCTGGTGCTAGGACCAAGGACATCGCTGAATCTGGGGTGGGGAGGAGGGCAGAGCCTTCCTGCCTTTATGTGCAGAGAGGAGACAGCCTTGCAGCACTGTGGAGTAACTGCTGGCACAGAAGTACACAGATGTCTGGGAGGGAGAAGCTGACTTCAGCCTGAGCGGGAAATCCTCTCTGTTTGGTCTGGAGACATTGTAGTCATCAGGGACTTCTCCTTTGTCAGTGGTACCTTCACCAACTGAGTAATGAATTAGCCTCAGCCCCATGCCTGGGTCTTGTCGATACCAGTACATGCGGTCATGGTTCATATCCTGGGCACACTGCAGCGTCATGCTCTGTCGTGTCTTCAGGATCTGGAATTTTGGGGTCTGAGTGACACCAGCAGTTACTGGACCTGCAGAGAAGGAGAACAAAGCCCATGCTGCAGCCCCAATGGGAAGGTGCTGGGCCTTGAAATCCACGCAGTAGCCTGGCCAGGACCCACCTGCCCACAGGAGACAAAAGGCCGCACAGCACAGGAGGCTGATGCTCATGGCAGTGCTGCAGGACGGAGGAGTCTTTTGGGTCTGCGTGTTGGTGAACAGGGAACAAGGCTCTCAAGGGAGTCATTCTGAGATCTCATTCTCCCTGCCTGGGCCCTAGTGCCTTCCTGTCAGGAGAGGCCACGCCTCTTCCCCAGATAGTCAAATTCAAGATAAATGCACCAGTGAACAGGTTGGATGGGAAGAATGTCTTTGTCTGAATTGATGTAAGTCTACATTTTTTTTTAATCTTTTGGTAATGATTTTGTAACTCAATGTATATTTTTTATTCCCATGGTGATATAATTACTTGGCTGTGCATGGTGGCCCACACCTGCAATCCTAGCCCTTTGGGAGGCTGAAGAGATCAGATCACTTGAAGCCAGGAGTTGGAGACCAGCCTGGCCAACATGGCAAAACCCCATCAATACTGAAAATACAGAAATCAACCAGGCATGCTGGCACACACCTGTAGTCCCAGTTACTCGGGAGGCTGAGGCACGAGAATCACTTGAACCAGGGATGCAGAGTTTGCAGTGAGTTGAGATTGTGCCACTGCACTCCATCCTGGATGATAGAGTAAGACTCCATCTCAAAATAATAATAATAATAATTACTCATTAATACACTGGTACTGGTTATCTAAGTATTGCTATAGTATAAAATCTTAGAAAAAAAATCATCTTGTCTTCCTGGTGTTTTTGATTCCTGTGTCCCAGATACTCCTTCAAGTATCCCTTTCTAATTTGCTTAATTAACCATAATCCTGTTGAAGTCCTGTGCCTATCTTGGTTGTCTCTGTTATCAGGTCTCCAAATCCCAGGGGCAGGCTCATCAACATTGGAGGAGTCGTTTTGCTCTGTTTCTTGTCAACTCACTGACAGATGGGACTCCTGACAAGCCCAGCTGAGCACCTTCAGCTCCACCCACAGCTCTTGCATTCTGTGTCAGTGGTGAGATTGCAGCAGGCAGAACCACCTCATGCTGGTGACTGCCCTCTCTGTGTAGACGTTGGTGGCTGCCCAACGCTGCCCATGACCTATGGGCACAAAGGGGTCCTGATGTGTGAGGGAGTTGGGGAGACATGGCAGACTTTAGGGTAAGGAAGAATGCTCTGGGATTATTGAGATGATATATTTCATAGGAGATATCCCTTTGTGCAGGATTCCTGCCATTAATTTAGTAATAAATAAAAAGAAACCAACCCAAATGCCCATCCATCAACAAGTGGATAAAGAAACTGTGATATATGATGAAATACTATGCAGCCATAAAAAAGAATGAATTAACAGCATTTGCAGTGACCTGGATGAGATGGGAGACTATTACTCTAAGTGGAGCAACTCAGGTATAGAAAACCAAACATAATATGTTCTCACTGATATGTGGGAGCTAAGCTATGAGGACACAAAGCCATAAGAATGATACAATGGACTTTGGGGACTTGGTGGGGAGAGTGGGAGGGACCAAAGACTACAAATATGGTGCAGTGTGTACTGCTCAGGTGATGGGTGCACCAAAATCTCATAAATCATCACTAAAGAACTTACTCGTAAGCAAATACCACCTGTACCTCAATAACATACGGAAAAATACAAATTAAACTAAAAAAAATTTCTGTCATAGCCTACAGCCATGAACATGGAGTGTTTTACAAAAAAAATAAAATAAAATAAAAGGAGCTCAAAAACTCTCTTTGGTGCACAGAGCCCCACATTTGGAAGGACCCTGCACTTGATTTTACACTCTGCTTTCATGATCTTCAAATTCTTAACAGTGTTTGAACAAAGGACTTGCCACTGGTGGTAAATACATGATTTTGTTCCATATTCTGCTTGCCTCCCCCTGTGCTGGCTTTCTGTCAGCACAAGAGCTTGACCAGGGTCTGGGTCACTCAGCGTCTATGGGACTTAAGAAGAAAGGACACATAAAGTCACAGCAAAGGGCCGCCTGGTACTGCAAGTCACAGTACTTATTTTAGTTTATTTTGTATTTTTTCGTGTTGTTGGGGTACAGGTGGTGTTTTGTTACATGAGTAAGTTCTTTAGTGGTGAAGTGTGGGATTTTGGTTCACCCATCACCCCAGCAGTATATACTGCACCATATTTGTAGTATTTTTCCCTCAACCCCACCCACTCTCCCCGTCTAGTCCCCAAGTCCCCTGGGATCCAATGAGCCCACAAATAGGTTCCATATGTGTGCCCAGGACTCTGGTTCAGAAGACAGAGAAATGCATGGGACAGTGGCCTGGTGCCCAGGGCAGGAACAGAACAGGAAGATGGATTTTAGCTCAAGGCTCAGGTTTTATGAGTTGGACACTTGTGGTCAAGTCCAAGAGAACCTTTCTCCCAATAAGACATCATCTGTCAATGAAGTCACTGTTTCCATGGTTTGCTAGACCCCACATGCTCACTATGTGAACACAAAGCCCAGCTGCATGTGTGTCTGATGGGAACTCAAAATAATTTCCATAAAGATGATTAATTTTTGTCAATACATAACATAAAATTATTTGATTGAATGAGTTGGTGAGAAAATAAATGAATAAAAATAAATACATTTTGTATAATCAGCTTCTACCAGTTGAAGAGGCCTTTTAAGGTTATTTCAGCACAACGTCCATCTCCAGATAGAATTGTCCCTAACATGGATCAGGTAGCTCACGTGGCTTCAACCCCTTCTAAAACCATAAAACTTTCCAGGAACAACCCCCTGCCTTGGTGATTTAGCTATGTATTAAAGAGGATTAATCAAAGAGGTTTTAAATTTTCATCAAAAATATTTGTGAACAAAACTACTCTCCAGTGATAGAAGTGACATCATAGGTTGTTGGGGACAGAGAGAGGTACTGCAGAGGGGCATGAGGGACTTTCTGGGTGACACAGATGTTCTACATCTTCATAGAGGTGGGGTTGCATGCATATGAACATATATGTTGCTCAAAAATCACTGATCTGTTTATTTAAAAGGTTTAGATATCAATAATGTTGACTTTTAAATGTCTGAGGGGATATGTAAGCTACATCCTCTAGTTAATTTTATCAAATGAACTATCAGGCATATATATGTCCATTTCTGTGACTTCTGAGTCCTCAAGCTAAGATTTCTTGGCAGAATGTGTCCATATCTGTCTTTGTACATTGGCGTAGTGGAAGAGGTTGTCTGAGATGAGCAAAGGGAATCAAAGTATCTAGGCTTCTACTATATGCTAGATACTTTATGCTATTACATTTTTTTTTCTGTTTTTTTTTGTTTGTTTGTTTGTTTTTTTGTTTTTTTGTTTTTTTTGAGACAGAGTTTCTCTTGTTGCCCAGGCTGGAATGCAATGGCACTATCTTGGCTCACTACAACCTCCGCCTTCTGGGTTCAAGCAATTCTCCTCCCTCAGCCTCCCGAGTAGCTGGGATTACAGGTACGCGACACCACGCTTGACTAATTTTGTATATTTAGTAGAGACGAGGTTTCTCCATGTTGGTCAGGCTAGTCTCGAACTCTTGACCTCAGGTGATCTGCCCGCCTCAGCCTCCCAAAGTGCTGGGATTATAGGCGTAGCCACCGTGCCCAGTAGCTACTCAATTTTATATAGAACTCTGTTGATGGACGTTAGTAGTTTCATTTGATAGATAAAAAAGTTAAGAAACTAAACTTAACCTGTCAAGAGCTGGCCTCAGGTCTTGATGAGCTGGTGTTAGAATGGGAGTCAGGACTGGGTGTCATGGCACCTCTTCGGACTTCTTTCCCTTCACCACTGTCTGCAGGATACACTGATCTCCAACTATGATGTTATTAGAGCCAGCAGGTCTAAAAGGGATATAGGGGAAAACATTCCAATTTTTTGTAGGTTGGAAGCTTTATGAAATAGTTTACAGTATAGAGCTGTAAACATGGATCTTAGACTGGGCAGGGTTGGAGTCCCAATACTGCATCCTAATAGCTATTTAATTTGCTCAAGTTATTTAACTGATGGGCCAATTCTGTCGCGGGTACAATGAGAAAAGCATTTATGTCTTAGGGTTTCCTTCCAGCAGTTGAATTTCTAAATAATTGAAACTTCCCAAATGAAGGGCTTCTATTTTATGTATAGTAAAATAACGGCAAATGACCGAATTATTATTTTGTTAGAAATCTTGTCCATGGAGCAGAACTGAAATGTGAATGTACATTAATGTAATCCATGCTTTCCGTTCTGCAAATGACTCTGCCACTCATGTGACAGAGGGTTTCATAGAAACAGTCAAAGACCATAAACGTGGTATATTCATACAATGGAATATTATTAAGCGTTAAAAAGAACATCCAGCCATTCATGGTAACATGGATAAAGCTGCATGACATTGTGCTAAGTGAATAAGCCTGGCACAGAAAGACAAATACTGCATGATTCTGTATAGCAGGCCACCTAAAAGCTGAACTCATGGAAGCAAAAACAAAAATGGTGATATCCGAGGGCTGGGAGTGGAGGAAATGGGCACTTGCTGTCAGCAGGTATAAAATTTCAGTTAAGTGGCCAGGTGCAGTGGCTCACGCCTGTAATCCCAGCACTTTGGGAGGCTGAGGTGGGTGGATCACGAGGTCAGGAGTTCGAGACCAGCCTGGCTAATATGATGAAAACCCGTCTCTACTAAAAATACAAAAATTAGCCAGGTGTGGTGGTGCACGCCTGTAGTCCCAGCTACTCAGGAGGCTGAGGCAGGAGACTCACCTGAACTCAGGAGGTAGAGGTTGCAGTGAACTGAGATCACACCACTGCACTCCAGCCTGGGAGACAGAGCAAGACTCAGTCTGTAAATAAATTCAATTCAGCAAGATGAGTAAGATCTAGAGGGCTTCTGTACAACCTTGTACTTGTACATTACAATACTGTATTGTACACTTCAAAATCTATTTGAAATACAGATCTCATGTTAAATGTTCTTACCACATTAAATTAAAAAGCTGGCAAAAACGAGGGAGGTAGCTAAAGAGAGAAAGAGCAAGAAAAGGAAATTTGTATTATTCAGAAACTAAGTAAAGTACTTTGAATAAGTGAAACTAAAATAAAACAAAATAAATTTAAGCCTTAATACTCTAAAAAGTAAGAAATATTTATTATTAAACTGTTTTTCATTTTTAATTTTATGTCATAAAATAGCAAAGAAAGGGCCTCAAAAACTTTGTCGAATAAAAGATATAAAATAAAATAAGTAATGGATAATAATTACTCATGTTACTTTTCCTCAAGGTAGATTGCATCAGTTACAGAAATTCTACAGTGTAGAAAATTTTATCTTTCCTTTTGCTACAATGAAGGATGAATGGATATGCTTAGCCTGGAAGTCATATGTTTTTTTGACTTGTCAAGGAAGAGGTTATAATGGTCGCATACGAGGCATGACCTTCCCCTCCTGCTAATGGGACCTAGAATGAGGAAGCCAGATGAGGGGACAGATGTACAGAGCAGGGGAGGGTGGGGAGGTGTTGGAGAGCATACGATACCCAGTTATTAAATATGAGACCAGAGTCAGCTGCCTTCCTTCAGATTAAAAAAAAAAACAGGCACAAAAATAAATACTTGTGATTTCAGTGAGCATTAAAGGAGATCACATAGAGAAGCAGCAGAGAAGGCCTGGGAAAGAAAATCCTGTCGGCTGAGCAGGGCCTGAGCCCCTCTAGCTGGAAGCACCTGTCTCAAGGTCACTTCGTGAACAGGGGCAGGAAAGTTTCTGGCATATCCTCGGGGAACTGGCCTTTCCCAGTGACTCTGCAGGCCACCCCTGCACACTGCAACTACTGGCAGAGCCCAAGCTTTGCTACTCCACGAGATCTTCCAGTCCTACACAGCCCTGAAATTAAAAATGTGGCGGGGAATGCAGTCCCCACATGCTCACATCACACCGTCCTTTCCTCTGCCCTCCCTGTTCTAGACCTGACACCCATTCCCAGCCCTTCCCACCCCAGCCTCTTCACCCACACTGCCCATACAGAGGCAGAGACACTCCCTTCTTGGTGCAAACGGAGGCCTCTAGCACTCCTACCCTTCCTTGGCAGTTAGGCGTCAGTGTTTAACTTCACATGTCCAGGCCCCACTCAGGGAATCTCAAAGGGCCCCTGATGCCAGCAAGCAGCCAGGCCTCCCCTTCAGCCCTCCCCTCCTGGCCACTCTCCAGCCCTCCACTGAGTTCTCTGCAGCACTGTGGAGCCACAGCGCCTCCAAGTGGCCAAAAATCCAGAGTCTCATGGATTCACACCTGACCTGGTGAGCTCAAGATTATCCAAAGAAGGAACAGAAATGGCCTGCTCTCACTCCTGCAACCCCTACTCTCTCACACATGCCCTCTCTATGCTTTCCCAGAAGGGCCAATTTAGGGTTGATTTTTTTTTTTTTTGAAAGGATGTTTTGCTCTTGTTGCCCAGGCTGGAGTGCAATGGTGTGATCTCATCACAACCTCCGCCTCCCAGGTTCAAGCAATTCTCCTGTCTCAGCCTCCCAAGTAGCTGGGATTACAGGCATGCACCACCACGCCCAGCTAATTTTGTATTTTTAGTAGAGACGGGGTTTCTCCATGTTGGTCAGGCTGGTCTCAAACTCTGACCTCAGGTGATCCCACCCACCTTGGTCTCCCAAAGTGCTGGGATTACAGGTATGAGCTATGGCGCCGGGCCTAGTGCTGATCTTAAAGTCCACCTTAGCTAGTGAAGGCAAAAGCATGCATTAACCAACATTTTGATTGCAAAATGAACAGTGTTACAGCATTGCAATTAGCATGCTAGGATGCATGAGAGGAACCTGAAAAATACAGGCCACAGATTTAAACAGCGTGAAGCTATCAAGCAGGCCTAGCCTGGAAGCTGTATTCAATAGTTCCTTTTGATTACTCAGACCCACATTTTCATGCTTTGTACTAATTACCATGCTGTAACATTGTGTATTTTGCAATCAAAATGTTGGTTAATGAATTATTTAGATGAATTATTAGCAAATTTTAGATAGTGTGTTTTATAAAGAGGATTTTTAAATTTTTATAAAATTTATTTCTGAACTTAGAAAATCTTGAAATAAACAACCCTATCAGCTCTAACTCAAGCAGATTCAATTGGCTGTGACATTTCCTGTCACTCCCCAGAAGTGCCAATGAGCTCCACAAGTGACTCAGCACCTCTTAGTAATGCCACCAGAGAAACTATGTCCATGTGGGTGAGTCTCCACAAGAACACACACACACGTGCCCACGTACATGTACATGCACACACACATACACATGCACACACACACATGCACACACACACATATTCACACACACAATATCTTTTATTTGCCAAAGATGATAACATTCCATGACTGCGCACAGCTGACTTTCCTTTCCGTTTTAGGCTGATTTCTGAAAAGCACCCTTGATGAGGCTCCAGCCTCATCAAATCTCTAAAGATGTGGTTGGGGAAACTGTGGTTATGGCAAGGAATATTTTTACAGAATCATGAGACTGAATAAATATTACTATAACGTGATTTTTTTGCTCCGAAAGAACATTTGTAAATTGCAGCGTTAGATATAGTTAGGATACTTTGCAGCACTGGCCATCAATCCAGACTGTGACGACACAATTGCTCAGAATATTAGCAGAGGTTGTATGAAATACTGAGACTATTCATAATCACTATCCATGATACTTCAGGTAAGAAGAATCCTTGGTGAAGGGAAGGCAGTAATTAATCATCTTCCAGGACTCAGTACAAGTGGGCATTCACTTACTCACTTTGCAAACATCAAATAGAATCAATTGCAAACCTGGCTTTTCTTATGAAAATAAAGGAAAGAGAGTGACACAGTGCAGTCCCAGGGAATGTCACAGTAGGAAGTGAAGAGGAAGGCAGGTATGAGCCTCCCCTTGACAGATGATCAGTATCTGGTGCTGTATTAGGAGAACAAAGGTTCTTCCAGTCCATGGAAATAGCAAGGACAATTGCAGAGCGTCTAAAGGCTGCTGAGTTTTAGGAAATGTTTAAAGAGCTGTTTGATCACAGATGGTAATTGGATCTGGGTGATGAATTTCAGAAAGACATCCCAGGAAAATACAACACATTTGAGGGAAACTGGAGAGCCTTTACCTGTTTACCTTCAAGGGTAAAATGACCTCATCTGTGTTTTGGAAAGTACTTGATTTGTGACCTGAAGAGATCAGATTCAGGCCAGAGGACCACAGGGAAGACTGCAGAACCAACTCCAGGACTCTCACGCCAGGCAAGTGGCTCTTTGGTGATATCCCCAACTGGGACTGGTCACCAGTGATGCTAGTTGCTGTAAGTACTTCCTTTATATTTTCTAGATATTGAAAATTTGGGGAAGGGTGAGAAGAGAGCTTCGGGTACACAAAACACCACTTCTCATCACCTTCCGCCCTATCTCTACTTTCAAAAATCTTAAATCTTGTTCTCTCTCCTCCACTTTTTCCCAAATCTCAGTTTCTTCACCCTAAATTATACAAAGCAAACTCCAGTGATTTTACCTTCATCACTGTGCTGTTACCAAGAATCTTGACCCCAAAATGGAATTCCCTGCCCTCTAAAAGAGAGTGCTGCTGTTATACTATGAACATGTCCTCTACCCTGTAGCTTATAGTATCAAACAGAGAACGTAATTCTGCAGTGAGCCTATGGAAGCATCATCATCCTCTGAGCAGCCCCTCTTGGCCTTGTTTCTTCCAGCCCTGAATAGCAGAAAGCCCCAGGCTGTGGGTCCTAGCATCCTAAATTACCTTTCTTTCCCCCTGCAGTCCCCAGATTCTCACAGATACGTCAGGGCTGAGGTTGCTCCACATTGGGCCAGGGAGGTTTGTGCACAGAATGTGGTTGGCTTTGTAGGGCTGTGCCAAGCTGCTGGCACAAAGATAAAGGGCCGAGTCCCCCAGCTCCAAGGCGCTCACATTCATCTCAGAGCTATAGTTAGAGAACTGGAGCCCTGAGAATCGAGCAGGAAAGTTTCCTTTTTCATTCGGCATCTCATTGTAGTATTCAAAGATGAACTGAGGGCCCTGTCCTGGGGCCTGTTGGTACCAGGACACGCTGGTGTGCCCAGAGATAGGGGAGCATCTCAGAGTCACTTGCTGTCCTCTCATTTTGATCAGGTGTCTTGGAGTTTGGGTGACTCCAGCCTCTCCCAGGCCTGTGGGAAAAGCAGATGGAAAATGAGCACAGGAGACAGCCTGGTGGTACCTCCTCCCCGAGGTAAAGTGGAGGACACAGGGGTGGGGGCAAGCTCAGATTGGGGGCGCTGTCCTGTCTGCAGGGACTCACCTGCTCCCGGGAGACAAAGCAGCACCCAACAGAGCAGCCTGAAGCCCATGGCACGAAGGGTCAGGCAACACTCTGCCTGTGCTCAGGGCTCGGTCCTCCTGGGGAGGAGCTGAGTTCTCAGCCTCGCTTTTCCTGATGGGAGGGGTATCCTGTGATGTCACTGTGCTGTGTCCTCCCCTTGCAGGCTTCCTGAGATGCAGTGCTCCCTGTTCTGTACAGCAGAATCCACTGTGCCTGTGAGGGAGGGAGAGAGAGGCTGGGGAAAGAACACAGGAGGGAGCCTGAGGGTGCCTTAGATGAGGCATGCTCCAGAGACATCCCACCTGTGCCAAAGACTCACCCACTCCCAGGAGACAAAGGCCTTTCCATCAGAGGCACCTGGAGCCTATGGCCAGGTGAGACAGAGCTGGGCAGATGTCAACCTGCTAGGGGTACTGGTCCTCTGAGAGCTGGGGTTTTGGGCATCACATCTTTGATTCAGATGTTAGGCTGTGATGTCACTGCTCTGATGTCATAGTCCCTTCAGGTTCCCATGCACCCTGCCTCCCTTGTTAGGTCCCTGGCTTACCTGCTTTGTGCTGTAAATATTCTCACATACCACATAGGGCTGGACTGGGCTGCTCTTAGCTGGGCTGGGGTTAGGCTGCATGTCCCTCCCACAGTTCCTTTGCTTTTTTCTTTAGGCAGTTGTTCCTCTGTCTGTTCCTGCCCAGGGCGTGCGAGTTGTACCAACCCAACAGGGACCCTTCATCCTCCCTTGCAAGCTCACAGAGACTTCCTAACCCCTGCGTAGCTGAAGTGCATGGCTCCCTGATGGGAATCACACCTGCAATTTTATGTATGTGGCATCACACCTTCTAATGAGTACAGGCATCAAGCAAGCCTGCTCCTTAACCCTCTGTGTCCCAGGCCGCTGGCTCTGTGCATGCTCCAGAGACATTTGGAGCTCAGACATTTGGCCCTGTGTGGCCCACTGTGAAGTAACCGAGATTTTGCCATTGTTACGATTTGAATGTTTATGTCCCCCAAAATTACAACCCCCAGGGAGACCATATTTGGAGATAGAGCCTCTATAGAGGTAATTAAGGTTTAATGGGGTCATAAGGATGGAGCCTGGATCCAGTATGATTAGTGCCCTGTTGAGTTGAGACACCTGACAGCCGGCTTGCTTGCTTTCTACTGTGTGAGGATTCAACCACCAGGGGGTGCTCTGCAAGCCAGGAGGAGGTCAACTCAGAGTCCATCCTCCAGAAATGTGAGAAAAGTTGGTGTTTAGCTACAACTCTGAGCTGACCAATACAGCCCTTCTGCCATGGTGCAAGGACCTGGGATGTGTTTAAATTAGGAGCCAATATGCTTTTTTTCCCTATAGAAACAATATAGAGCCCCAAAAATGTGATATTTATCTCTTTCAAGATCCTTTTTGTATGGTAAGAGGGAAAAAAAGTGATGGAGAAACGTCTGCCTTTGATAAAATTCTGATGAAGGAGAGGGTGAAAACCTGGCCTCACTCAGGTGGATGTGCTCCAGGAAGGTCTGTGCTAGAAATCACACCAAGTCCACCTGTCTTCCTCACCACAGGCAGACTCAAGAATTTTGGGATGAATTTGGAACCAATAGACATCTTAGAGCACTCTGTGCTAGGTGCCTGCTAATCAGCATAACCGGAAATAAAGAAAATCATACTCGCTGTTCCCATGCTGCTGGGGAATTTGTTTCTTTCCCATCTATCCTCTCTTTTGAAAAAAATCCTCTTTTTGAAGGATGAGTTCATGTTCTTCTTAGAGACATGGATGAATCTGGAAACCATCATTCTCAGCAAACTGACACAAGAACAGAAAACCAAATACCGTATGTTCTCGATCATAGGCGGGTGTTGAACAATGAGAACACATAAGCACAGGGAGGGGAGCATCACACTGGGGTCTGTTGGGGGGTGGTTAGGGGAGGGACAGCAGGGGGTGGGAGGTTGGGGAGGGATAACATGGGGAGAAATCCCAGATATAGGTGGATGGAGGCAGCAAACCACCTTGCCATGTATGTACCTATGCAACAATCCTGCATGATCTGCATGTGTACCCCAGAACCTAAAGTACAATTAATAAAAAAAACCTCTTTTTACCTGTATTCTTCGACAATATTCTGATGCCCACTTTCCCATATATGAGTAAGATACGTACAGATTATGACTAAATGTCTAACATTTTCTTCATGGTTCTACACTTAGCGTACTAGGAAGGAGAGACTGTTTGGGTTCATGTGGAATTAAAAACACAAACAGGAGACTTTGGAAAACAGAATCTGAGAAGGATTCCATTTCAGAACCGCTATCCTTCACTTGCTACCGTCTCGCTCTGTCGCCCAGGCTGGAATGCAGTGGCGCAATCTCGGCTCACTGCAACCTCTGCCTCCCAGGTTCTAGCGACTCTCCTGCCTCAGCCTCTCGAGTAGCTGGGACTACAGGCACGCATCACCACGCCCAGCTAATTTTTTTGTATTTTTAGTAGAGACAGCGTTTTACTGTGTTAGCCAGGATGGTCTCAATCTCCTGACCTCGTGATCTGCCCGCCTTGGCCTTCCAAAGTGCTGGGATTACAGGCACGAGCCACCGTGCCAAGCCCACTTGCTACTTCTGATTTAGTTTATTTCTAATCTGAATTTGTTTAAATATCTACATTTGTCATATCAATTATCAAATCTTAAGAACAGTTAGATACATAGAACAAATGCCATCTAAACTATTTCCGGACTTTCTAAGTCCAAAGGTAAACAACGCCATGGGACATCAATAAGAAGAGGTTCCGATCCAGCTGCATCTGACATTGGTGGTCACTAGCCAACAGGCCCATGAACTATAATCAGTGACCAGCACCTCTTCCAAGATGCCCTCCAGAGGAGGAAAATGCCACAATGAGGGAGCATCCATGGATATAAAACAGGCGAAATTCTCTGAAGCCCAGATGGCAATGTTCTGCAACTGAATACTTTTTATGAATTTTGTGCATACATAACTCACCAAAACCTTTTATAATAGAAGCTGGTGTGTCTGATGCAGTTTCTGATTGTGGATAATAGAAAGCTTCTACATAAAATCATGTAAATATGAGCCATCAGTATCATTCACATTAAGGACTAGTATATTATTCTACCATAAAGTGAATACCTAGAAATTTTTGAGTTCAATTAGATAAAATTTCTAGATTGCTGGCTAGTCCTTAACTAGAAAAAGAAACAAAATAGAATATAGAGATTTCTTCAGAGATGCCTCATATCCCATGATAAATGACTATTATATTTCAGATAAGAACAGGCCGAGATAAAATTATTAAAATGTGTGAAAAATGAGCACATGAATTGGACTTCTCCTAAAGTTGCAAACTAGCGTCATCTCCTGGCTTCTTCTCCAGATGAGCCCGATGAGGCAAGAAAGAAATATGAATATCAGAAACTCACGAGTAATGATTACAATCTTTTGGGAAGATGGAAGCTATTTCAGACAGGAGTATGAAGAATATGAGTGGTGAGCCCAAGACTGCAGTGAGAAAACAAGATGGTGGAAGTGGTTTAAATCCCTCCTTGTCCGACTCCTTCCTTACGTGGAGACAATCTTATCTACACTTTCATTTTAGAAATCAGTGTTAGAGCAACCGATACCACTGGGACACCAAGAATACTAAAAGAAAGATAATTTCTATCATCTGAGTGTCTGTGTCCCCAACATTCATATGTTGAAATTTTAAGCCCTAATGTGATGATATTAGGTTGTAAAGCCTTTGGGAGGGAATTAGGTCATGAAGGCCTAAGGGGTTAGTGCCCTTACAGAAATGCCAGAGAGCTAGCTGTCCCTCCCACCATGTAAGGCCAGAGTGAGAAGGAGTCATCTATGAACCAGAAAATGGGCCCTCTGAGCCATGCTCTCTCTCATCTGTGACATCATGGTCAGGGGTTTAGCTGACTCCAGGTTCCGTGTATCCTGTGGAGTAAACAGGGGCCTGAAACAAAATGTTGGAACTTGCATTAGGTAAACAGGATAAGAATTTCCCAGGACTCACCTGCTCCAAAGAGACAAAAGATCATCCTGCATAGAAGCCTACTGTCTCCTCATGGCAGAATTATGCAGGGCTGAGGCCACTTCCAGCTGAAGCTCTGGTCATTAGCAGTGCAAATGGGGAGATCTTGTGAGGTCATAGTCTCGGCTGCAGCCAGTCTCAGGATCCCCCACTGGAGGAGTGGGAGCCTTAGTGCCACAGTGGACGCGGATGCCCCCAGATCTGGCCTCTGTGTTTCCTGAGGGTGCACGGATGCCCCCAGGCCC
>NW_016107761.1:1407691-1444958 GCF_001604975.1 Cebus imitator
TGCCCCCAGGCCCGGCCTCTGTGTTTCCTGAGGGTGCACGGATGCCCCCAGGCCCGGCCTCTGTGTTTTCTTGGGGGTGAAGGCCTGAAGACCCTGTGTGAAATCGTGTAGCTGAGGAGCCCCCAAGAAGCACAGATTTCAGGAAACCTAGGCAAGGTTAAGATACAAGGAGAACAGTCAGGACCCACTCTCCTCTCTAAAGGCCAATGCAGAGCTACAATCCAGAGACATTGGACTCTGGGCCTGATGATTTAACACGCTGGAATAAAGATGCCAAAGGGGGAAAAAATCATCCTTCAGTGTCAGTGTGAAGAGAAAAATCCAGTGAGGAGTTGAGACCTGAAACCAAGGACACTTCAGGTCAAGGGAGGGAAAGTGGATGAGTCAAGAAGGTTCCACATCATGGTTCACGGGTTCTGAACAGATGGGAGTGGACAGAGGCACATTTGCTGCCTGCAGGGCTCAGAGAAGGTGCCTGTGCGTATTTGGAGCTTTGATCAGGGCTGGAATTTACGCTCTAGTTTTGAGTTTAAATAAGAAAAATAGAGATAGACAAGACGGAATACAGAATAGTAGAATTGGTGTAATAGGCATTTCTCAAACCCATTCCCCAAACGATGAGTTGTCTACTGTGCTCTCCAGCTGGCTCCTGCCCTGGGACCCCTGCCCGGAAGTCGCCTCTATGATTCCCCAAAACCCAGTGCTGCTTGGTCTTGGGCGTCAGCAATCTGTGACAGAAGGGACCCCTTGGTTCCCAAGAAAGAGAGGCCTGGAGACCACCAGACATAAGTGTCAGAAGAACTTGGCTCCTGACAGGACTCTGTGTGGCCTAGTGCAGGGTATGACTCTGTGGGATGCAGGTGATTGTTTAGAGTGTTTCTATAAAATCTTAAATTACATGGGGGAGGGACGGGGGTGGGGAGTTGGGGAGAGAGAGCATGGGGAGAAATGCCAGATATAGGTGAAGGGGAGGAAGGCAGCAAATCACCCTGCCATGTGTGTACCTATGCAACTATCTTGCATGTTCTTCACATGTACCCCAAAATCTAAAATGCAATAAAAAAGAAGAAAAAGAAAAAAAAATTTAAACAATCCCCTTTATAGCATGCGTGCTTTATTTCACAATTTTAAAAGGAATTTTAAAAAGACCTGATCTGAATGTGTTTTCAGAGCAGCTGAAAGGTCAGAGTCACCACTCTAAAGAAAACCCACACTCGTATAAATATGTGTACAGCATGTAAAGTTGCCACACAGATGAATGAGCAGGTGCTATGGTGTTCTGAAGCCTCTGTCGGGGCTCTTGCAGGAAGTGTTCACCCGAGCCATCCATGTTGGCTTCCTGAGAAGCCCCTAAGGTTTCTGCACAGGGAGACGGTGACTCTGCAAGGCTGTGTCTTGGCTGCTGGCACAGAGATACAGGGCCGAGTCTTCTGGCTGCAGGGCGTGTAGGTGAAGGTATAAGTGAGAGCTGTTGGGGCATTCAGGTGAGAAGCGACTGGGCACACTATTGTTTTCAGTTTGTTTTTGAAATCCGTAGATGAACATGAGCTCCAGTGGCGTCTTAGCTTTCTGTTTGTACCAGTACATAGCATTGTGCCTCAGGTGTTGTTCACATTTCAAAGACTTCTTATTCGTCCTTCCCATGACCAGGTGTTTTGGTGTCTGGGTAACTCCGGTGTCCATGTGGACTGTGGGGGAAAAGGGACAACATTCAGGCAGAGCCCAGGAGGAGGGTTGTTGCTGCAGCCACAGGAAAAAGCTTGGAGTTCAAGGACAGGCAATTTGAACCCAACTCACCTGCTCTCAGGAGGCAGAGCAGTGCACAGCAGAGCAGCCTGCAGCCCATGCTAGCCTGGGGTCTGAAATGGGGCCTCTGACTGAGATCCTCTGGGCGAGGGGCTGGGCTCTGGTCTCCTTGGCCCTGGTTGGTGGTTTTTCCTGTGATGTCACTGCTCCTGACAGTTTCCCCAGGCCCAGGGGCTGGTTCTTCCTGATTGCTTTGCATCCTGTCTAAGTTCTGACAGAAGGTAGGTATGAATTGGCTGGGTTGGGATGAATGTCCTGGGCAGAAAGGGCAGAGCCAGTCTTTTATTTCCCAAGGATATTCCTCTGACAGGGGCTCCTTTGCTCTCAGCTCCTTCCCCATTATGTAGCTTCTCCCTCTATCTCTGTCCTCCTGCCTTTCAGGACCCCTCTCAGCAACAGACCACTCCCATTCAAGGAACCTCCTTCTCCCCTGTGGGAACACAGGAGACAGCGCCTTTCAAAACGTCCCTTCCCTCTATGTCTAAGCATGGTGGAGCCCTTTTTGCCCAGCTCTGTGGAGGGAGGATGACTGCATGACCACGGATGCAGTGTGGACCAGTGCCCACCATTCAAAGGCATGACTGTGATGCCAACCAGCAACCAGGCACTGGCAGGGAGCTGAGGGAGCAGCAAAGGGATGAGCCACCCTCTGTCCCTGAAGTGGAGGGCGTGGGGCTTGGTTGGGCTTAGAGTTAACATACACAGGATGCTGAAAAAGAACAACACAAGGTGTGTGGAGCAAAGGAAAAGGAAGTCAGCTTGAAGCTGACATCATAAATCAGCACAAAAAATAAGTACAAATAAACAAAAAAAGAGATGATTCATACTCCCTAAGTGATTTTAACCATCTATTTATTATTATAGTACATATTTATTACCATTTTGTAATGGCACTTGTGATTGTGGTAAGGGTTGTAGTTATAAATCAGTTACATGGAAATCTATGTTGGGAGTAGGAAGGAGTTACCATGATTAAATTAGGGGTTGATAATAGAGATTTTTTAACCTGGAGATGTGCTGGGCCAGGAGGAAAGTGTTAGCATTTTCCTAATGTGTAAATTGTTTCAGATTATTTTTATGTGGCCCTTAAAACAAAGACTGTTAAGACATGTAGATCTGAATTTAAGAAAAGTGGTTGAATCGTCTCCTCCTGAACGGGTCACATATATGACACGCCTTCAACCCTCTACAGTTGGAGATATTTCATTCTTAGATAAGAACCTAAAATCAACCCTGATTTAAAGACTAAGGTTGTTACTATTAAAACTATTGTAATAGGTGTCTGCTTCAGCAAGGGAACAATTCTTAGCCCTTCCGCCAAAAAGAAAAAATTTGAATTAAAAGAATGTGATTCCGTTGTCTAGCTCCAATAAGTAAACCAAATTTCAAAGATTTTTTTTTTAATGGAATTCAATCTACCTTGAATAACAATGACAATGAGAGGCTTGATTGCCCTGAGGTCAATAGCTAACAAAAACATTTCCCAAAGCATAGGGTGAGTGACCTGTGAGTTTTAGTCATCTGAATTTGGGATAGATCTGAAGAAGGAAACTGACCTCAGGACAGCGTGAATTGCAAGAAGGAAGAGTGAAGAGTGGAATAGTAAACGTGAAGTAAAGTCAGGTAAACGTGTCTACACTAAACAGCAGCAATACCTGTGACTGAAGATAGAGAGGACATAACCGACTCCAAGACAGCTGGGATTTAGGACACAGAGTACTACAAAGGAACCCGAAAAATACGTGTAAGAAAAATCACCCCCCTTTTTTTTCCTGGGCCAGATCATAAATTGTGGATGCAGAGGAAGGGAGACCAGAAGGCTGAGCAGAGACCAAGTTCTGGAAGGCTGAAGACGTGGGGAGAGATTTCAGAAGACACACAGGGCATTCAGACCCAGTTACAGTGGAGTGATGTGGTGAATTCACAATGATTCCCACTAAGACCCTGGAAAGGCCATGCACTAGCAATGAGGACTACATGCTGGGGCTCCCTAAGAGGGAGGGCAAAGCTGAAGTAGACCTTAGCAAGTCCTGCATTCAACCTTCTCAGAATAAAACCCAACACTCTTTCTAAGAGATAACATAATCCAGAGCCTCAAACCTATGTCATTCACAATGCTTCACACGAACTCTTTCTAATCTCTCATGCAGGATATTTTAGAAGTCTCCTAATTGTTCTTGCCACCCAAAAATCCATCTCCTTTCTGATCCACACTACTACCAGTGTTACTGTAGCAAAATATCAATTTCATCATGTTGCTTCACTTGGAATAAGACCAGCGGCTCACCACTGCCTAGAGATTTGTGTCCAAAGTCCTTTCCATGTCTCCCAATATCCCCAGTCATCCGGCTGTCACCTCCTCTTGAGGAGAGTTCAAGATGACATTCATCAGAACTGGGAGAGATTCCTGCTGGTCACTCTTCTTGAAGAGAAGGAGTCTACAGTGCACAAGGCTGCCTCCACTGGCTTCTGACATTTTCTTTCCAGTTTATTTACTGCCATAGAATTTCATGCCTCTGCAAATATTTTTCCGTTAAAAAAGAAATTTCACTTGGTCCTACTCCAAGTGAAAGGGAGCTCGATTTTGGGGTGGCATGAACTGATAATCCAAATTGTCTCTTGATCTTAGAAATATTTTCCTTCCCCTCTCCTTTATGCTTATGCTCATCAACCATTTTTAACAACAGCGTGTTTATAATCATAACATTACGGAAAATATATACCCATATGTACAGCAGACAAAGACAAGAAATGGCTTTTCCCATCAGTTAAGATCTTCAGGGCATGGGACAGGCTTCTGTTTTGTTAGTTGACCCCTGATACATTGCTGATTTTGTCATGAACACCTGCTTTAGCTGATAAATAGAATTCTGAGAGAGTTCTGTGTACATAAAATGGAAAATTGCCACATCAGGTGCACTGGCAGGCTGCACTACAGACTGAAACTCCATCAGAGGCCATCAGGTAATGGAGACTGGAGCCCTGGGTGCAGGGGCACACACTGCCCCACAGCTTCCTGGCTGAGCTGGGAGGTTTGTGTACAGGGATGCAGTGACTCTGCAGGGCTGTGTCTTGGCTGCTGGCACAGAAATACACAGCAGAGTCACCAAGCTCCAGGGACTTGATGTGAAGATTTAAATGAGTTTTGTCTGGAGACTCAGGTGAGAAGCGATTTGGAACTGTTTCATTTAAAAAGGGCTCCATATTATTGTAGATAAACATTATCTTCAGAAGTTTTTTAGAGTCCTGCTTATACCAATACATAGTATTATGGCCCAGATTTTGGTTACATTTAAGGGACTCCTCCTTTCCTATCTGCGTGACCAGGTATTTTGGAGTCTGGGAAATGGCTGAGTCCGAGGGACCTGCAAAGGAAAAAAAGCAGAATTCAGACAAATCCCAGGAGGGAGGCTGCTGTCGTCATGGTGAAAAGGCTTAGGGACTCCAACAGGATCATGTCACCTGGGCCCAGGACTCACCTGCTCTCAGGAGGCAGAGGGCCACACAGCAGAGGAGCCTGCAGCCCATGGCAGAGTCAGGCAGACCAGGCAAGGCCCAGGGAGGATTCTGGTCTGCAGTGGTGAGAAGACTAGGCTGTGGTTTCCACCGCCACTGAGAGGACTGTGCCAATGAGGTCACAGCCTGTAATCCTTCCCCCATTCTCAGGGTCTCCTCTAGCATGGCTCCTCCTTCTCCTGCATTTGTTCCTTTAAAGGAGCTTTTGTAATTCCTGGGAATAGTTGAGAAGTTGGACTTTTGGCCTCCAGGATGTGTCTCTGACAGTCATTCCTGCACCAGCAGCTCCCTCCCTCCCTGCTCCAGACCCAGAATCTGACCACCTCCTCCCTTCCTCTCCCTTTCAGGCCCTTCTCTCAGAGTCAGGCTGGTATTCTTCTCTGGATCTTTTCCTTCCTTTTCAAATAATGCAGGACATTTTTTTTTCTCTTGAATCTTTGCTCAGTTGAATATCTGACTAATGCCCAGTGACCACTCCTATTTCAGAAGAGATTGGTTTATGGGTTCATCTGACACCTGAGTACCAGCTGCAGCCACTTAAAATGCATGACTGTGATTTTAATTAGGAGAAAATTCTGTTGTTGTGACCTCAAGAAGAATAAACTGCAGCCTTGCTCCCTGTGATGTTCTCATCTGTCCAAGGAGTAGAGCTAATGGGAAACAGGATGGGGCTAGAGAGTAAGAAGTCACCGTGTGCTGGGAATCAGTGGTGATGAAGGTAAACATGGCAATCAGACTAAACCTAAGCGGGTGACTGTACTTCCTTTGAGTTGTCTACAGGTTACACTCCTTTTGGTACAAAACTTACAACCCAGTGCCTAGTCTGGAATTTCTCAACCTGGGCATTGTTCATGCGTCAGATCAGATGACTGTTTGTTGTGGGAGGCTGTCCTGTGCACCTAGGACACTTAGCAGTTTACCTGGCCCCTACCCACCTGATGCCAGTAGCCGTACCTCACGTGCTAATGAAAAGTTTCTCCAGACATCACTGAGTCACCCCCAGTTGAGAACCACTACCCTATGTATTCTGCTGATAGTTGTCCCCTTCTCTGCCATCGTCCATCCACCACAGCCTTGGTGGAGGGGTATGGACTCAGCTCCTCTTGCTGTGGTCAGTGAGGCCCAGCACTCAGCCCTCAGTGGCCTAAGTCAGTGGGTAATTCCCCAAAGTTTGGGTCTTAGAGGGAAAGGCATGTGTGTTGGTACATTTATAAACAAAACCTTCCACCGTTTCGAGAAACAAAAACTCCAGATCAGCAACTACCGAGAGGAACACCAGGAACCACCACTGCCAGGAAGGCAACACACACACACACACACAAACACACGTGTCTTTGGTAAAGTTGTCATCTTCTGATGAAGCCTTTCCAAAGATAGACTCAGGTGGTTCACTTGTGATGTATTGAACACACTGCTGGCACTAGAGATACAGCAATAAACACAAGAAAACTAACTACTGTCCTTCTTGGAATTGCAAGCGTGCTTTATTTGTTTGTAGTTATTGAATACTTACTGCAAAGCGTGAGTAAACGATGTCCGCATGTCCATGATACTTATATTCCAACAAAGCAAAAAGCAATTCACACCTTGCCTATGCACTAAGGATATAAAACACATGTTGTGTGAGGTCAGCCGTTTAGTCAATATCTGCATACTTTATACAGCATCTTATTTTCTCATCTGTAATACAATGGGCTGAAATAAATTATTTTCAACACTCTGTTCAGTCCTAAAATTCCACGAGCATAACAGGTATACCCCAGGATACAGTTTTATTCATCCAGTGTCCCCAGTAGCTACCCCATTGCATCACACAGCTGACATATGAAGGTTTTCAAAGGAAGAAAGCAAGGGACAAGGGAAACTGAAATGACAAGAGGCCACATGTAGTGATGATGATAACCATATAAACAAGTGACCATTCTTAAAGAGCAGATTTTAAATAAAGATTGATCTCACTATTTCATGCAAGTGCTTTTGACCAAATTGGACGAACAGCCTCTGGAAGAGATGCTGGAATGAAACTGATAGAAAGTAACTTGTCTTGCTGGAGGTAATGTTAATTCTGTTTTTCTTTTTTTTATTTTTGAGACGGACTCTTGCTCTGTCTCTCAGGCTGGAGTGCAGTGGTGCTATCTTGCTATCTTGGCTCACTGTAACCTCCACCTCCAGGGTTCAAGCAATTCTTCTGCCTCAGCCTCCCAAGTAGCTGGGATTACAGGCGTGAACCACCACCTCCCTGCCAAGTTTTTATGTTTTTAGTAGAGATGGGGTTTCACCATGTTGCCCAGGCTGGTCTTGAACTCCTGAGCTCTGCCTCCCAAAGTGCTAGGGTCACAGTGTGAGCCGCTGCACTCTGCCTTCAGCCGCTTATTAAATATGAGACCCAGGACAGCTGATTTCCCTCAGAGACACAAACAGGTAAAATAATACTTATTCTGTACAATTTATGTGAATATTAAGGCAGATGACATGTAGAAGCAGTGCAGAGTGCCTAGGAAGGGCCTGTCAGCTCTCCAGGGCCTGAACCCTCCTAGCTGGCAGCATGTCCTTCATGGTCACTTCCTGAGTGGCAGCAAGAATGTCTCTGGCGTTTTCTATGGGAACTAGTCTTTCCCAGTTACTCCCTGCAGGTCACCGCTGCCCCCTGCACCCTTTGGCAGGTCCCAGGCTGAGCTGCTCCGTGCATCTGTCCCACACAGCCCTGAAACTAAAGGTTTGGTGGGTGGAGCGCAGTCCCACTTGCCCACATCACCCCTTACTGGTATCTGCCTGCTCTGTCCCTGCCCTGACACTGATTCCCAGCCCTTGTGGCCCAAGCCCCTTCACCTCCACTGCCCAAGTAGACACAGAGAAAACGGAGGCAAATGGAGCCCTCGGGCACCTCTGCTCTTCCCTGTCAGTGGGGAGTTTGCTTTTAACTCAGGATCCACTGTGAATCAAACCACTCGCCAGGAGCCAGAAGGCAGCCAAGCATACAACCCACCTCTCCTGGTCACCCTCCCACCCCTCTCCAGGGTTCCCTGCAGCATTGTGGAGCCACAGCGCCTCCAAGTGGCCAAAGTTCCACAGTCTCGTGGATTAACATCTGACCCGATGAGCTCGATTGTCCAAATTGGGAACAAACGTGGCTCACTGACAACCCTACAACCCCCATCTTCTCACACACCCCCTCGATGCTTTCCCCCAAAGGCCAATTTACGGTTGATCTTCAAATTCACCCTGGGGCACGTAAGGCAAAAGGACGCATGAACCAATCTTTTGAAGATAAAATAAACAATTATTGCACTTAGAGAGCAGCCAGAATTAAACAATTAATTAAGCAGTGTAAGGACACCAAGCCCACCTAGTCCAGAAACTGTGAATTGTTCAATGGCTCCTTTTGCTTAATCAGACCCAATCTTTTCATATTTGGTATTTAAATTAATATCACTAAATGTTACACCGTGTGTTTTATAAGAGGATTTTTTGATTTTACAAATTTATTTCTGAATTCGTAAAATTTTAAAATGAACAACCCTGTCAGCTCTAACTTAGGCAGATTCCATTGGCGGTGACATTTGCTATCACTCCCTGGGGTTAGGGAAGTGCCTATAAACTCTACCATTGATCCAGTGATGCTTAGTAAATGCCACCCACAGAAACTGTTTCCACCTCCACAAGAAAATACACTCACACTCACAAGCACACATTCACACAATACATTTTAATTGGCAAGGCTAATAAGGTTCAATTACTGAGCACAGCCACTTTTTCTTTCAGTGTTTTAGGTTGATTTCTGAGAAGCAGCCTTGTTGATGTGTCCAGCCTCATCAAATCTCTAAAGATGTGGTCGAGGAAAGTGTGATTATGATGAGAAATATTTTTCGGCAAGATTGCAAGACTGGATAAAAGTTACTACAACATAATGATTTTCTTTTTTTCAGAAGAACATTTGCAAATTCTGGCTTTAAACACAGGGTACTTTAGAGAACAAGTAATCAATTATGACTGTCAAGAGAGACTTGCTTAGAATATTGCAGAATTTGTGCAGAAAACTGAGCCTATCCCTAGAGACTCTCCAGTATATTTCATGTAAGAGAAGCCCCTTTTAAAGAGAAGATAACTCATAATATTCCAGGGGTCTGTATAAGTGGACTTGAATTTATTCATTTTATATACATCAGGCGGTTACCATTATATTCTTGGCTTGGCGCATGAAAGTAAAGAGATCTATATGGTAGCGTGCCAGAGAATGCCAGGGTGAGCAGTGAAGAGGAAGACAGGTGGGAGCCTGTCCTTGACCGACGGGCAGTGTCTAGCCATGTTGTGAGAAAATAAAGGCCCTTCTTGGCTGTGCAAACAGTGAGTGCAAACGCGGAGGATGTGAGAGGCTGCTGAGTTTTACAAAATCTTCTAAAACCGCTTGGTCACAGAAGGTAATCAGATCTGGATGGTGAGTGTTAGCAAGCATTCCTAGGAAAGTAGAATTCATCTTGGGAAAAGTGCAGAGCATGTTCTCCTTCGGAACCAAGAGCAATTGGACCTTCTCTGTGTTTGGGAAGTACCTGACTTCCCTGAGGTGTTAACATTTGAGCCAGAAGTCCAGAAGGAAGACATCAGGACCAACTTCAGGGTTCTTACACCAGACAAGCAACTGCTGTTATTCCCAACGGGGATTGGCCACAACGTGATACCAGTTGCTACAAGTCCTTCTTTCTATTTTCTAGGTATCGAAAACATTTAGAGTGGGGAGAAGAGCATATATGGTGCACAGAATCCCACTTTTCATCACTTTCTGTTCCATTTTTATTTTGAATCATCTTTGATGAGATTCTCTTTTCTTGACTTTTCCCAAATCTCAATTTCTTCTCCCTCGATTCAAAGATAAAACTCTGTTAGCATTTCCGCAGAGTGTAATCCACTGTTACTAACTCTAGTCACTTTGTTTTGTAAAAGATCTTTTAATCTTCATCCTCCTATCTGAGTGAAATTTTGTATCTTTTGACCAGCATCCCATCTCTTCCCCAGCCTCTGGTAATACTGCTCTAGTCTTTTGATTTGACATAATTTCCCTGAGGTCTTTAACTCAACAAGATGGAGATATTTTCTTTATAATAATGCTTATATTACTTATATTACTTTATAATAATGCCTGTATTATTTGTTATAAATATAAATAAGTATATTGTAATAAAATCTTTCACCTCTCTGTAGGTGAAGCTACAGTTCACATTTCACTAGAGCAGGGCCTTTATTCCTTTTTTGCTTTTTAATAAACTCTTCCATTTCTGCCCTTGTATGTTCACTCTCAGTGTAGGTAGGAAACCCTGTCCGCCTTTTTTACATCTTCTTTCAGCACCAGTGTTTACAGCTGTGGTCTGAGTTCTGTCGAAGTCTAAGAATCAGAGCTGGTCCACTATTGGGACCATGGGTCTCAGGGGTCTCGTGGATGAAGGTGAAAAAAGATGGACACAAAGTCTAAAGAAGTCCTTGAAATAGCATCCCGAAAGGTCAGGGAATTTCCATCTGTGCCCTCACTCCCCGGAGACCCAGGGCAATTGAGCAAGGAGTTTGCTGATGGCAAAATTAAAATGAGTTCAAAACAATCTTTTGCTAGATGAAGGAGTTTGGGGTCTGTGGCACCACAATATTTGATAAGTGAATCTGGGTAACTATAATTCCTCAACCAGTTATGCAGGACCCAGGGCACGTCTGTCCTGGTGGGTCTGGGACATTCTATCTTAACCTTGGTGTATGAGGCTATCTCTGAGGACCCCCAGAAACCCATGATCCATAGTCATGTCGGCTTTGACCACAGCTTGAAATTTCAAATATGTGAACCGTAGCTTCACCCACAGAAGGATGGATGAGTTTATTACAATATACTTATTTATATTCATAACAAATAATGTATTACAAATGTATACAACAACAAAGAAAACAAAAAGTAATGTAAGCATTATTACAAAGAAAATATCCCCATCTTCTTGAGTTAAAGACCTCAGGGAAATTATTTCAAATCAAAAGACTAGAGCAGTAATTACTAGAGGCTGGAGTACAGATGGAGTGCTGGGAAGATGCTGGTCAACAGACACCAAATTTCTCTCAGATAAGATGAAGATATCATAAAGATCTATTTGACTAGAATTAGGAACAGTGAAGTGTGTTCTAGAAAATTTCTAACAGTACATTTCAAATATTCTCAGCACAGGCAAGGATAAGGATGGAGGTCCTGCGTATGTTAATTAGCTATATTTAGTCATTGCACTATGTACATACGTTTTTTAATGGCAAGCTGCATGTGATACATATATACAATCTTATTAGTCAGCATTCAGGTTCTAGAAACTCAATTTCCTAGGGAACCAAGTGACCCTGGGGCAGTAGTGGATGCATGCTTCAGCCTCTCCACATGGGAGCAGTGGTGAATGAAAACAAAATAAAGAACCTCAGGGAAATTATTTCAATGATTGCTTACACTAGGCAGAAGAAATGAAGCCTTATTGTTATCACGACTGTATTCTTCAAGTGCCTGCCACAAAAGCCACAAAGACGTTTAAGTCAAACAGGCAGAATGCTTTCCTCTTGTGTTGCAGAAAACTTCCAATGTGACAGGGATAGAAGAGGCTTCAGAAGAAAGAATGTTCCTGTGGATGAAGCTTCAGACTTCACAGCTGCCAGACGCCCCAACACATGCAGGGGAAGAGGCCTGTTGCCCGACCATGCCCGAACTTCTGTATGTGGGCAGCAACCTCCTAGGCCCAAAGAAGACTGCGTGTCCCAGCCCTGAAGCCCGAGGCTAGGATACCCAGTGCTTGACTTGGAGCCAGTGAGCCGGCTCTGAGGTCTCAGAGGAAAACAACTATAGTCATTTCTCTCTCTATCACCCATCTCTCTCTCTCTCTCTCTCTCTCTCACACACACACACACACACACACAGTGAGACTGCTTGGTGTCTGAGGACTCACCTGCCCCCAGGTGACAATGGGCCACGATTGCTTCCACCACCCACGTTTATAGTTACTTTGTCCAGGGGCGAATCTGTGACAGCTGTGGTCCAAATCTACTTCTTTTCCTTGGGGAGGGAGGAGCAAAGAGAGGCCTCTGTTAAGGGTTTGTAGGAGCTGAGAAAAAGATGAGGTTTGTGAGCAGGAAGAGGTGGCTGAGCCACACTGTGGCTGAGCTGCTGGCACAGAGATTCATGGCCAAGTCTCCCTGCTCTGTGTGTTGGATCTTCAGAGTGGAGCCCATTCCTCAGGCCTCTCTGCAGAGAACCAATCACCGGGCAGCCCCGATTTATCTGCTGCATCCTTGCCTTGGGAGTAAATTAGAAACCCTGCACCCTGCCCTAGGCTCTGTCAGTACCAATAAAGGATTGCATGACCCCAAATTGGATTTACCTGAGAGCTACGTCTTTTCTCACTTTGCTGCCTTGCGTCTCAGGGACTGGGGGACTCCAGCACCCGTGTGATCTGTGGAGCCAGGAGTTGGGAACTGAATGAGAAAAACAACTACAGTCATTCTCTCTCTCTCTCTCTCTCTCTCTCTCTCTCTCTCTCTCTCTCTTCTCTCTCTCTCTCTTTCTCCCTCTCTCTCTCTCACACACACACATGCACACACACACACCCACACACACTGAGGCTGCTTGGTGTCTGAGGACTCTCCTGCCTAGCACAAGGCCACCCAGTAGAGGAACCTGGTGCCCAAGGCAGGGTCAGGGCAGGACGGGAGCTTTACCAGATCAGGGTCCATGTGAGCAGGAGCAGAGAAGGGGGTCGTCCTCGTCCCCATACTGAAGGTCCTACAGTGACTTCACGACCTCTCTTAATCCACACAACCACAGGAACAAAAGATTTATATTAGGACACACTTTGATGACTGATTTAAATATTTATGAGTTCCTTGTTTTTTGTTTGTTTTTTTTTAAAGACAGAGTCTTGCTCTGTTGCCCAGCCTGGAGTGCAGTGGTGTGATCTCAGCTCACTGCAAATTCTGCCTCCTGGGTTCAAGTGATTCTTCTGCCTCAGCTTCCTGAGTATCTGGGATTACAGGTGTGCACCATCGCAGCAGGCAATTGTCATATTTTTAGTAGAGATGAGGTTTCACTGTGTTGCCCAGGCTGGTCTTGAACTCCTGACCTCAAGTGATTCACCCAGCTTGGTCTCCCAAAGTACTGGGATTGCAGGCGTGAGCCACCGTGCCCTGCCTATAAATTCCTTTTTAACAACATCAGTCCATGTATCATCGCTTTGGGCTCCCGAGCTGTCTGGACCCAGAGGCCTCACGCTGCATCTCTGAGTTCATCTCCTCATCCCACAGCCGCTCCTCTCTCTGCTGGGCATGCTCTCTCGGATGTGTCAACAGCTGTGCCAACACAAGGCACCAAAAGCTGAGCTCATTGTCTTTCCTGCAAGTCAGGGTCTCCTGTGCCATCCCAATTCATGCCCAGCCTCTTCTATTCCTCCGTCACTCATGCCCAATGGGACTGTCCCATCACATGGGTCCCCTCTCAAGCTGCACCTCATGCCTCTGTCCAGGGACCATTTTCCACCTTTGTTAACTATAATTCAGAAAAGGTACCTTGGTGGCAAACTCAGTGTTTTCTTTCTCTCCCTATGAATATGTTTCCCTCAATCTCAATATTTAATGAATGAGAATTATAATTCTGCCTTGATGGTTATTTTTAATCTCCTTCCTTGACTTTCACTGTTCCTTTCAGTCTATTCTGCTGGGAGACATTGATCTTTTGGGCTACTTTTAAATCTTCTCTTTGCCATTTGTGTTACATAATTTCACCATAACATATGTATTCATCTTCATATTCATTTGACTTGTTGAAACAGAGGATTTAGGTCCTGAATCATGTCTTGAAGATTCTCAGCTAATTATCACCTATCATTCGCTCTACTTTCTCTTTCTGACACTTCAATCATGTGTAAGAAAAATGGGAAGTTCCAACAAAATATTATATATGTGTATATCCTAATATACTAGAGCCTGCAAGCTTTTTTATTCCTTATCTGTTAACTTTTCTTGTTTCCTATTTAATTTTCTATGTTGCCTTCGAGGTAACTCCTCCAGATCTGTCTTTGACCTCAGTAAGAATGTCTTTTGAAAAAGCATGTCCATCTTTTCTTCATTTCCATTGTGTTTTCAATGATAATCTTCATCATGTCTGCGTTCTCTTTGATTATTTTGTTTCCTTGATGGTTTCTGACAGCCCCTTTTTTCTTGTTCACATATCAATTCGCTCTTTATGCCTTTAAATATAGCACTTTAACTTTTATATCGTTTAATGGCAAAATTCCTTGTCTTCATATGTTTCAGTTACTTATTGCTTCTACTCAGTCTTCTTCATTGATTCTTGTTTTCACTGTCTTAATAGTGGGAGTATACGTACCTGACATTAATCTGTGGAATTTCAGAGAGGCCAGCATTGAGAGTGCAGAGCGCCGCGTCCATAGCCTTCCGCTGCCTCCAGTCTCATCCCAGATGCATAGTGCCAAGAATTGACTGCTGCACTCTGGGTTGCCAAACATACTCCTGGCTTTGGTTCCTGCGGTCAGAACATGCTCTCAGGACAGCCACAATGTTCCCTGCGGAACACAATTCTCATTTTTCTTATTTTTCATGATCCCTTCTCCATAAATTAGCACCTGTAAGGCTGTGTAGACATGACTTTCCCTAACTGCTTCTCCAAGAAAAAAATTATATAAATACATTTTCAGTAAAGAAAGCTCCCAAGTCTATAGATAATCCCTCTTCTTTACCTTTTGGTTCCTAACCCAAAATGTTAAAAAAAAAAAAAGACTTAGATATTAGAACTACGTAATGTAGACTTTATCCTCATTGAGTCTGAAGAACATGTGATATTTTAAATTGGAAATTCCTAGACAAACTGACAAACTGGTTTGCACAATGAATGGTCCAATGCTTGTTCAACAAGTGTGCCCTTTGATAAGCTCACAGCTGAGCATCTCAGGTACGGTTAACTCTAGATCTCTGCCAGGGTACAGCTGATCTAGAGTGTTCCTGCTGTTGGTTCATCCACCCACTCATCACTCCATCAGCCTGTCATTCGTTCACTCACCCATTATCTGTGAAATGAGTCTCCCTTCATGCCAGGCACAGCTGTTGGTAAATGTAACAAGCATAGCCTTCGCCTTTATGGAGTTTAAAATTGAATTGAGCAGAAAAATATTCAGACAAGTAAACTGGAAAACTCCAACTGTGCTAAACTCTATTGACTAACAAGCACATGCTACCATCAGTGCTTATAACAGAAAAATTGATCTCAGCTGGGAGGTGAGGAAATGCTTCCCACAGGAGAGGCTGATCATGCTGAGATCTGAAGCACAGGTAGGAGTTGGTCACTAGAGAAAAGAAGACTCCAGCCCAGGGCAGAGGAAATGGACTTTGAAGTCTCTGTGATGGGGAGGAAGGAGGCACAGAAGAGGGGCTCCCCTCATGGCTGCAGTAGAGAGGGGCAGGGAAGTGGAAGGTGGAGAAACCCAACAAGGCTTTGACTGGTGACTGCTTACATGGGAAAGGTGGGCCACTGGAGAGACCACGTGAGGGTGGGGGCTGGGGGAACCCTAGAGAGAGGAAGCAGCATGGTCCCCAGGGAGAGATGGGAGTCTAGATGGGTCTGAAATACAAATCCTGTTTCATCCTGGGGGCCTCAGACCCAGGATGATAGGGTTCCAAGTTTCCTGGCATAGAGAATTCTGCTCAAGGCATCACTGAGTATTGGGTGGGGAGGAGGGCAGAGCCTCCCTGCCTTTATGTGCAGAGAGGAGACGGCCTTGCAGCACTGTGGAGTAACTGCTGGCACAGAAGTATACAGATGTGTGGGAGGGAGCAGCTGACTCCAGCCTAAGCGGGAAATCCTTTGTGTTTGATCTAGAGACACTGTAGCCATCGTGGACTTCTCCTTTGGCAGTGGTATCTTCACCAGCTGAGTAATGAATCAGCCTCAGCCCCATGCCTGGGTCTTGTCGATACCAGTACATGTAGTCATGGTTCATATCCTGGGTACACTGCAGTGTCATGCTCTGTCGTGTCTTCAGGACCTGAAATTTTGGGGTCTGAGTGACACCAGCAGTCACTGGACCTGCAGAGGAGAACAAAGCTGATGCTGCAGCCCCAGTGGTGAGGCGCTGGGCCTTGAAATCCATGCAAGGGGCCCTGCCCAGGACCCACCTGCCCACAGGAGACAAAAGGCTGCACAGCACAGGAGGGCAATGTTCATGGCAGCTGCTGCAGGATGAAGTCTTCTGGGTCTGTATGTTGATGAACGGGGAACAGGGCTCTCAAGGGAGTCATTCTGAGACCTCATTCTCCCTGCCTGGGCCCCAGTACCTTCCTGTCAGGAGAGGCCCCGCCTTTTCTCCAGATGGTCAAATTCAAGATAAAGTGAACAGTTTGGATGGGAAGAATGCCTTTGTCTGAACTGACACAGCCTTACAAGTTTTTCTTAACCTTTTTGTTAACAGTCTGTAACTCAATGTAAATTTTATCCCTGTGATAATATAATTCCTCATTCATACACTGGTGTTAGTTATCTAAACATTTCTGTAATTTAGACTCTTAGGGAAAATCCTCATGTCTTCCTGGTGTTTTTGACTCCTGTGTCCCAGATACCCCTTCAAGTATCCTTTTCTAATTTGCTTAATTGACCATAATCCTGTTGAAGTCCTGTGCCTATCTTGGTTGTCTCTGTTATCAGGTCTCCAAATCCCAGGGGCAGGCTCATCAACATTGGAGGAGTCGTTTTGCTCTGTTTCTTGTCAATTCACTGACAGATGGGACTCCTGACAAGCCCAGCTGAGCACCTTCAGCTCCACCAGGGTTCTTACTTTCTGTGCCTGGGGCAAGACCATATCAGGCAGGACCACTTCATGCTGGTGATTGCCCTCTGTGGACGATGGTGGCCGCCCAGTGCTGCCCATGACTTATGGGCACAAAGGGGTCCTGATGTGGGAGAGGAGAGAGGAAGCAGGCTCCGGGATAAGAAAAAGTGCTCTCATTTTATTTGAAATGTTATATTTCATAGGGAATATTCCCTTGGTCAGGATTCTCACCGCTAATTCGTAATAATTTTTTTTAAAAAAGGTCAGAACTTGTATCTTAGTGCACAGAGCCCCACACTTAAAAGGACCCGCATTGCTGTCACATTGTCATGATCTTCAAGTTCCTTGCGATATTTGAACAAAGGATCTGCCAGTCAGTCACGCTGCTGATCCTGAGTACGTGGTTTGTTTCCTATTCTGCTTACCTCTGCTTATGCTGGTTTCCTTTTCGCACAAGCACATGACTAGAGCCCGAGTCACTCACCATCTACGGGGTTTAGGAGAGAAGGACGCAGAAATTAAAGTCAGAGCAAAGGGCCACCTGGCGCTAAAAGTCACAGCCAGGATCCAACAAGTTCATGAGTGGGTGCCACGTCTATGTCCCTGCTGGACCAGGAGACAAACACACAGGATAGGAGCCTGGTTCCCAGGACAGAAAAGGGGATTTTGTCGCTGAAGGCTTAGATTTGATGAACTGGACACTTAGGGTCAACACAAAGAGGACCTTTCTTCCAATGTGACATCATCTCTCAACAAGGTCACTATTACTGTTTTTTGTTTGGCCCCAGGACACTCAGCGTGTGATCACAAAGCTCAGCTGCATATGTGTCTGATAAAACTCAAGACATTTCCCTTAAAGATGATTAATTTTTGTTAAAATATCGTCATAAAATAATTGGAGTGAATGGGCAGATAAGAAATGAATGCAAATGAATACATAAACTTCGTAGAGTCCGCCTGTACCGGCTTGGAAGACCTTTTGAGTTTGTTTCTTCACAACATCCAGCTCCAGACAGAACTGTCTCCAACGTGGATCTGGTAGCTCTTGGCTCCAACCCCTTTTAAAACCATACAGTGTTTCAGGAGCTCCTCATCCTGTTAACTAATTAGTTATGTATTAAAGAGGATTAGGCAGTAGAGTTTTTGCAGTTCCACTAGAAATGTTCCTTAAAAAAAACTACTCTACGGTGATGAAAATCACATCAGTGCTTGTTGGAGATGGAGAGAAACATGGCAACAGAGCATGACGGAATTTTCTGGGTGATGAAGATGCTCTACATCTCAGTAGAGATGAGGTTGCATGTGTATGTACATCACTCAAAAATCACTGATCTGCTTATTTAAAATGTGTAATGTTTATATAATTTATATATCCATAATACTGAATTTTAAATGCCTGAGGAGAGATATATGCTACATTCTCTAGTTAATACTGTCAAAGTAATCATCATGCATATATGTTTCCATACTGTGACTTCCTGAGTCCTCAACCTAACATTTCCAGGCAAAATGTGTCTTTATCTACCTTTGGGCATTGATGCAGTGAACAGGCTGTCTGAGATTAGCAAAGGAAATCAAAATAGCTAGATTTCCACTATATGCTAAATATTTTATGGTGTTAAATTTTGGACACAACTCTGCAGATGGAGAGTGTTAGTCTCATTTTATAGATAAGAAAATTAAAAAAAACCAAACAAACGCTAAACTAAACTTAACCAGCCCTCCCCAGGGTTCCCTGCAGCATTGTGGAGCCACAGCGCCTCCAAGTGGCCA
Source organism: Cebus imitator (assembly GCF_001604975.1). Classification (NCBI taxonomy): domain Eukaryota; kingdom Metazoa; phylum Chordata; class Mammalia; order Primates; family Cebidae; genus Cebus; species Cebus imitator. The sequence continues at coordinate 1,426,621 of NW_016107761.1, forward strand.
ATATTCCCCAGTCCCATGGATTCACATCTGACCTGAGGAGCTCAAGATTGTCCAAGTCAAGAACAGAGATGCCCCCACTCCAATCCCTGCAACCCCCACCCTCTCACACATAACTTCTGTGCTGCTTTTCCAAAAGGGTTGATTTAGGGTGGAACTTCAAATTCACCCTTGGCAAGTGGAGACAAAAGGCACATCTTGATTGCACGAGAAATTACTGTTACATAATTGCAATAAACATCCTAAGATGGAAGAGAGGAGCCAGAATTATAGAGGCCACAGAATGAAACAGTGTAAGGATATGAAGCCAATCTGGGCTGAAAACACTACATTGCAGAGCTCACTTTGATTAATCAGACCCACATATTTTCACATATTGTATTTAGCTTATTCACAAATTTTAGTTAGCACATTCTATAAAGGGGCTTTTTCAATTTTACAAATTTATTTCTGAATTTATAAAATCTTGAAATAAACTATCCTATCAGGTATAACTAAGCAGATTCAGTTAGGTCTGCTCTTTCCCACCCTTACCTAGAAGTGCCTAGAAGCTCTGTCAGTGAACCAGCACCTCATAAAGTATTACCTGTGGAGAAACTATTTCTATGTGAGTAGTATCCACAAGAAAACACACACATACATTCACATTCACAAACACACACACTCACAAACACATAATATCTTTCCATTGTCAACGATGATAAGATTCCATTACTGAGCAAAGCTAGCTTTTTTTTTTTTTTTTCCAATGTTTTAGGTTGATTTCATCAAGGGTGATTAAGAAACACCTTTGATTATATTCCACCTTCACCAAATCTCTATAAAACACACATTCACACTCACAAACACACACACACTCACAAACACATAATGCCTTTTCATTGTCAAGAATGTTAAGATTCTATTACTGAGCAAAGCTAGTTTTTTTTTTTTTTCCCAATGTTTTAGGTTGATTTTGGCTGATTTTATGGAGGGTAATTAAGAAGTACTTTTCATGATATTCCACCCTCACCAAATCTCCATAAAACACACATTCACACTCACAAACACACACACACTTACAAACATATAATACCTTTTCATTGTCAAGGATGATAACATTTCATTACTGAGCAAAGCTAGTTTTTTGTTTTCAATGCTTTAGGTTGATTTCATCAAGGGTGATTAAGAAGCACCTTTGATGATATTCTATCTTCACCAAATCACTAAAAATGTGGTTATGGAAGGTGTGGTTATGGTGAGGAAGTTTTGTTTTACAGGATTATGAGTTTTTACAAATATTACTATACCATAATTTCCTTTCTTCAGTGATTCTTCAGTCAGCACAAATAACGTAATTTTCTTCACTCCAAAAGAACATTTGCAAATTCCAGCATTAGCTATCCTTCGGGAACTTGACAGGACTGGTCATCAATCCTGACTGTGAAGACACAGTTGCTAGAATATTACAGAAGTTATATGAAATACTAAGACTTGTCATAATCATTTTCCATGATATTTCAAGTGGAGTCCCTTGTAACGAGAAGACAGTAATTAATCACACTCCAGGATTCTCTGTAAGTGGGCAATAACTTATTAATTTTACAAACATCAAAGGGTATCAATTATATGCCTGGCTTTTCCTACGAAAATAAAGAAAAGGGAGTGATATAGTAGAATCCCAGGGATGTCACAGTAAGAGGTGAAAAGGAAGGCAGGTGTGAGCCAGTCCTTGACACGTGATCAGTTTCTGGTGCTGTATTAGGAAAACAAAGATTCTCCCAGGCATGGAAATAGGAAAAATGCCGAGGATGTAAAAGCTGCTGAGTTTTAGAAAATGTTCAAAGAGCATTTGATCATAGAAGGTAATTGGATTTGGGAGGTGAGTGTCAGGAAGGGATCCAGAGAAGCAGAATTTATTTGAGGGGAAACTGGAGAGTATGTGCTCCTTTAGGAACAAGGGTGATTTTACCTTCCTCTATGTTTTGGAAAGTACCTGACTGTGCCCTGAGGAGTCAAGATTAGGGCCAGAAGAAGGAAGACATTAGAAGGAAAGCCAGGGCTCTCACACCAGGCAGGTGGCTTTTTGATGATGTCCCCTACTGGGACTGGCTACCAGGTGATTCCAGTTGCTAGAAAACTCTTTACCTTGTATTTTATAGGTATTGAAAACTTTGGGAGGAGGGGACAGAGAGTTCATGGCACAAAGAACACCACTTTTCATCATCGTCTGCTCTCTCTCTATTTTCAGTCATCTTTCGTTTTCTCTCTCCTTGACTTTCCCCAAATCTCAATTTCAGTTGTATAAAGCAAACCCTGTGATTCTCCCTTCTACACTATGCTGTTATCAACAATCTTGACCGCAAAATGAGATCCCTTGTCCTGAAAAAGAGTGTGTCAGCTGTTAAATTACAAACATGTCCTCTACCCTGTAGTTTACCGTGTCGGCAGAGAAGGTAATTCTGCAGTCAACCTACAGAAGCAGCGTCATCCTCTGAGCAGCCCCTCTTGGCCTTGTTTCCCCCAGCCCTGAATAGCAGAAAGCCCCAGGCTGTGGGTCCTAGCATCCTAAATTACCTTTCTTTCCCCCTGCAGTCCCCAGATTCTCACAGATACGTCAGGGCTGAGGTTGCTCCACATTGGGCCAGGGAGGTTTGTGCACAGAATGTGGTTGGCTTTGTAGGGCTGTGCCAAGCTGCTGGCACAAAGATAAAGGGCCGAGTCCCCCAGCTCCAAGGCGCTCACATTCATCTCAGAGCTATAGTTAGAGAACTGGAGCCCTGAGAATCGAGCAGGGAAGTTTCCCTGTTGTCTCGGCATCGCATTGTAGTATTCAAAGATGAACTGAGGGCCCTGTCCTGGGGCCTGTTGGTACCAGTACACACTGTTATGCCCAGAGATAGGGGAGCACCTCAGTGTCACTTGCTGTCCTCTCATTTTGATCAGGTGTCTTGGAGTTTGGGTGACTTGAGCCTCTCCCAGGCCTGTGGGAAAAGCAGATGGAAAATGAGCACAGGAGACAGCCTGGTGGTACCTCCTCCCCAAGGTAAAGTGGAGGACACAGGGGTGGGGGCAAGCTCAGAATGGGGGTGCTGTCCTGTCTGCAGGGACTCACCTGCTCCCGGGAGACAAAGCAGCACCCAACAGAGCAGCCTGAAGCCCATGGCACGAAGGGTCAGGCAACACTCTGCCTGTGCTCAGGGCTCGGTCCTCCTGGGGAGGAGCTGAGTTCTCAGCCTCACTTTTCCTGATGGGAGGGGTATCCTGTGATGTAATTGTCCTGTGTCCTTCCCTTGCAGGCTTCCTGAGATGCAGTGCTCCCTGTTCTGTACAGCAGAATCCACTGTGCCTTTGAGGGAGGGAGAGAGAGGCTGGAGAAAGAACACAGGAGGGACCCTGAGGGTGCCTTGGATGAGGCGTGCTCCAGAGACATCCCACCTGTGCCTAGATGCTGAGAAATGCTGAGTGTATGATAAAATATATTGTTTGCTAAGAAGAATGATGGCAAGCAAAAAAAATATATATATATATATATTATACACCAGTTAAAACAATTCTTTAAGCAAGGGATATGTGACCCTGCTCCCATGGCTCCCTCATGGAGAATATTTTTTAGTTTGTCCTTCATTAGTGGTAAGGAGGCACCAGTTGCCTACCTAGGTTCTATGAGAAAACACAGAACACCTGTTTGTTAATAATAATCACCTGTTCAGAGAGAATAACTATGTGGGTCAGAGTCTGCTCAAGGCCCTCAGTCTGGAATGCTGTCAGCCCCCCGAGGCCCTCAGCTCAGAAGGAGGTTGGCCCCAGGATAGTCCCACTTTGCTGTTCTACCTGGGTGTCTTCATCTTAATGCCTTCAGTGCCGCCTGGGTGGGGTCTCTACGGCAGACCTGGTCTTGGTACCAAGGACTTGCTGGCTCCCAGGAGACAAAGTCCTTTCCATCAGAGGCACCGGGAGCCCATGCTGGGTGGGAAAGAGCTGGGCAGGTGTCACCCTGCTAGGGGTTCCCTGAGAGCTGGGGTTTTGGGCATCACATCTCTGATAGGATGTTAGGCTGTGATGTCACTGCTCTGATGTCATAGTCCCTGCAGGTTCCCATGCACCCTCCCTCCTTTGTTAGGTCCCTAGCTTACCTGATCCAGGACCCCTGCTTTTCGCTGTGAATACCCTCACATACCACATAGGGCTGAACTGGGCTGCTCTAACCTGAGCTGAGGTGAGGCTGCAAGTCCCTCCCACAGGTCCTTTGCTTTTGATTTCACAGGCAGTTGTTTATCTCTCTGTCCCTGCCCAGGGCATGCAGGTTGTCCCATCCCAGCAGGGACATCCCAACTTTATTCTCCTTTGCAAGCTCACAGAGACTTCCCAACGCCTGCATAGCTGAAGTGCATGGCTCCCTGATGGGAAGCACAGCTGCAATTTTATGTATATGTCATTGCACCTTCTAGTGAATATCAAGCAAGGCTGCACCTTAACCCTCTGTGTCCCAGGCTGCTGGCTCTGTGCACACCCCAGAGACATGGGGAGCTCAGTGATTCCAGCACCCCTGTGTGGCCCACTGCACAGTAACCAAGATTTTGCTATTGTTAATGGACTGGATACTTATGTCGCCCCAAAATACAACCCCTAGGGAGACCATATTTGATGATAGGGTCTTTATAGAGGAAATCATGTTTACATGAGCTTATACAAGTGGAGCCCTGATCCAGTATGATTAGTGCCCTCTGAGATGAGACATCTGTTGGCTGGCTTGTTCCCTCTCCACCATGTGAGAATTCAACCAGAAGAAGGTGCTCTGCAAGCCAGAAGGAGGGCCCTCACCAGAGCCCCACATGCTGGCACCCCCATTTTATGCTCTGGAGTTATGAAAAAGAAAAAAAGATTTGTGTTTAACCCATGCAGTCTATTCTATGTGCTCTGGCTCTCTGAGCTGATGGATACAGCCTTTCCGACATGGTAGAAGGGACATGGGACATGTTTAAATTAGGAACTATTTCACCATCTTGCCTATTCTACTGTTTTTTGAGAGAAACTAAAAGAAGCCTTCACATTTTGAAATTTATCTTCTTCAAGATCACTTTTTGCATTGTAAGAGAAAAAAGGTGATAGAAAAGAAATTTTGCCCTTGAGAAAATTCTGAAGACAGAAATGATGCAAATCTGGCCTAGCTCAGGCAGATCTGCTGCAGGAAGAACTGTGCCAGAAATCACACCACATCGTCCTGTCTCCCTCACTGCAGGCACGCTCTCAGGGATTTGTGGATGATTTATCATTAAAGTTCTTTTTTCTGTGATGACTCCAGCCAGCGTGCTCGAAGCAGACCTCTCAGACCACTCTGTGCTACATGCCCACTAATCAGCTTACCCAGAAGTAAAGAAAACAATACCCACTGTTCCCATACTGCTGGGGAATTTGTTTCTTTCCCATCTATCCTCCCTCTTTTAGAAATTCTCTTTTTACCTGAGTTCACTGACAATATCCTATTGCCCATTTTTCCATATATGAGTAAAGATATGTGCAGATAACAATTAAATTTATAAGTTTTTATTTGTGGTTCTATAGTAAGCTAAGAAGGAGAGGCCAGACTGGGTTTAAAAAGAAACATGAGACTTGGGAAAACAGAATCTGAGAAAGATTCCATTGCAGAACCACTATCCTTCAGTTGTTACTTCTGATTTACTTTATTTCCAATCCAAATTTCTTTAAATATCTACTTTTGACATATCTTTTATCATATTTTAAGAATAGTTACATATATAGAGCAAATCTAGATGTTGTCATATGATGTATTTTCTTAATTTTTAAGTCCAAAGGCAAACGACCCCGTGAGAAATCAATGAAAAGAGATTCCAGTCCAGCTGCATGTGACATCAGCGGTCACTAGCCAATGTGCCAATTAGCTATGATCAATGACCAGTACCTTTCCAAGATGCCCTCCAGAGGACAAAAATACCCTACTGAGGGAATATTCATAGATATAAACCAGTTAAATTTTATGGATATAAACAAGTGGCACCACTGTGCTCCAGCCTGGGTGACAGAGCAAGACCCTGTTTCAAAAAAAACAGGGAAGGTTCCACTATCTTAATTCTTACAGAGATAGAAAGTTTAGAGGAAAACATAATGAACGCAACCCCAGAAAATATAACTTGATTATAAGAAGGTTGAACAAATTAACAAGCAAAAAACAAACATCTCTATTAAAAAATGGGCAAAGGACAAGAATAGACACTTTTCAAAAGCAGACATACATGCAGCCAACAAGCATATAACAAATGTTCATTATAACTAATCATTAGGAAAAATGCAAATGAAAACCACAGTGAGATACATCTCACACTAGTTAGAATAACTATTAATAAAAAGTCAAAATATACCAGATGCTGGCAAGATTGCAGAGGAAATGGAAAACTCACGCACCATTGGTGGGAATGTAAATTAGTTCAACCACTGTAGAAAGCAGTATGGAGATTTTTCAAAGAACTGAAAAAAACCTACCATTTGACCCAGCAATCCAATTACTGGTTATATACCCAAAGAAATACAGATCATTCTATCATAAGCATACATGCACATATATGTTTGATGCAGTAGTATTCACAATAGCAAAGACATAGAATCAACCTAAATACCCATCAATGTGGACTGGAGATACTATGCATCCATAAAAAGAACAAAATCATGTTCATTTCAGCAACATGGATAGAGTTGGGGGACATTATCCTAAGTGAATTAATCCAGGAACAGAAATCCAGACACCACACGTGTTCTCACTTATAAGTGGGAGCTAAACATTGAGCACACATAGACACAAACAAAGGAACAGTAAACACTGAGGCTTGAAGTTTGAGGGTGAGAGGAGGGTGAGGATGGAAAAACTACCAATTGGGTATTAAGCTGGTGACTTGGGTGACAAAATTATCTGTATGCCAAATCCCCATGACATGCAATTTATCTATGTAACAAACCTGGACATGTACCCCTTAAAACTAAAATAAAAGTTGGAAAGATTAAATTTTTTATAATCATCTTAATAGATACAGAAAAAATATTGTTAAAAAATTCAACATTCTGATTAAAAACTCTTAGCAAACTAGGAACAACAAAAAAAATGTTCTCTACCTGATAAAAGGCATTCATGGAACATCTACAGTTAATATCATACTTAATGATCAAAAACTGAAAAATGACTGGATGCTTTTTCCCTAAGATTAAGAAGAAGACCAGGACACCCATTCTCATCCTTTCTATCCAACATGGCCATGGAGATCCCAGCAAAGCACACAGTGGGTAGGCGATGATGTTAAACAGCCTTTATTCACAGAGGACCCAAAGAAGAGTCGTGGAAGCCACGGGACATGAAGTGTCAGGAGAACACAGCTTTTCACAGGACGGTGTCTGGCCCAGTGCAAGGTGTAACTCTGTGGTGACACAGGTGATTGTTGAGTGGATTCTTATAAAAATCTTAAGCTAAACAATCATTCTTACAGCATGCTTGCTTTATTTCATTTATTGTATTTTAATTTTAATTTAATTTAATTTATTTATTTTTAGACTGAATCTTGCTCTGTTGCCCAGGCTGGAGTGCAGTTGCATGATCCTGGCTCACTACAACATCTGCCTCCCGGGTTCAAGTGATTCTCCTGCCTCAGCCTCCCAAGTGGCTGAGACTAAAGGTGTGCACCACCACACCTAGCTAATTTTTGTATTTGTAGCAGAAACAGGGTTATTGACCAGGCTGGTCTCAAACCCCTGACCTTGTGATCCGCTCGTCTTGGCCTCCCAAAGTGCTGGGGTTACAGGCATGAGCCACCCTGCTTAGCCTATTTCATGATTTTAAAAAGCATTTGAAGAAAACTAGATCTAAATATGTTTATATTTTTAAAAAATCAGTTGACAGGGCAGAGTCTCACTCAGGCAAAAGAAAACCCACACTCTAAATATATGCATAGCATATAAAGTTGCCACATAGATGAATTAGCAGGTGCTATGATGTTCTGAAGCTTCTGTTGGGGCTCTTGCAGGAAGTGGTCACCCAAGCCCTCCGTGCTCCCCACAGCTTCCTGCCAGGCCCCAAAGGTTTCTGCACAGGGAGACAGTGACTCTGCAAGGCTGTGTCTTGGCTGCTGGCACAGAGATACAGGGCCGAGTCTTCTGGCTGCATGGCGTGTAGGTGAAGGTATAACTGAGAGCTGTCGGAGCAGTCAGGTGAGAAGCGACTGGGCACACTTTCATTTACAGAGGTTTCCTTATAGCTGCACACAAACATGAGCTCTGGTGGCGTCTTAGCTTTCTGCTTGTACCAGTACATAGCATTGTGCCCCAGGTGTTGTTCACATTTCAAAGACTTCTCATTTGTCATTCCCATGACCAGGTGTTTTGGTGTCTGGGTAACTCCGGTGTCCATGGGGACTGTGGGGGAAAAGGGACAACATTCAGGCAGAGCCCAGGAGGAGGGTTGTTGCTGCAGCCATAAGGAAAAAGCTTGGAGTTCAAGGACAGGCAATTTGAACCCAACTCACCTGCTCCCAGGAGGCAGAGCAGCGCACAGCAGAGCAGCCTGCAGCCCATGCTAGCCTGGGGTCTGAAATGGGGCCTCTGACTGAGATCCTCTGGGCGAGGGGCTGGGCTCTGGTCTCCTTGGCCCTGGTTGGTGGTTTTTCCTGTGATGTCACTGCTCCTGACAGTTTCCCCAGGCCCAGGGGCTGGTTCTTCCTGATTGCTTTGCATCCCTTCTAAGTTCTGACAGAAGGTAGGTATGAATTGGCTGGGTTGAGATGAATGGCCTGGGCAGAAAGGGCAGAGCCAGCCTTTTATTTCCCAAGGATATTCCTCTGACAGGGGCTCCTTTGCTCTCAGCTCCTTCCTCATTATGTAGCTTCTCCCTCTATCTCTGTCCTCCTGCCTTTCAGGACCCCTCCCAGCAGCAGACCACTCCCATTCAAGGAATCTCCTTCTCCCCTGTGGGGTCACAGGAGACAGCGCCTTTCAAAAGGTCCCTTCCCTCAACGTCTAAGCATGGTGGAGCCCTTTTTGCCCAGCTCTGTGGAGGGAGGATGACTGCATGACCACGGATGCAGTGTGGACCAGCGCCCACCATTCAAAACATTTTTTGGTAAAGCACAGATGACCATATATCTTGGGCTAGGGAATCTTTTGTCTCTATAATAAATGAATGATTGAATTGGTGAATGCAAAAAGACGGAAACAGAACAGCCAGGACCCACTCTCCTCCCTAAAGGCTAATGTAGAACTGCGCTCTAGAGGCATCAGGCTCAGAGACTGATGATTTAACACATTGGGAATAAGGAGGGTTTATAATATTAATTTATACAATTTGTAATATTAATATATAACATATATTAATTTATAATATTATAAATTGAACTATATTTAGAAATGTATGCCCCACGGAAAGGGCATGACTATGATGCAAACCGGCAACCAGGCACTGGCAGGGAGCTGAGGCAACAGGAAAGGGATGAGCCACCCTCTCTCCCTGAGGTGGAGGGCATGGGGCTTGGCTGGGTCAGAGTTAACATACACAGGATGATGAGAAAGAACAACACAAGGTGTGTGGAGCAAGAGAAAGGGAAGTCAGCTTGAAGCTGATGTTGTGTGCTAGAGTGAGTACAGCCATGCTCTGGGTTGAGGTCTGGATGGCTCCCCATGGGCAAGATCCTCCCTGGCCCATCTCCATCCCTTCCCCAGGTCCCAGACTCAGAGGTTTCACCAGAGCANTGGGCTCTGGTCTCCTTGGCCCTGGTTGGTGGTTTTTCCTGTGATGTCACTGCTCCTGACAGTTTCCCCAGGCCCAGGGGCTGGTTCTTCCTGATCGCTTCGCATCCTTTCTAAGTTCTGACAGAAGGTAGGTATGAATTGGCTGGGTTGGGATGAATGTCCTGGGCAGAAAGGGCAGAGTCAGCCTTTTATTTCCCAAGGATATTCCTCTGACAGGGGCTCCTTTGCTCTCAGCTCCTTCCTCATTATGTAGCTTCTCTCTCTATCTCTGTTCCCCTGCCTTTCAGGACCCCTCCCAGCAGCAGACCACTCCCATTCAAGGAATCTCCTTCTCCCCTGTGGGGTCACAGGAGACAGCGCCTTTCAAAACGCCCCTTCCCTCAACGTCTAAGCATGGTGGAGCCCTTTTTGCCCGGCTCTGGGGAGGGGGGATGAATGCATGACCACGGATGCAGTGTGGACCAGTGCCCACCATTCAAAACATTTTTTGGTAAAGCACAGATGACCATATATCTTGGGGTGGGGAATCTTTTGTCTCTATAATAAATGAATGATTGATTTGGTGAATGCAAAAAGACGGAAACAGAACAGCCAGGACCCACTCTCCTCTCTAAAGGCTAATGTAGAGCTGTGTTCTAGAGGCGTCAGGCTCAGAGGCTGATGATTTAACACATTGGGAATAAGGAGGGTTTATAATATTAATTTATATAATTTGTAATATTAATATATAACATATATTAATTTATAGTATTATAAATTAAACTGTATTTAGAAATGTATGCCCCATGGAAAGGGCATGACTATGATGCTAGCCAGCAACCAGGCACTGGCAAGGAGCTGAGGCAGCAGGAAAGGGATGAGCCACCCTCTCCCTGAAGTGGAGGGCATGGGGCTTGGCTGGGTTAGAGTTAACATACACAGGATGCTGGAAAAGAACAACACAAGGTGTGTGGTGCAAGGGAAAGGGAAGTCAGCTTGAAGCTGATGTTGTGTGTCAGAGGTGAGTACAGTCGTGCTCCGGGTTGAGGTCTGGATGGCTCCCCATGGGCAAGATCCTCCCTGGCCCATCTCCATCCCTTCCCCAGGTCCCAGACTCAGAGGTTTCACCAGAGCACAGCTCCTCCCTGTGGCCAAAGCAGCACTTGGCCACTCACCAACCCAGTGTCAGCATCCAGGCTGGTTCCACACTCCACAAAACTGAGCAGCAGGGATGGATTTGAAAGGCCAGGAGGGAATGAAGAGGAAGGAGGTGATGGCAACAACACAGAGAGTCAGCAGCCAGAACATCAGGCATGCACGCACCTAGGACATTCTAATTTTTTATTCAACAGAAATTGTCTATGTCTGAGTCTGTGTATCATGGCAACACCTTATCTCTACCAAAAATTACCAAAACTTAGCCAGATGTGGTGGTGCCTGCCTGTAGTCCCAGCTACTCAGGAAACTAAGGTGGGAGGATGGCTTGAGCCAGGGCAATCAAGGCTGTAGTGGGCTGTGATTGCATCACTGCACTCCAGACAGAGCAAGAAACCGCCCCCAACCCTGCCCCGTGAAGAACAAGTAAAGGCAAAGAAAATAAATTGTCTATGTCTGGACCCCTAGTAATAAGCATAACAGATACTATCCCAGCCCTCTGGAGCTTATGGACCAGTCTGACTTGTTCAACAATACTCCTTGAGCAATAGCTAGGAGCAAGCAAAAATCACCAACACTTTCATCCCCAGAATTCTATCTGAGTAGGGAAATTAAACATATTCAGACAACAGCTAGAGAATTAAAATGTGTCTCACAGGAAGTTTAAGAATGTAATCAGTATGTCAGTGTTCAATCACTTCATACATGTGATGCCATATTTCCTCATATATTAAATAAAGGGAGCTGAAATGAAATGGTCTCCAAAGCCCTGCCATTTCTAAAATGTCAGAAACCACATCAGGTCAGTTCTGTGGAGAATTTTCCAACTCGGAACCAGCTGTATGACTTCCTATGGGTCATTTCTACTTCACTGCATAAGCTCTTTATGCTTTGTGACCATTTAGTTATTGGCATGGCATCAATTTTCTTAAAATGTACTGTTATGCCAATACTGACTTTCCATTCTAGAACATTTGAAGACACAAATGAACACAAGCAAACACACAAATTAAATGATTCACACTTTCTAAGTGATTTTTACCATCTATTTATTTTTGTATTACATCAGTATTACCATTTTGTGATGATAATTGTAATTGTGTAAGAAAATCCTTTTTGTTTTTCTGGGCCAGCTCCTAAGCTGTGTATGCAGAGGGTGGGACTCCAGAAGGCCCAGCAGAGAACAAATTCTAGAAGGCTTAAGACATGGCAGGGAAGGCTGAAGTTATCCAAGGCCAGAAGGCATTGGCATTCAGACCCAGTGACAGTGGAGAGTCATGGTGGGTACGCTGTGATTCCCACTAAGACCCTGGAAAGGCCATGCACTAGCAATGATGATCACATGCTGGAGCTCCCTAAGAGGGAGGGCAAAGCTGAAATAAACCCTACCTTCAATCTTCCCAGAAAAAAAAAAAAAACCAACACTATTTTTGGGAGGTAACATAATGCAGAGCCTCAAGCCTGTGTCATCCACAATGCTTCACATAAACCCTTTCTAATCTTTCATGTAGGATATTTAGAAGTCTCCTAATCATTCATGCCACCCAAAAATCTATCTCCTTTCTGATCCATACTACGACCAGTGTTACTGTACCAAAGTATCAGTTTCATCATGTTGTTTCACTTGGGATAGGACCAATGGCTCATCACTGCTTAGAGATTTGCGTTCAAAGTCCTTTCCATGTCTCCCAATATCCCTGTCATCTCGCTGTTGCCTGCTCTGGAGGAGAATTCAAGATGACATTCATCACAATTGGGAGGGATTCTTGCTGGTCACCCTCCTTGAAGAGAAGGAGTGCACAGGCCTGTCTCCATTGGCTTCTCCCCAGCACTTTCCAGTTTACCTATTGCCATGGAATTTCATGCTTCTCAAAATATTTTTCCATTAAACAGAGTACTTACTGAGCAACAGAACTCTCTTGATCTTAGGAATATTTCCCTTCCGCTCTCCTTTATGTTTGTGCTCATCGATCATTTTTAGCAACAGTGTGCTTTTCATTATAACGTTATATAAAATATGTACAAATGTGTGCAGTGCAGAAAGTCAAGAAATGGCTTCCTCCATCAATTAAGACCTTCAGCGCATGGGGCAGGCTTCTGTTTTGTTTGCGGAGCCCTAATACTTTAGTGGCTTTTTTGTGAAGCGCTGCTCTAGCTGATAAACAATTCTGAGACTTCGCTGTGCATAAAACGGAGGACTTCTCCACTGGGTGCACTGGCAGGCTGCACTACAGACTGAAACTCCATCAGAGGCCATCAGGGAATGGAGACTGGAGCCCTGGGTGCAGGGGCACACACTGCACCACAGTTTCCTGGCTGAGCCGGGAGGTTTGTGTACAGGGATGCAGTGACTCTGCAGGGCTGTGTCTTAACTGCTGGCACAGAAATACACAGCAGAGTCACCAAGCTCCAAGGACTCGATGTGAAGATTTAAATGAGTTTTGTCTGGAGACTCAGGGGAGAAGCGATTTGGAACTGTTTCATTTAAAATGAGCTCCTTATTATTGTAGATAAACATTATCTTCAGAAGTTTTTTAGAGTCCTGCTTATACCAATACATAGCATCATGGCCCAGATTTTGGTTACATTTAAGGGACTCCTCCTTTCCTATCTGCGTGACCAGGTATTTTGGAGTCTGGGAAATGGCTGAGTCCGAGGGACCTGCAAAGGAAAAGAGCAGAATTCAGACAAATCCCAGGAGGGAGGCTGCTGTCGTCATGGTGAAAAGGCTTAGGGACTCCAACAGGATCATGTCACCTGGGCCCAGGACTCACCTGCTCTCAGGAGGCAGAGGGCCACACAGCAGAGGAGCCTGCAGCCCATGGCAGAGTCAGGCAGACCAGGCAAGGCCCAGTGCAGGATTCTGGTCTGCAGTGGTGAGAAGACTAGGCTGTGGTTTCCACCGCCACTGAGAGGAGCTGCGCCAGTGAGGTCACAGCCTGTAATCCTTCCCCCATTCTCAGGGTCTCCTCTAGCATGGCTCCTCCTTTCCATGCCCTGCACTTGCTTCTTATAGGAGTGTTTGAAATTTTGGGGAATAATTGAGAAGGTGGGCTTGTGGCCTCCAGGATGTGTCTCTAACAGTCATTCCTGCCCCAGCAGCTTCCTCCCTCCCGACTCCTTACCCGGGATCTGGCCACCTCCTGCCTTCACCTTCCTTTATCAACCAGAGTCAGGCTGGTTTTCTTCTCTGTATCTTTTGCATCCCCTTCCCATTAATGCAGGACATTGTTTTGCTCTCCTGAATCTTTGCTTACTTGAAGGTCTGATCAGTGGTCAGTGGCCCCCCTGTTTCAGAAGAAATTGGCTTGGGATTTCACCTGAATACCAACCACTGCCACTTAACCCACATGATTGTGACGCTAGTTCACAGCAAACGCTGTTGAAGGGTCATTGTTGGGAGTGATCTGCAGCCCTGCTCCCTGTGATGTTCTTATCTGTCCAAGGGACAGATCTATGAGGAAACAGGAGGCTGCTAGAGAATATGAAGTCGCCGTGTGCTGGGAACGAATGGCAATGAAGGTAAACGACGTGGCAGTCGGGGAAAACAAAAGTACGTGACGGTACTGCCCTTGAGCTGTCCGCGGATAGTCCTCCTTCTTGGTACAAAGTTGACAACCAAGCTTATTCTGGGGTGTCTCAACTTGGGCACTGCTGCCATGCTGGATCAGGTGATCATTTTGTTGCGGGGGGCTGTCCTGTGCTGGTAGGATGCTCAGTGGCCTCCTTGGGCCCTACCTACCTGGTGTCAGCGTGACAACACAAAATGCCTTTGCATTGCTGAATTGTCCCCTGTTGAGGACCACTGTCCCCTTTATTCTTGCCAGTGGTGCTCCCCTCCTCTGCCAGCCATCATCTACCTCAGCCTCAGGGGTGTAGCAGGGCCGCAGCTCTTCCTGCTGTGGTCAGCACGGCCCAGCATTCAGACCTCAGTGCCTCTGTCAGTGGCCCCAGGTCAGTAACTGCCAGGAGGAAAACTAGGGACCAGCACTGCCAGAAAGGCATTTCTCACACACACACACACACACACACACACATATACACCCATGGTAATACTGTCATCTACTGGTGAAACCCCTCCAAAGACAGACCCTGATGGTTCATTTGTGATTTACTAAATGCAGAACTTGTAGTAGGGATGGATGCAGCACGAAACAAAAGAAACATGACCACCATCCTGGGAACCTCAAGTATGCTTTATTTGTTTGCAGTCATTGAATGGCTCCTTAGTGCAAAGCATGAGTAAACAACATTCTCAGTCTCATGATGCTTATAATCCAATAGGAGCCAAAAGACATTCACACCTGTAGACTCAGAATATGAAATACATGCTACACGAGGCCAAAAATCGAGTAAGTATTTACATTTAAATACTTTTGATAAAGCATCCCATTTCCTCATCTATGAAACAATGGGCAGAAATAAATAATTTTCAACACTCTGTCTAACTCTAAAATTCTGTGAGCAAAACCAGGGACCCCCCCTAGATGTGAGTTTTATTCAGTAAGTACCTCATTGCACTACACAGCTGATATGGGAAGCTTTTCAAAGAAGGAAAGAAAGGGGGGGGGAAGATAGTGAAATGACAAGAGGCTACCTACAATGGTGATGATGATAACTATATAAAGATGTCACCATTCTTAAAGAGTAGGTCTTAAATAAATGTGTATCTCACTATCTTAGGCAAGAGTTTTTAACAAACCAGACGGACGGGCTCTGGGAGAGGCACTGGAATGAAACTGATAGAAACTTGCATCACATGAGGCGATGTTAGTTCCGGTTGTTGTTTGTTTCGTTTTTTATGGGAGACTTGGAAAGCAAAAGTGTTTTATTGTCCATTGAGAATTGCCCAAAGGATAGAAAGGAACAAATAAGTTGATGATTCACGTCTTATTTTCTGACAGGACCCACTGTGCTGGGGAAGGGGAATCAGCTATGGAAAGGAGAGAGTATAGAGGCTGGGCTCCCTGGGAAGACCCAGGCTTCCAACAGGAAGGCCAATGAGGGGAGAAAACATAATAATTTTATCATGGAGACAACTTCATCCACAAAAAGGTGGAGAGTTGTAGGGGAAAAGGGATCGAGGCAGAAGGCTGCAGAACACATAGAACTGAGTGATATCAGGATGCGTATTTGAACATGGGTCACATTTCTGGCTGTCCAATATTTAAATCCCATCTTATATTTGGGAAATTCCCCAAAGTTTGGATCTTAGCAGGAAAGGCAAGTGTGTTGATATGTTTATAGGCAAAATCTTCCACCCTGTTCTAGAATCAAAATCTCTATGTCTGCCTCTTCCTTTTACACTTCCCATGAGAACACTATACCTGGCAGAGCTGTCTCCTTCCCCCAGCTCCCCAAGAACTCATGGGAAAGCTGTGCTGTGTCCTCTGATGGAATAGAATGGATGAACAGCTTCTTGTGCCCAATTATGTCAGATTTAGTTTCCTGAGCAGAGTCTAATGAAGATTTCATTGCATCTGATTCTGTCTCTTTTCTGATGCTCAAAACTGGGTTTCCAGGTCTGCAGGGGGACAAAGGCCATGGCTTCACTTCCATTCTACCCAGCCGGCTGCTAGTTACTAGAGACTCTGACCCTGATTAAAAAAAAAAAAAAATTCTTTCATGCTGACAAAAATACAAAAGTCAACATGCATATCAGCTCATGGGATCATATCCTGAAGGTCGACCAGCAGCTGCCAGTTTTCCAAATGAAATTCAAACCAAAGCCAGATAAGACATCCTGTTATAGGACATGAGTCCTTCACCTTTGCAATGCATCAGTTCGTGTTATTTGCCTGTTTAGCTATTAAAATCTCACTTGTACACTTAAAATATTTACATTTATTATTTCTATTATTATGTAGATCACAAATGCTTAACCTATAGTCATTTGTTGGCAACAATTAACACAAATTAAATGCAATGCCATGATGCACATATATTATTTATTAACAATAAAAGTGATTATATGTCATCTTATTTTGGTTACTGAGAAGAAGTTGTAGACTTTTTTGTGAGAGTGGGAGTTTGAAAATTCCAGGGGGACCCTGAATCTCCAACTCTTACTTTAGTTAGTCACTTAAATATTTCATACCGAGCTTAGAAATGTGTGTTTCACGTGGTCTGGTTTTATGACTTTTAGTAGATTTGAAAATGGTTCATACTACAGAAAGTTAAGAAATTTAGATTCCAGCCTACAGAAATATTCAGCACATTATTTTGTTCCATTCTAAGATAAACTGCAAAATTAACCTTCACAGGATAGCTAACGGTTTTCCTGTTAAACTGTTTGGCTAAACTTTCACTTCCAGGCAGCATGCTAGAATATGTAGAGTAGAGTGTGTAGATATTCTGAAGCTCCCTCCTGCTAAATAACTCTAGCCTACATAAAATATAACTTCTCTGTATTTTTGGAATTCCAAGAAGTAAGAGAAATTCCAAATGCTTTTTAAAAAGGCAAAACAGGAGCCCACAGTGAAAACAAAATGAAGAGCCTGTATCAGATGTGCATCCTTGAGATCAGTCCACGCCACCTTCTTTTCTGTCTCCAAGTGTTTTGGTATCCTCTTTTGACATCTGGACAAGTCTAGCTCCCATGGGTCTTGGTAGGCAGGGATAGATATTGAAGATGGAAACTGGAAGGGAGTCTCATGATGCTATTTTGATAGAACAATTTGCTCAGACACAGGAGAGGGGTTTTCTATCCTTGGAAGCACTTGCTCCAAGAACTCAGAGGACCATCCAGAAGAGGAAAAAGAAAAAAAAAAAACATTCCAGCTGAATTACTTCATCATTTAGAGTCAGGTGTTCTTTGGTCTGATAAGTAGATTTCCCTTGGTAATTACTCTCTTGGCAAGATCCCTTGAGGAAGCCCTGATTTGTTAGGCTCACTACCCTGGTCCCAAGAAGTCATTGCATGGCAGGACTGAGTTGGAGCAGAGGCCCAGCATCCAGAGCCTCTCTTATTCCTCTCAGGAAGGGGTCTTCCACCTGCACCTGTTGTGAGCTCTCCTCCTTCCCAGCTCAAACTCTCCGCCTCTCTCATCCCATGCAGCATCACATGCAACAGATCTGGCAGCCTAGGCTCTTTGCTAGGACAGAAACACCTGCACAGCAAGGCAAAATGAATAGTCTGTATTTAACCCCTCACATTTCAGCATTAACACAGCATCTACAAACCACATTTTCTCCTGTTGTAAATAAACACAATATTTCTTGTAACCATCTCCCATCCAGAGAATTCTGCCCTTCCTCTGAGTTCTCTTCATCTCAGTAGAGTCACAGCTCCTCCTTGTGGCCAAAAGGTCGAACGTGTCAAGACAGTCCCATGGAGGACCAAAGGCAGCAGGGCAGTAGAGGTCTTAGAAAGAGAGACATGCTCCTCTGTCAGTTTGCTGAGAATGATGGTTTCCAGGTTCATCCATGTCCCCATAAAGGACCCAAACTCATCGTTTTTGATGGCTGCATAATATTCCATGGTG
>NW_016107761.1:1445433-1452527 GCF_001604975.1 Cebus imitator
AAAAGAAAGAGAGACATGCACGGGAAGGCAGAGGGATTCACTCCTTCCTCTCTTCAAGAGGCTTCATGTCCTTTGCAGGGACATGTATAAAGCTAGAAACCATCATTATCAGCAAACTGACACAAGAACAGAAAAACAAACACCACATGTTCTCACTCATAAATGGGTGTTGAACAAGGAGAACACATGGACACAGGGAGGGGAACATCACACATCGGGGCCTGTCAGGGGGTCGGTGGGGGGCTAGGGGAGGGATAGCAGGGGGTGGGGGAATTGGGGAGGGATTGCATTAGGAGAAATACCTAAGGTAGATGATAGGGTGATGGATGCAGCAAACCGCCATGGCACGTGTATACCTATGTAACAAACCTGCACGTTCTGCACATGTACCCCAGAACTTAAAGTATAATTTAAAAATAGAAAAAAAGAGGCTTTTATCTAAAATACAAACATATAAAATTGCACCTCACCTTTAATAAATATAAAACTGGCTTTCAGAGCTAATAGATTGGTTTCTCCGGAACAAGATTCTCACTAAAACAACTAGAAAAACTTAACAAAATATAAAAGATAAATGTCTGGAGGCAGTTGGAGCGACTGAGGCAGTAAGAACTGAAGGGGCTGGGATCTCACGTGAAAGGAGATCTAGCGGACCGCTTTTCCCTCGATTTTATGTCATTGGCTAAGGAGCTGAGAATAAACAAGGGAACACTGAGAGTGGAGCAGGTTTGAGGAGCATCCACCACCTTTGTGATCTGGAGAACATTTACCTTCAGTGACTGCTGAATAGGGAAGGACTCTGGCAAAGAGCCCAGACCCTGGTGCTGGGCACAGGAGCAGGAATTGACTGAAAATGAGCACGTAGGAACTTTCTGGGTGGGGAGGATGAAATGTTTCAGAGCTGGATTGCAGTGATTGTTGTTCAACTCCACAAAGCTTTCAAAATTCATTGAATTGCATACTTGCAATGGGCAAATATTATGTTATGTCATTTACACTTTGATTAAGCTGTTAAACTTCAGACATCTAGTTGGAACTTAAATGGGGGGGAGATCGATCCAGCTCAGTCATCAACTCAATTAAGGTGACCTGCCCCTGCTGCAATTCCCAGCAAAAGCAAAAGTGAATCATTTGGGGAAGGTGAAATCATTCAGAGCCTCAAATTATCTCTATAGTTTTTATATACAACATCCAGCATTCAAATAAATTACTAGTTGTGTGAGAAAACAAAATCACATGCCCAGAAACTGAAAAGAGAAAGCAGACAAAAGAAATAGACCCAAGCAGATTCAGATGTTAAAGTTATCAAAAGCTAGCTTTAAAATGACAGAGGTTAATATAATCAACAAAGTAAATTGCAAAACATAGAATTTTAGCAGACAACTGGAAATTTTAGCAAGATTTAAGTGGAAAGTCTAGAACTGAAATACACAAAATAGCAAAAATTTAGAATTCAATAGGTATGTTTAAAAGAGGAATGGGGCCGGGCTCAGTGGCTCACGTTTGTAATCCCAGCACTTGGACAGGCCGAGGCTGGTGGATCATGAGTTCAAGATCAACATAGTTCAAGGCCAACATAGTGAAACCCCGTGTCTACTAAAAATACAAAAAAATTAGCTGGGTGTGGAGATGTGCACCTGTAATCACAGCTACTCGGACGGCTGAAGCAGGAGAATCACGTGAACCTGGGAGGCAGAGGTTGCAGTGAGCTGAAATCGCGCCACTGCACTCCAGCTCAGGCGACAGTGCGAGACTCCATTTCAAAAAAAAAAAAAAAAAAAAAAAAAAAAAAAAAAAAAAAAAAAAAAAAAAAAAAGGAATAAAGCTGAAAAGAGTAGATAAACTGGAAGATAGGTCAGATAAAAATATCCATACTAAATCAGAGAAACAAAAAGCAGATAAAATACAAAAGAAAATATATTAATTGGGCTGTCCTTATACATAGGTGGCTGGCTATCAAACTAGGCCCTTCTAGGAGGCCCAAGACTAATGCCAAGGCTCTTATCCACTGCTTCTCGTTCTCCAGTGGTTGAGGATTGCCCCAGAGGACATCAGTTCTCTCACACTTCTGGGTTGTGCATGTACATGGGCCATGCAGGGCACCAATTTGTCTCAAGCTTCCGCAGCAGGGTAGTGTGGGAACACATGACCACATTGAAGGTGAGGTGCAGTAACTATGGAGTAGGTCAATGTCTGCATGGAACTGTTCATCATAGCTGTGGCTGGAATCAAAAGTGGAATCATTTCCACCAGGGAGTATGAGGTGGTAATAGAGGCATCTGATGCCGCCCACTCTCACGTTACTTCCATTAAATCCGGGTAGTCAGGTCTTCAAGGTGGTGGTCAGCTGCAATCTGTACAAATACAGGATGTTTTGAGCAATAAGCTAGAGTCCTTTTTGTCTGAGGCAAAGTTGTATGGGAACACATGTTGGTCAGTCAGTCATTCTTTAAGACTTCATGGTAGTGGTGCTGACATGAAAATAAGTGAATACATGAATTCAGGTGTTTATAAACAATACGATCTGCTCACATCTTTTTTCTACCATGTATTGCTTGAGCTTATCCTGGCATGTTACGAGGAATTTATTGTTTTTCTTTTGAAGTATTCTCTCCATCTTCCCTGCTCCAACTCTTCAATAACACTAGGATGGTAAATGAAGCTCAAGAAGTTAATCTGGCTGCCTCATGTTAAGTTGAAAGCGACAAATTTATTCCTGCCTCTGCCTCTAGATGCCTCTTGACTTTTGCAGCTGAATTCTGCTCCTGCACTGCCTGGCTTAATTCGGGAGACCCTCATGCTGGTCTAGACCTCTGTTGACCTTGAAATGGTGTGAAATGGTGTCCCAATATTAAACTCCATGTTTGCTACTCTCTTAACTTGCTATTTTGTGAGCTAGCATCATTAGCCCAAATGCATCACACCAGGTTGACAGGGTCATCAGATAGTTCTGCCATTGGCCACATGCTGAGCAAGACTCATTGATATTGAGGCCATCATACTAAGCCCCTTCTCCTGAAAATTTTTGTGGAGACCCTGTACATTCTCATGGAAATATCTGAACTCCCGCTCAGTAATCATCTCACCATCCTATGAGTTAAAATATGTTTTCCTAAACAACTAAAACAAAAAAAAAGCCTAATAAAAATGGCAAAAAGAGAATAAGAAGACGTAGGTTACTTGGTGGTGTGCAATCCGCCCATATTCAGAGCCCACAGTCACACCCTGTAGTATCTGTAAAAATTCTGCAAATCCTACAGTATTTGGCCATTCCTGTCCAAGATATCTTTGGTGATTTAATTTCAGATATCTGTCTATTTGGAGATGGCTGCAAGAACAAACCCAACCAGAGACTTCCCTTTATTAGGCAGGAAGTGGGTGCTGGCGGCTGGGAGGGAGGCAGGTCTGTGAGGGTTTGTGCACAGGCTGGCAGTGTCTTTGCAAGGCTGTGGCTCAGCTGCTGGCACAGAAGTACGTGGCTGAGTCCTCCGGCTTTGTGGGCTGAATCTTCAGAGTAAAATTTGTTCCATCAGGCCTTTCGACTGAGAATCGATCATCAAATATTTCAGACTTCTCTGAGATGTTATCATTATAGAAGTAAACCAGAAACTCGACTTTCTTCCCCGAAATTTGTCTGTACCAAAAGAAGTATAAGTGATTAGGGATGGGGACACACCACAAGATCACTTCCTGTCCCATCCGTGTGACCTGATGGCTGGGAGTCTGGGTGACTTCAGGTTCTGTGTGTCCTGTAGGAAAAGAAAGAAGATTAAGAGAATGGTTTAGAGCTGTCTTAGGTAAGTTCAAAGTGAGAATTCCCTAGAGTCCTAAAGATTGACCTGCTTTCAAGAGACTAAAAATTGCCCAGCATAGGAGCCAGGTATCCATGGCAGGTTCACAGCAGGAATGAGGCCCCTCCTAGCTCAGACATCTGGTCATGTGAAAGAAAGGAGGGGCATTTTGAGCTCCCATGACCCCACAGGCAAGGTCTGGCAGAGTTACTGGTGTCTCTGGCAACACCCACCATCCCTGGAGCACCCTCTATAGGAGGGAGGAGGGAGCCTTTGCATTGGTGCAGAAACCTGGCAATGCAGGGCCCTGCTCAGCCCCTGGGGTCTGATGGTTTGTGCAGGACTGAGGGCCATTACTAGGAGCAATGCTGGAAAATATGGGGCTCAGCTAAGGTAACCCTGAGCACAAAGTCTGGCTCAGAAATTCTAGGTCTTCTCTAATTACCTGCGGTGAGCAACAATGCAGGTAAAACAGACCCTATAGCTGATAATGGATGCCAAGAAAACTTGGTATTAGGATTAAAGAGACAGAAGGAAAAGGAACAAGTGTGAAAGTTCTGAGTGGAAGACAGAAGCCATCAAGAAGTTGAGACTGTGCACATACCCCAGGGAGAGTGAACTATCCTCTGGCTCAGGCACTGATAGACCCACCTGAGGAGGGGAATGGGTATTTTTTTTTTTAAAACAAAAGAAAAGGTCTGAGCATATTTGGATCTGGGGTGTGGGCAGAGACCCAGGGTCTAACTTGGGTGGAAAGAGAAGACAAAAAGCATTCATATTGGAAGGCAGATTGGTGTGGCCAGAGTGTTCAATGCTTCACACAAGATTTCCCAGAGGCACAAACCAACTGGAAGATACTTGGAACAACTTGAACTTGGCAGCACCTGTCCTACATTCAAGTTCAGGCACAGTCTTGTTCAAGACAAAGTCAGGCCACAGGCTGATGGAGTCTGGGCAATGTAGCATTGCCACATCTGATAAATGACAGTACGATGTCCTGAGATTTCTGCCGAGGTCCTGCAGAATGCTGACTCAAGTGTTGAGGCTCAGCTGGAGGTGTTGCCCGCACAGCTTCCTGACTAGACCCAGGAGCTTTGTCCACAGGGAGGCGGTGACTTTGCAGGGCTGTGTCTTGGCTGCTGGTGCACAGATACACAGCTGAGTCTTCTAGCTGCACCGTGACCACATGAAGGTACAAGCAAGACCTGTCAGGCCATTCAGGTGTGAAGGGATTTGGCACAGTCTGGATTTCAATGAGTGCCTTATAGTTGTAGTAAAACACGAACCCCAGGGATTTCTCAGCTTTCTGTCTGTACCAATACATAGAGCCGCGTCCCAGATGCTGCTCACATTTCAGCCTCCTTTTACTCCCCTTTGTGGTGACCAGGTATTTTGGTGTCTGGGTAATCCCAGTGTCCATGGGGCCTGTGAAAATGAGAAGCCAAATTCAGACTAAGCCCAGGACAGAGTCTTCTGAGGCAGTTCCATGAAAAAAAAGCCACAAATTCAAGGACAGAAATGTCCCACCTGTGCCCAGGACTCACCTGCTCCCAGGAGACAAAGGACCACATCGCAGAGGAGCCTGCAGCCCATGGCAGGGTCACACAGGGGTGGGGGACCCCGTGTCACCCTGCTTGGCATCCTGGTCGTCTAGGTGAGCTTCCCAGGCCCTGAGACAGGGGCTGCTCGGGAGTCTTCTGCCCCTGGTGGTGTCACTGTTAGTGTCTACAGCTCATGCATCCTCTTTCCCTTTCAAGCTTTGCGCCGGCACCTCAAGAGGATAATTCAGACTAGCTTGTCAGGGCCTTGTTTGCAGGTGGGTTCCTCAGACAGTTGCTTTTTTCCTTAGCAGCTGCCCACCCTCCCCACAATGAATGACTGGCTCTCCCCTTCCTCCTCCCACTTGTGGCTTCCCTCCTCTCTAACACCGACCCCTTCCCTCTGGGTAGATGCCTTCCAGCTCCCTGTGTTGGATCCAGGACAGGCGCATTCCGGCTCCACTCCCTCATCTCGGTGAACCCAAGAAGGCCACCTCCTTGGCTCAGTGGAACCCTTCCTTGGTGCCCTTCCCTGGAGCTGGTTGTGTGTATTTTTAAGACCCAGTAATGTAATGCCCCCTAGGGAGGGAGCATCCCTCCGTGGGTGATGAGGGGACATGAGAGGCATACTCTGCAATCCCTAGCCCAGGGAGCGTCTCAGCTACTTAGGATGCTGGACCTGAACACAGACTAGAATAACAGAAGGCCCTAAGGGCATGGGCCAGAGGGACTGCAAAGATGATGCTACGCAGGTCCCGCTGGTATGAACTTTTTAGTGTCTTTGAGTTGTCCACACATGGTCTCTCAACTAGAACAAGGAGCAAACCCTGAAACCAGAGCACTTGATTCCTTCTTTAGTCCCTTCCTCTCTCCTGCCTCTCTTCTCCTCCCTCCACTTGACTCTGGAATTTCAGTAAAGTCACAGCTCCTCCTCGAGGTGAAAGAGGCACATTGCCCTCACCTCAGCCGTCTGCTCCCAGTACTCCCAATACAACACTGGGAGCATGGATACACAAAGGGATTCCGCAGGGGAATACACATGGCAAGAAGTCATTTGAAACACCGAAGTAAAGGCTTAGCAACTCTGCCCCTACTGGTGAAACGCCCCCAACAACCTCCATATACACACTTAAGATATCAAAAAAAATATCCAATAGGCATTTATGGAACACATAACTCTATGTCAGGCACTGTTTGAGGACCAGGAATAGAGCAGTGAATAAAACCAACTCTCATGGATGCATGACCCACGTTAATTTGTTCAACAAGCTTTTGTGAATAATGTTCTCACTGTCAAAATGCTTCAGGGCTTACAGGAGCTATAAGACATGTTTGACATGCTTACAGATAACATCTAATTTGGAAAGTTTTATAAGATATGCTTTAGGAAGGTTAAGGTAATTGGTTTTTAGGCGCCTAAATCATTTCATGTACTGACCTCATTTCCTCATCCTTGAAATCTGGATGTGGGGAGAGGCTGAAATTATTTTCTCCAACTCTCTACCCAACTCTGAAACAATGGAAGCCAAGGAGGGTAGACTTCACTAGGCTGCTGTTCCAGAATCTTACATGGTTCACGGCCGCTATCAAAACACTTTACAGGGTGCAGGTGCTTAATATACATTTGCTTAATTGGTCAATGAATAGATGGATGGAATGGAAAAGAGTAAAAACCATGTGTAAAAGGTAGATCTAAGCACTTAAAAATTGTGTATCTGGCCGGGCGCAGTGGCTCACGCCTGTAACCCCAGCACTTTGGGAGGCC
>NW_016107761.1:1452777-1465134 GCF_001604975.1 Cebus imitator
AAAAAAAAAAAAAAAAAAATTGTGTTTCTAATGTGCTATGGTTGGCATTGATATATTTGTATCTGTAAATCTACAGAAATAGGTCAAAGGCTGGAATGTAACTGATAAAAACAATTTTTATTTCAAAGGCTTTATTTATAAATAATAATTTTTCATTGTTGATGAAGTATTGTTCAAAGGAGATATAGAAATAGAGGGATTGTTAATTCTTAAATTCTCCTTCCTGTCAGAGTCCCCATCATTCTTTGAGCATTTTCTTGCTTTATGGCACAAGGCGTTCTAGGCTTTTCCTGCCTGTCTTGGTATCTACTATTTGTCCAAAGAGTCCTGGTTCCTTCTAATGGACAAGGTATTTAGAAAACAGTACATGGACACCAAGTCTTTTGGGGTGAACTACTCTTAGGCATCACAGTGAACAGAGTTATACATACGCATGTATATTCAAAGTACACACATATTTACAGGCATCTTTAATTCCTATCTACACATATTGAGAAGCGGTGAGTTCACAGTAGTTTCAATCCAATATTATAAGGTTTATTCTTGTGATCTAGTGTTCCCTCTTTCCATATTTGCAACTCCCTTACCCAACACTGAGAAGCTTGGTTCTGTTATCCTTATTGAATTACATATTTGATCAGTCCCTTTGCATGTAACTCCACATATGCTGTGGCTGCCACCATCTCTCCCTTGTAAATGGCCTCCTCTCTCCATTCAAGTTCTGACTTCCTGTGACAGAAAGAACACCCATGTTGAAACATTCCTCACCTCAGTCCAATGTCTGACACACCACACAAAGCATGCTTGTCCCATGCAGTGACCTTTGCAATCTGCTGGGGCTTCTGCAATCTGCAAAAGGCTGCTTTCATCACCCCATGTGGACTCCACCCCACTTTTGGGGAGACACATTCCACACACTGCATGGTCTCTATCACCTTCCAACAGGCCTCCCTTCTACATAGATACAAACAAACGCACCACTTTAGTCTTCTGTATTTCATGTCACAGTGAGTTTATTGCATATCTTGAGGCAGCTGACCTGGGTGATGAGCAGGGAAGGCCCCAGGACCTTTTAGGAAGATCTCAGTGTACAGGGTGATGGTTGCAGCTAATGAGCTTGTTTGTGCTTGATTTATCTGGGCTTCTCTGAGCCCTCCGTAGTTCTATTATTTTTCACCTTATTCTCCAGGGAGCAATGCCAATTGTGTGGTTCTAAAATCCCTAGGATTTTCCTTGTATACTAACAAATGTTTATGTAAGTACTTGTCTCCTGTACTGGATTGGATCTTCCTAAGATCACTGGCTGTATCTTAATCACTTTCTTTTTTCTCCTTCTTAATGCAACCCCTCTCCTCACCTGCCAGCGTTTGCAGAGCACCCTACAGGTGCAACAGCAGCTGCTCCTGATAGCCCACCACATGCCTCTTACCACTCTCTTCCTTGAAAGTGGGAGCTG
Organism: Cebus imitator; assembly: GCF_001604975.1. Classification (NCBI taxonomy): domain Eukaryota; kingdom Metazoa; phylum Chordata; class Mammalia; order Primates; family Cebidae; genus Cebus; species Cebus imitator. Next base: position 1,454,234 of record NW_016107761.1, read on the forward strand.
GGGAATCACAGTGCAACATTTCCAGGTGCACAGACATTCTAATCACCTCTCACTCACCCCACTAGGACCAGAGGCCTAATAACCACAACCAGATGCTTTCTTCTCAGCATTTGAAGGCCTGACTGAAGTCTAAGTTCCTCAAGTACTGATCCTATGTTCTGTTCTAGTTACCGAACACCTATTGACCACAAATATATAGAATAACCTGACTGCAATGGATACCATGTGAAAAGGGGAAATAAATAAACGCAAATAAAAAAAGACATAGGATATACATCTTTTAGTGCTTGTGAATATTCTAGATGGTGAGACTGAGATGAAACAACTTTTTTAAATCACTATGATATTTGATCATCAAATAATGGGGCACAAACTATCCTTATCAGCATTCAAAGATTATGTAGAAAACCAATCATCAGTTGGGGATTGATGCAATTAGAGAAGGTTTTTTGAAGGAGAGGACTTTCAGCCAGGTCTCAGAGCAATCTACATAGTCCTGTACCAACTATTTTGTTTTTGTAAGAAATTATTTCTGCTGGATTGTCTACAAAGAAGCCAACATTAGCTTTGACTACTACTACCTAGCATGCTGTTTCCAGGAATGGGGAGACACTTTTGAGATTGCCTTTCACGGTTTGTAACTGCTACCTAAAGAGAAAAATGTACATTTGCTGGGCTAGAGTTTTCACTTACCTGACTCATCTCTAACTATTTTAGAACCCACAATCTTCTTTTGGCTTTGTTGACTACTTATCTTCTTACTATGCCTCTCCTGATCCTGTATCCCCAAGGCATAGGAACGAGAGCAAAAGATTCAAAGCTCTAAGGTGATGATTTTCTGGCTCAACAGAAGGAAGGATTTCCCAGAAGAAGATACTGTGTTCTCCTGTCCAGAATAGAGGCTGGATGACCATGGGTGGGGATGTTTTGGACAAGGCTTAAGTGCCCAATGGGGCAAAGAAGAACTTAAGCATTTACTCTAGGCCAGAGACAGTGTCACAAACTGAGGATTTTAACGTAAAATATTTTTTTTTCAGAAGCTCATATTCCAGTTGAAGAAACAGACAAGGAAATAAAAGTCTGCAACAAAATTCAGAAGTTGTAATAGCAACATACACAGGGTTTTAAAAGGACAATGAAGAGGAACAGAATGGGTTAGCATCTAACAAATTGAGGCATTATAGGGGTAGAGATAGGGGAGGGGGGCATAGGTTAATGCCAGAGATTAATTATAGATAGAGATGATACTTTAGGTAAATTTAATGGATGACTAGAAGTTCACCAGCAAAGAAGGAAAGTAACCTCATTCATTCATTCAGCAATCATTCACTGAGCAATTACTATGTGCCATGTAAATACTGGCTTTGAGGCATAATAGTGAGAAAATCAGACATTATTTATGCCCTCAGGAATTTTATACAACCTGGACAAACTAGATTAAGCAGATATTTATACAGGTAATACATGACTGGCAGTAAATGTAATAAAATAAAAGGCTGCTAGGGAAGTTCAGGAAGGCCTGATTTGAGCTGGAGAATGCAGATGGAGTTCAGAGTTCTCCCTGGTTAGGGAGTTGAAGAATGATGGGCGTTAACCAGATGAGGTGTGTGGGAAAGGCACAGAGGTGTAAGACAGCATATAGTGTCCAAGAATGTGAACTTCAGTGCTGGCATTTAAACTTACCCTAGTGTCAATGTGGAGCCACCAAAGCATTTTAAGCAGGAAAATGTCATGATCCATGTGCATTTTAGAAAGATTACTCTGATGTGGATAGTGAGTTGAAGGAGAATAAAGCCACAAACAAGGAAGTGCTTTTAGTACAATTTCAATAATTCAGGAGAGAAAATGTGAAACTGAATCAAGTCACAGGTGGTTGACTTGAAAGAAAAGTCAAGGATCTTTAAGACAGGTAAAATCTTCAGGACTTAGAATACAGGTGATGAGTAAGATGGATAAAGAAGTTAAGGGTAGGCCAGGTGTGGTGGCTCATGCCTGAAATCCCAGCACTTTGGAAGCTCGAGGCAAGTGGATCACCTGAGGTCAGGAGTTCGAGACCAGCCTGGCCAACATGGTGAAACTCTGTCTCTACTGAAAATACAAAAATAATTCAACATGGTGACATATACCTGTAATCCCAGCTACTCAGCAGGAGAATTGCTTGAACCCAGAAGGCAGAGGTTGCAGTGAGCCGAGATCATATCATTTGTACTCCAGCCTGGGTGACAAGAGCAAAAATCCATCTCAAAAAAAAAAAAAAAAAAAAGAAGAAGAAGAAGTTAAGGGTGACTTCTATGTTTCAAGTTTGGCTAACCATATGTGTGTAGCTTCACCGACAGAAAATGTAGAAAGAGAACTCTATAATGAATTCAGCTTTAAACTAGTTGACTCTAGGTATGGGAGCAGATATGTTCAGTAGAAACTGGATCTAAGAAAAGCTCAGGAGAGAGTTGGTATTTGAGGGATGGATCATGAATAATAAGAAAGTAGATCATAAAAAGGCAAAGAGATTTAATGTGTACAGTGAGAGAAGAATTTATCCATTAGTTGTATTGAAAGTATTTTATTCTTCAAGTAATGCAGTTCTGTTTAACAGTGTTCTTTGTGTCACCACAATAAAACCTTATTAAATCAAGAAAGCCATGAGTAGTCCTTAACCAGATGGGGTCTATAAGCCCCATACTTCCCTCTAAAGGCATGTTTATGATTAACCTCAGCAACAACATTTGCCGTACTTGAGAAATGAAGAATCCTCCTGATGAATATCCGGGTTTTTCCTGTCATACTCTTGCTATTTCCCATTGGTCTTGGAAGACTGACAAAGTTGGTTTGTTCAGGTGGCATAAAGGGGACTATTTCCTCATTTTTCTTCATCATCAAGTGAATTCAGAAAGCCATCATGAAGAACATTATCTTTGTCGTGTTCCTAGAATTGCTGATAAGTGCTTTTCTTCCTTTAGTATTGTAGAAAGAGAGAGTGATAGATACTGAATTTTCAGCCTTTGTGGTCTCCTGTGTAGGTGAGAAACCCAAAAGAAAATTTGTGGATTTCCATTCCTCCTAAAACAACAAACAGCACTGAGAAATAGAAAACTTGCCCCACGCAAAATTCTTGCATGCAGCATGCAAGAGCAAACTTAACTCCTTACTCACTGTCTGGTTCTGATGATCACATGAGACTTTGCTATATAACTAGAGTGAATATGCAATTTATTGACAAAATCGGGACGTTTTTAGAATGAAAGTGGTGCAACTAGTAACTGTACTAGGACACATGCGTAAATCAGACTGTTCTTAGCAAATCAAGACTTAGAGCCCATTTACATTTAACAACAATGCCCCAGGCCAATGTTGTTGGCCCTGGCCCTCAGCTTTCTCCTCTCTAAATTCTAGGACTTAGACTTGGTAAAAGATAAAGCTACATAATGAGGAAGCAGCTAAGAGCAAAGGAGCCCCTGTCAGAGGAATATCCTTTTCCTTTACTTTTTCTTCACGGATGCAATCACAGCTCACTACAGCCTTGATTGCCCTGGCTCAAGCCATCCTCCCACCTTAGCTTCCTGAGTAGCTGGGACTACAGGCAGGCACCACCACATCTGGCTAAGTTTTGGTAATTTTGGTAGAGATAAGGTGTCTGAACACACTCAGACAATTTCTGTTGAATAAAAAATTAGAATGTCCTAGGTGTGTGCCTGCCTGATGCTCTGGCTGCTGACTCTCTGTGTTGTTGCCATCACCTCCTTCCTCTTCATTCCCTCCTGGCCTTTCAAATCCATCCCTGCTGCTCAGTTTTGTGGGGTGTGGAACCAGCCTGGATGCTGACACTGGGTTGGTGAGTGGCCAAGTGCTGCTTTGGCCACAGGGAGGAGCTGTGCTCTGGTGAAACCTCTGAGTCTGGGACCTGGGGAAGGGATGGAGATGGGCCAGGGAGGATCTTGCCCATGGGGAGCCATCCAGACCTCAACCCGGAGCACGACTGTACTCACCTCTGACACACAACATCAGCTTCAAGCTGACTTCCCTTTCCCTTGCACCACACACCTTGTGTTGTTCTTTTCCAGCATCCTGTGTATGTTAACTCTAACCCAGCCAAGCCCCATGCCCTCCACTTCAGGGAGAGGGTGGCTCATCCCTTTCCTGCTGCCTCAGCTCCTTGCCAGTGCCTGGTTGCTGGCTAGCATCATAGTCATGCCCTTTCCATGGGGCATACATTTCTAAATACAGTTTAATTTATAATACTATAAATTAATATATGTTATATATTAATATTACAAATTATATAAATTAATATTATAAACCCTCCTTATTCCCAATGTGTTAAATCATCAGCCTCTGAGCCTGACGCCTCTAGAACACAGCTCTACATTAGCCTTTAGAGAGGAGAGTGGGTCCTGGCTGTTCTGTTTCCGTCTTTTTGCATTCACCAAATCAATCATTCATTTATTATAGAGACAAAAGATTCCCCACCCCAAGATATATGGTCATCTGTGCTTTACCAAAAAATGTTTTGAATGGTGGGCACTGGTCCACACTGCATCCGTGGTCATGCATTCATCCCCCCTCCCCAGAGCCGGGCAAAAAGGGCTCCACCATGCTTAGACGTTGAGGGAAGGGGCGTTTTGAAAGGCGCTGTCTCCTGTGACCCCACAGGGGAGAAGGAGATTCCTTGAATGGGAGTGGTCTGCTGCTGGGAGGGGTCCTGAAAGGCAGGGGAACAGAGATAGAGAGAGAAGCTACATAATGAGGAAGGAGCTGAGAGCAAAGGAGCCCCTGTCAGAGGAATATCCTTGGGAAATAAAAGGCTGACTCTGCCCTTTCTGCCCAGGACATTCATCCCAACCCAGCCAATTCATACCTACCTTCTGTCAGAACTTAGAAAGGATGCGAAGCGATCAGGAAGAACCAGCCCCTGGGCCTGGGGAAACTGTCAGGAGCAGTGACATCACAGGAAAAACCACCAACCAGGGCCAAGGAGACCAGAGCCCAGCCGCTCGCCCAGAGGAGCTCAGTCAGAGGCCCCATTTCAGACCCCAGGCTAGCATGGGCTGCAGGCTGCTCTGCTGTGCGCTGCTCTGCCTCCTGGGAGCAGGTGAGTTGGGTTCAAATTGCCTGTCCTTGAACTCCAAGCTTTTTCCTTATGGCTGCAGCAACAACCCTCCTCCTGGGCTCTGCCTGAATGTTGTCCCTTTTCCCCCACAGTCCCCATGGACACCGGAGTTACCCAGACACCAAAACACCTGGTCATGGGAAGGACGAATAAGAAGTCTTTGAAATGTGAACAACACCTGGGGCACAATGCTATGTACTGGTACAAGCAGAAAGCTAAGACGCCACCAGAGCTCATGTTTGTGTGCAGCTATAAGGAAATCTCTGTAAATGAAAGTGTGCCCAGTCGCTTCTCACCTGACTGCTCCGACAGCTCTCACTTATACCTTCACCTACACGCCCTGCAGCCGGAAGACCCAGCCCTGTATCTCTGTGCCAGCAGCCAAGACACAGCCTTGCAGAGTCACCGTTTTCCTGTACAGAAACCTTTGGGGCCTGGCAGGAAGCTGTTCGGAGCATGGAGGGCTTGGGTGAACACTTCCTGCAAGAGCCCCAACAGAAGCTTCAGAACATCATAGCACCTGCTAATTCATCTATGTGGCAACTTTACATGCTGTGCATATATTTAGAGTGTGGGTTTTCTTTTGCCTGAGTGAGACTCTGCCCTGTCAACTGATTTTTTAATAATATAAACATATTTACATTTAGTTTTCTTTAAATGATTTTTAAAATCATGAAATAGGCTAAACAGGGTGGTGCATGCCTGTAACCCCAGCACTTTGGGAGGCCAAGACGAGTGGATCACGTGGTCAGGGGTTCAAGACCAGCCAAATACCACATCCTCTCACATGTAGGTGAGAGTTGAATGATAAGAACTTATGAACACAAGAAGAAAACAGCAGACATTGGGGTCTGCTTGACGGCGGATGGTGGGAGTAGGGAAAGGAGCATAAAAACTGATACCTATTTGGTACTGAGCTCAATACCTGGGTGAGACGCACATATATATATACATATGAACTGCTCATGGAGATTAAGAGTACCTGTGAGAAACTGGGACTGGCATCTCACTCCCAGCTGAGCATTCTCTGAACTGCAAACTCTTGCCCCTCACCCCCCACCAGGTGATACAGTGGAGCATGGGGCATGGGCAAGGTTTTCAAAAACCTCATCATGCATCACCCAGAGCATGGAAGCCAATGAAATCACAAAGAATGGTGCTAGAGCCTTGCCTGGAGAATTCCAAAGGTGGCAGGGATTGGAGACCCTGCCGTGGTGGGTGTGGAGCCAGGGAAGTAGTGGTGCAACCCAGACTCAACTGTGTTTAATGGACAAGGAAGCTGAAGCTCCTCAGGTGGGTGTGGGGAGGCAGCTGGGCAAGGGCTGTCATGAAGCAATCTGTGCAGTGGAGGAGGGACTCTAGTGATGAGAGGTTGTGGATGGACTGCCAAGAGCAGAAACTGCGTCTGTAGTGGGGAGAGGTCAAAATAGTTCATGCAGATCGCATCTCACCTAGTGTCAGATGCTGCACAAGGGGCCTCTGAAAAACTTGTTAATGTGCTCATGAGAAGAAAGCAGCACAGGGGTCCTGTCATTATACAGTCTTGCCTGGAGAATTGCAAAGGTGGCAGGGGTCGGAAACCCTGCAGTGGTGGCGTCTTTTTCATAAGTTCCATGCAATGTTTCTAACACATTGGCAACCTCAACACAACTTATCTATTTATTGTTCATTTAAAAATTATCAAAAAGGGAAGAATTTTGGGGAAAGGACCTAGGAATGCTTCACTGATAAAATGGAAGGATTGAGGGAGGGCCTAGGAAGATACCTAGTATAGTAAGAACCCATAATCTGGTACTCTTTTCCATATATCAAAACATCGTGTAAGCTTGAATATATACAATTTACATTTGCCAATTATACCTCAATAAAGCTGGGAAAAAAGAGCTGGTCACTCTCTTCCTTACCACTAAGACACCAAGAAGATACTTTGAGGGTACCTACGGATGCCTTGCCATAGCATCAATCACTTGGGAACCTTTGTCTTTTCTTTTAATTTCTATCTGGCCGTGAAGAATACCTGGAAACAGTTAAGGAAGAGGAGGAGAACATAGCAGTGTGAAAGCATAGACCGCAATCTCCTTCCTCACTGCTGGAGGTAGCTTCTTGGGGAAGGAGAAAACTTGACATGCATGTGAAAATGACGTATTGATTTAGATAACACAAATCCTTGAACACTTCCAAATGACCAGAAAGTGATGGGGTCTGTTGAGATACTGGATAAGAAAAGAATTTCAACTTAGCATTGAGGAAGAGGGGCTAAGATTAAGAAAAAATGAAAAGCCTGAGAATGCTAAAAAGACATACACTACCTCACTTTACATTGATCTTACCTGTCAGAATGATGGGTGAACATTCATCCTTAACATTGTAATGTTTTATAAGTCACTTAGTCCAAGGAAAAATGGAGAATCACATGGAGTACAAAAGTTACGTCTAGGCCCCAAAGAAGTTTGAGGTTTTCTCACCTTAGCCAATCTCCGATGGCTTTAGAGAAGGTGTCTTCGGAGATTTTTAAGTATGTAACTGAGAAAAGTTTGGCTTAAAAGAAGAAGGTGTCTGTACAATCTATGGGCCTTGTTAGATAACAACAACCCCTTATATTTACATCATAACCCACAGTTTAAAAAGGGCCACCCATAAATGTTTTATTTTGTTCCACTCCTGCTGCGAGGCAGAGAGTGAAGGAATCTTGATACTTTTTTCTCAGAGGCAGAAAGGAAGACTCAGAAAGGTTAAATGACTTCTTCAAGAACACAAAGTCTTAAAAAGTGGTAGGACTTGGCCTTCTGATTCACTTCCTATTACTCGTTTGTTTCAGGGTCCCACCTCCTGAGGAAAGTCCATCTTTGCTATGGTGTGATTAAAAAAAAAATGAAATGAACAAAACCCCACTTCTAGAACTAAAGAAGTTGTGTAAGAGTGCTGATATTATAATCCCTCAGAAATTCCTTGTCACAGCTCTGTAAACTTACAAAACTTCATTGAATTGTTCACTTAGATGAAATTTATGGCATGCAAATTATACCTCAATAAACCTATTTTAAAAAATATCAATAACAAAAAAAAAAGAGTGCTGATATTATTCCTATCTATTTTTGTGACCTGGATCAACTTGCCTGACTTCTCTGAGCCCTATTTAATTTCTTCATTGGTAACAGGGAAGATTTGAGAGAGCGCCTAGGAAATGCCTAGTATAGGAAGGACCTATAATTTGGTACTCTTTCCCATATATCAAAACATCTTGTAACCTTGAATTTTCATTTGTCGATTATACGTCAATAAAGCTGGGAAAAAAAAGAGCTGACTGCCCTCTCCCTTACCACTAATACACCAAGAAGATGCTTCTAGCTTCATAGGTTCTCTCCCCAAATTCTTCCCTTTTTGATAATTATTTTAAAATGAACAATAAATGTATATGTTGTATTGAGAAGGGTCGACACTGAGACTGCAGGCACTGAATGTGAACACCAAGGACTTTGCAGAATCTCAAAGTGGAGCATCCAGAATCCTCCATGGGAAAAGACAGAAAAGGTAATGAGCTCATTACCTCTCATGTCGCCAAACCAAGAGGGGCATATTGCTTGGCCATGAAGCAGGGCTATGATATTAGTTCAACACTAGGCCTCTGGACCAGTGACACAGAGTTTGCTGATGCCATAGTCCTGGTTTCCAGGGGATTAAGATCCCTCTAAATACCTTTAAATATCTAGAGTAGGGGTCCCTCTTAGATGAGAAGAACAGCCAACAAAGCTATTCATAGATGAGGATGATGACTTTAAAACTTGAAGAAGAGGGTGGTGCTGAGCTTGTCAAGCTTAGAAAAAATACATCAATGCCTCCAGAAACTCTCAAGGTAGTCACAGGGAAAATTGTCCTTTCCTGAAATCTGTGGTTGAGAACTGCAGCCTGACTCTGTAAACCATTTGTACCTAGTTGCCGCTCTGTTCCTGTGGACCTCCGTGGCATGCCCTGGGCTCTAGTGCTAAGGCCTGCCTCTCTCTGTCTTGCCCTTGTCCTGTTCTTCGCATTCAATCCAGCCTGCCTGCCCAGGTAGGCTCTTGAAACCTAGTGGCCTGAGTGTTAACAACATGACACTCAGGGGGATAAACAAAGATCACTGGACAGCAGGGATACAGGTGAGGAAGGCAAGGCTATGCATTAAATGTCGCATTTGGACAACCAGATCCTCAAGTGCCTAATACTGAGCGATTTGAGACTGTCCAGCTGCCTCTCCTGGAACAAAAGCTCAAAGGAAAGAGATGGCAACAGGAAGCGTGCCGAATTTTTATTAATATGATGTATCAAGCTTTGTCCTTTATAAACAGAGTTCTCCCTTTACTGCAAATTACCCTTTGCTCTCCCCTAAACATCTCCAGCTGCATGGGGTACCCTGCAGCTTACAGGGAAGGCCAGACACAAATGCCAGAAGAAAGAGAAACAGAAACCCCCTGCAGGGGCAGGTATGTGCCAAGAGAAGTTTACAGGGCTCTCTCTCAGATTCAAGTCCCTTCCTCCTCATGCATCTTCTTAAGGAAGCTGGGGCACCAGCCTTCTCAGAGAGTGGATCTATTACCTCACACCCAGCCATGGAGCAAGACTCTGCCAGAAAATATATGGCCCCACCAGTGATTCTAATGCTTTAAAGGATGATTTGCACAGCTCGTCACAGAAGAATCTTCATGGAATATGTGCAGTGCCCAGGCCTGCAGTGTCAATGCCTGGGTCATGAGAAGGGACACAGGTGGGGGATTTGGGGGCCAAAGCAGGGAGGAGTTTCTGTGTTGGATGATAAGGGAGGGCTGAGGAGAGAGTGGCCTGGGTATGTACATGAAGAGACAGCATCAGACTCTAGTCTGCAGCATGGCTAGGAGCCAGGAGAGTGTGCTCTGCACCAGCAGGACAGCCGCCAGCGGGAGATGCCTCAGGGTGGCCTTGCTGGAGCTCGAGAGGGCCACGGGTAAAGCCCTGAAACCCGCAGGGGTCTTGTCCTGGGCCTCCACTTTGCCTCCAGAGGACTCCAAGCAGGGCCCCCGCGGAGTAGGGATGATGTCTGGAATCCATCCTGTTGTGTTTTCCACCACCTCCTGTGAGAGAGGGGGAAAAACAAGGTAAAGGTAGAAACAGCTCCCTTTTCTTTCTTGAGATCTTCCTTGGTCATCCCCAGTCCTCACAGAGTTCACAGGCTAACCATGAGGCTCTGACCGCATCCGCAACCCAGTACAGCAACAAACCACCTTTCCAGTTCTTCAGCACCCTGTTCCCTGACCCAGTGTTCCTACCATTGCCCTTCATGTCCCTCATTCTTCTCTTTTCCTGTTTAGACCCAGCACCACCCCACATCTCTGCATCTCTAACGCTAGAGGGAGGTCTCTCCTGGGACACTCACGTCAATGGTCTTTATTATCACTGTCTGCTGGGCCTCCTTGCAGGCTTTCTCAGCCTTCTTAATGCTCTCTGGGGTCCACTCAACATTGTTCATGGCCATCATTCCCTCCATGGGGCTGCCGTGGGTGGCAGGATCAGGGCAGGGGAAACAGACCATAGTATAGGGTTGACTTAAACCTTCAACAAAACATGTACCCTCATTTTTATTAAAATCAATTCCATGTCAGCAAAAGCCATAAGTAACATCTTACAATAAGAGACAATTACAGTCAGTTTGACAAGAGAAATCTCAGAACTCAGAGATGAGAATTTTAAAACATGAAAAAGAGGATCTTCTGACTCTTTTTTTTTTGTTTTGTTTCTTTTTTGAGTCGGAGTCTCGCTCTTGTTACCCAGGCTGGAGTGCAATGGC
>NW_016107761.1:1465299-1493751 GCF_001604975.1 Cebus imitator
CCAGGATGGTCTCGATCTCTTGACCTCGTGATCCACCCGCCTCGGCCTCCCAAAGTGCTGGGATTACAGGCTTGAGCCACCGCGCCCGGCCGGATCTTCTGACTCTTTAAGGAAGTGGTTCTTCATCTGGAGGGCATGGAGTGAGATGGGCTCCCTGAAGTCACTTTATCAACCTTCTTGGAGGCAATTTCATTGCCCTGAAATTTTATATGAAATAGGGTGTATCTGCATAGATGTGCATTTTTTTCATGGAAAAACATTTCTTAGTTCTCATGAGAATCTCAGAGGGGATCCTTACCCCCAAATAATGGAGGGTCGTGATGTGAAAGTAAACGTAGTCTTTGGCTCAGTCAAGTAGTGCATGTGGAAAAAGGCAGACAAAGAATTTATAAATAAAGGATCTCACTTCTAGGGTTCACTTTTATCTGTCCCTCTGAATGGCCTTGCTGATATGGGAGAAAAATCCCGCAAAATTCCTGTTTTGTGCCAGAGCTTTGAGAGTTAGATCCTGATGGAAATAGGAGTGAGGGGGTCAGGAGCTGGTCAGGCAGCCCCAGAAGGAATCCTGGGCTCACCAGCCTAGGAGGTAGTGGGTAGGGCTCCTTTTCTTCCTCCCCCGATCCTCCCCAAGGTCCCTCCCACACACATACATAAGGTATTATCTTTTAGGATGACTCACTCTGATGCCTCCTCCCCCAACTCATGGGCCACGTAGATAATGTCAGGGTACCCCATGCAGCTGGAGATGTTATTTCGGGGATAGTAGAAGAGGAAGATGAGGCACATCTCATTAATGGTGCTGGGGCCTCCCTGGAGGAGATAGACAGAGATGGAGAGACAAAGATACAAAGGCATGCAGAGACAGGAGGACAAGGCAGACAGAAAATAGTTGAAGGTGTCATCTATCTCACCAGTGATGCCATCTCCTTTTCTCTTAATGTAGAGCCAGCTCACTGCCCTATTTGTGGCTCTATTTTCATTGGTGGATAATTATTGATATTATTTCCAAAAAAAAATTCCATATATCTGCCCTGACCCCAGCTTCACTTCCACTATCCTGGTTTGGGCTAGATTATCTGCCTTTCAACTAGTATCAGTCACTCACCTGTTCTGATTGCAATCTGAGCTCTGTAGAGCTGCCAGCCAAGTTGTTCACAGTTCATCTTGCATCCTGCCATTTGCCTATTCAGAAACCTCCAATGGCTTCCAGTAGTTCATTAAACAAGAGTCAATCATTGCTAAACCAATTATTTGATTCTATGCAATAAATTCCAACCCATTCATTGATTCATTCATTCCATTTACTTACCTGGCAAATATTTAGTTAGCCCTGCTGTCCTGGAGATATAGTTAGGTCAGGATCACCCCTACTTCAAGGACTCTTTCCAACTTTATCGTCCTCATCCTCATTCCATTCCTTCAGATATCTTTTCCCATTTTTTTAGCCTCCAACCAAACTTCTTCATGCACACCCCATGCTTTCCTTATATATGGCTTTCTCAGTTTTTTCCTTCTCCAGAATTCCTCATCTCTATGTGCCTAAAGCAGGACTCATTCACCTGCGTCACATGTTCAGTTAACTGTAGTAGGATCTCATGATTCTTTCCTGTGAATTTCCCTAGTGGATTAGTCTCATTATTCTTGTATGGTATCTATCACTTACTACCTTGTATTATAATCATTTGTAGGACAGCATTTTTTTTCCTCAGTTGCCTGTAACACCTTTTGAATCCCACAATCACTAAACTATTCCTGATGCACAAAACGGGGTGGGGGGTTGGTCCTTGTGACCATAGAAACAATAGCCAACTTTAATTGAGCATCTACTACAAGTCAGGCAATGATCTAGGTGTTTTGCATGTGTTAACCAACTCTCACAAAAATCTTATGAGGTAGAATGTAGTATTAATCTTATGTGAATTGGGAAACTGAGATATAAAGAAGTTGAATAACTTGCGTAAAGTTAAAAAGATACTAAATGATTGTGCTGACATTCAAACCCAGGCAGTGAGGCCGCAGAATCTCTGCTCTTAGTCACTATAGTGTATTATATTTCCATGGTCTTAGTGGGTTATTGGCAGAGAATGTGGGAAATCCCTGTTCCCATCTTAGATGCATGGAATGTGAGAACATGAAAAGCCCCATGTGGACGTGCAATGGCACTGGAGGAAGGAAGAGGCTTCAGTGAAATCAAACGGGTCACTGGATAGCCAAAGCCATGAGGGGGCTCTCCACTGGGGCTATGGTCATGCTGACTGACCATGGTGGGGAGAGAGGTCACTTACAAATGTCATGGCGTCACGGTCCAGTGTCTGGTAGTGACATTCTACCAGCAATTCATCTCCCTGTTCCGAGTGAAACATGAAGGCTGAGAGTAAGACACAGAGGGACTGGTACAGCTTGAGAACTTTCTTGGCTGGCAGTAATGAGCTATGATGCTGCTGCCCCCAACTCTGCCATGCCTCCCTCAGACTCTCACCGGCTTGATCTCCACTCGAGAAGGCAAATCTCGAGTCTCCTGCAGATTGAAGTCATAGGAATCGTCTTTACAGATTGTTTGAAGTTGTGTTCCATTCCTAGAGGAAGAGAAGGTGAGAATTCAGAAACAAAGAGAAGATGAAAGAGAGAGGGGTCTTCCAATAAAGATGTAGCACGTGGGTGGGGTCATTCTGTGAGTAGATTATCCACAAAAATAAACAAAAAACTTCTTCTACAGTCATATTCCAGTTATCTCTAGTCTAAAGATAATTCTAGCTCTTCCTTATTCTCAACCAAGCGTAAACATATGCTTCAGAATAAATCACTATTCTTAAAATCCATTGCCACCTACAGAAGGGAAAGCTTCAGGGTCTTCCCTCACCTGTACTGCACGGCTTGCAGAGCCCTTCCAGCCAAGTGAGTGTGCAGCAGGTAGCCATACACCTGTATGTCAGGCACGGGGGCTCCATTGATCTGTAACAGGGATGAGGTGCACATGATTTGTTAAGGACTCTGTTCTTGACTTGTTCCTTGATTTTCCTCCCTTGATATTTGACACCTTCCTCTGATGACTGACATTTGATCCCATAATTCTTATTGAACCGTTCTGACCCTTCTTCCTTCCCCACTCCCCTTGTTCTCTAAGCCCTGACTCATTCCCTTCTTTGCAAAAGTCATGTTAGCGAATTTCCTGAGCACCAGGTTGTAATCATTCTCCAAATCTGGGGCTCAGACTGTGGATCAGCCCAGATATGGGATGTGGGCAAGGAGAGTGTGTTTTTTCCTCAGGAAGGGTGCGCCTCCCAGCTCCACCTCCTCAAACTTCTCCGTCCTACACAGCCCATAGGACATGAAGGACTCGGCGCCCGGGGGGATGAAGTGGATGGGGAACGTGAAGAAGCCCAGTTGGAGGACGCCCATGTCATATTTGCGGAGCTGAGCGGTGTAGTACACACGAATCCCCGAGGAGTCATACACACCTGGTGCAGAGAGGAACAGTCAATCACAGGAGGCAGGACAGCAGGTCACAATGTGGAGATAGAGAGAGGCCCAGGAAAGCTCAGTGGGCTGTGATCACAGGGAGTTAGCATGCATCCCACAACGTGTTCCCAATACTGAAAGAACCAGCCAACCCCACCAGCCTCCCTTCCTTAAATCCACCAGACGCTTACCAGGAAGGTTGTTAAAATTGCTGTAATGAATCTCCAGTCGGATCCACTGAGGGTCCAAAGGGGTCCCAATAGAGATGCCCACGTCATCTGGAAACTGGTAGCTCTGTTGGAAGGAGGGAGATTTGGCAGCAAGAAGGGCCAGGAACCAGGTATAGGGATTCAGGGTTCCTACCCTTGTTTTCTAACTCTCATCCCAGACTTCCCCTATCCCTTGGTCTTCCAACAGCCCAGTGATCTCATTACCCAACCACGTGCACCTGCTTAGCCATGTGTTTCCCCCATCACAGGACTCACAGTGCCCCCAACAGCCCATCCCACGATGACCTGTGAGCAGAGGGAGAAGGCAGGGTCGGCCCCATAGCAGTCGCTGATGCCTGTGGGAAGAACGCTAGCATTGCCACAGGCATACACCAGGATGTGGTGCACCATTGTCTCATTGTGGTAGACCAACTTGGGCTCAAACTGGACAG
Organism: Cebus imitator; assembly: GCF_001604975.1. Taxonomy (NCBI): domain Eukaryota; kingdom Metazoa; phylum Chordata; class Mammalia; order Primates; family Cebidae; genus Cebus; species Cebus imitator. Next base: position 1,469,420 of record NW_016107761.1, read on the forward strand.
AAAAAGAAGAGCAGAACATGAGCAAGACCTTCTACATCAAATCATGTTATCTTCCTTTTTGTCAAACAAAACTATACCCATTTCCCTCTTCTGTTTCTCTCTCTCCCCTTTTCTCTGTGTTTGTTCCCCAAGCTGTCATTTTTCCACCCACTCAGTTTGACTCCTCTCTCAACTGCCCTCTCCTTTAAGCGCCTCCTGGAGAGCAGAGCATATGAAATCTAGCCGGGGACATTCCAAGACTTCTGCCTTCCCTTGGTAACCACCTCAGTTCACTGTATCTGAGCATGTAGCCATGCCTTTTCAAATCATCTGACTAATGAAAAAAAGTCCCCGCCTTTGCCACTTACTGTAAGATTATACTTTTATTTATTTGATCAAAATCAAAATCACTCACATATGAAATTGTGTTACCAAATTTGAATTCATTCTAGCCAGATTTCACCATCCTCCTGACAGCCTGTGGCCATATCCTCTTCCTGACTTTACATCCTTTTGGGCCAGTGGGCACAACTCTGGGCCAGGCTGAGGTTCATACTTTGTTTTTTGCAAATACTTATTAATTCGTAACCTTAATCAACATGTCTATTGCACTGTGGAGCTTAAATAAAATAGTGCTGGGAGTTACAGTTCTGGGCTCAGGAAATGATGTAACCATGACCTCCACCAAGCGCCACCTGTCCTGTTGTTGCAGCTACTTCCCCCTTGCTTCCTCCCAGAAATTTTTCAGACCTCATCCTCCAGGGTTGACCACACCCCCCTGCTCTGCTCCAGCACCCTTCCCTGCCTTGACAATGTCTCCCATCTGGTCTACATACCTTGTAAATGTGATGCTTCTCACTAACAATGGGGAGAGGAAGAAAGGTGCAGGCATACGTGGTGTCATCCTCTGGAATAAGGAACTGGGGAAGGATGCACAGAAGCTGAGCCAGATGACAGTGAGGTTCTAAAGAAATAGGGGAAGGGCCAGGGCTGGGAAGGTGGTTTACATTAGGGTCAGATTGGCAGTCCTCAGGGGTCAGAGGGATGTACTGAATATTGGGAGCAAGAGGAGGGATCTGGGTTGAGTGGGAGAAGAAGGGAGCTGGAGGCTGCTGGGTGGGATGAGGGTGTCTTACATCAGTAATCTCCAAGTCATGAATGATGACATCCTCGGGGACATCCAGATCGTCAGGGTGGACAACTTGTAGCAGAAAGATGGACTTGACAAATGTACGCTCCCGATCCAGCTTCAGAGTGTCATCCAGGCCATAGGCGGCCAGCACCCTCACAGTGTCACTCTGCAGGGTGCCATGAGCATTGAGGCACTGCCACACTTGAGCAGCACTCTGCATATCCCTGCACCCAAGGACCTATACAAGGCACTTGCTCATGTCTACATGGTGGAATGAAAGGAGCTTCACACTAGGAGTGAGAACTAGTCAGGTTCTATTTCTGCCTCTGAGGCTTACTTGCTGGTGATCTTGAGCAAGTCACATTCCCTCTCACATACCCTCTCTAAGTTGGTGTCCACATCTGTAAAATGAAAGGCCTGAATTAAACCCTTAAATCCTAACACTCTAAAGGTCAGTGAAACTGAGCAGAACTCTTTAAGAGGGGAACACTGGGGCAGGTGGGTGAGAGGGTGGATCAGTGGGTGGTCACCCTGTGGAAGGCTTTTGGATGTTAGCAGGTGGCACACTTGGAGCACTACCTGGGAAGGCTGAGAGGAATAGAAGTCTTAGGAATGATGACTGGCTGCCTGACTGGGGGCAACTACCTCCCCAGAAGGAAAACCTGCTTGTGACTACATGCTTTTCTCTGCTCGCTATTTTACCGTAATATCCAGGTCATGAGGGTCGCAGGAGCGGAAGGGCCTGGAAAAGCGCATGGTGGTGTAGACAGCATCTTCCGTCAGCCCCAGCAGCTCAGCATCCTGGCTCCCATCCTCCTGCAGAGTGTCTTCGTCTACCAAGTGCTGATCCTTGGGTCCAGTGAAGGTCAAGAAGTAAGAACCAGGAGCCTCAACTGACACTCTTTGGAGCAGCACTTATCCCTTTAGCTCCCCTAGGATACGCAAGTAGCAGAACCCAGGTGTTCTCTATTACGTAGTTTGCTCCTTAGGCAGAGCATGGCATGAAGAATATGGCAGAGCCATATTCTTTCATGGGGTTCATCAGATGGGCGATCTACAATGGAGTTTCGCCACCTGGGCTTGCTTTACTTCTCCCGCTTCAAGTCTCTTCTCCATAAAGTCTAATATTCCTGCAACGCTAACACTCGAAGTTTCACATATCATATCAAAACGGAAATCACTCAAATATAAAATTGGGTTACCAGGTTTGAGTTCATTTCAGCCAGACATTTATTTGCTTTCATGTGCCTCTTAATGTAACTATTTCTCAAACAGCTTTGAATTTTCCCCAGTGACCTGCATTTAGTGGGCTATTAGCAAGTAAGAGGTGCAAGACTTTCTCACAATCTAATGATTTCATTCTCTCAGCAGTCTTGAAGACTCATGCAGTCTAGAAAACCTAGATTTCAAACTCTACAATGGACCATTTCTGGAGGGAGACACTAACATGCAGCTGGTGTTCTGGGTGTGTGTTTGGATATCCTTGGGGAATGTGGATCCTTTCTGGACAGGAAACCATCCTCAACCCAACAAAGACCCTCATCCTTGGAAGCAAGTCACGCCCAGACTTACCGAGAAGTAGACATTGCCATTAGGCAAGACTCCTCCAACAACCAGATCACTTCCCACGTTGGTGTAGCGATTTGTGACACCCAAGCCCACCCAGCCAGCTGTCCTGACCTGGAGCTCAAAACTGATGATTTCAGCCTCAAAGTCAAAGTCCCAAAGCAGGAACATGACATTGGAAGGATCTAGGAACCTCGAATAGCGCAGGCGAGATGTGGGGCCAAGGCGGTTGCTTTGCAAGGGGGCTGCCAGGGCCGAAAGTAGAAAAAGCCTGAAGAGAAGGTCACGGGCCATGGCTCCTGAGACCCGGAGCATCTCCCTTGCAGATGAACATTCGAGAGCTTCGGAGTTTTATATCCTACCTGGGCCAGGCACCATGCCATGAGGGAGGGCCAGGCTGGAGCACTTCTGATCTGATTATCCTCCAGGTTCTGAGCAGGGCTCCTTACATAACTCTGGAGGTGAGAGGTGCCTGGAGAGGATACACGGCAGGCTGCTTTCACTCTGGAGCAGGGGCCTGGCAGAAAATCCTCAGGATATGAATTGTTTAGACTTTCCACTTTGACCCCATGCCAGTGTCCTGCCAGTGGGGACCCTGCAGAATCAAGAAAGTCTAGTTTCTTTTTCTACCCCTCCCTTCCTGCCCCCCTCTTCCATCTTTGATCCTAGGATGTCCTTACAGGACATTTTGCCTCTGGAATATGCCCCATCTCACTTTTTATGGGCATTTTCCATTTTGTGTATGTATAGAACAGCAGTACTGGCAGGGATGTGGGACTGCTTGTAAACCTAGCCTTTCAGCTTCCCAGTGCAGTGCAGGAAGGAGGGAACTTGCTGGCAGGAACTTGGGGGAAGGCTGTGATTTCCATCTCCTGGAGGAGCCTTTGCTACTAATCCCTAGAAGGACACTGAGAGGAGGCATAATCAGCTTCTCAGATGGTCGAGTCTGGGCAGCTTTGATTTTCTGCACACTCCTGGAGAGAAGCAGGAAGGGGGAGGAGGTAAGGGGAAGAAGAGGGAGATGAGAAATAAACATGAATTTGCCTTTGGGATGCTTTGTGCTTTACCTTCTGCTCATCAATTACCTTTCAGAGAAATTAGTTTAACGGAGCGAAGCTTCCCCGACTGAGCACATTAGTGTTATGTAAACAATGAAAGCTGCACAGAAGGAAGGTTAGAATATCAGAACACTGGAATAGAAAGGAACTTTAGAGCCACTCATTTTCAAAAAACTTCAATCCACTTAATTTCTACATGATGAAACGGGAGCTCCAAGGGGTAACATCAAGTGGTGCTTGATGCCACTTGATGTTGAGTCAATGGTGTGTCACCATCCCTGACCATAATTTCCTTAGGTCATGGACATCCCACAGGAACCAGACCCCAGCCATACATTTCCACCGTGGCTTGTTCTGGTGGGGGTACTTAGTGTCGTTTGTTGACTGCTTCTTAGGGAAGAAACCAAAGTCTGACTCTAACTCCACAGTGATTTCCTACTGGTGACTGACACATCTGACCTAGAGCTAGAAGTCACCTCATCTGACCCTCAGTTGCTGACTCTCCATTTGACAATGGAGAGTACAGGGGCCCTGGGGTCCTCTCCTACACTGGATCAGAGGAATTCAGCTCAGGTGTGGGTGGACAGACACAGGTGTGATCTGCTTACGGCTTCTGGGTGCAGGCTTAGTCTTTGTTTTCACTACTGAGCTCATCAAAGCTGGTAAGGACCCAGCTAAGGTTGTTTGCTGCTGCTGTAAGCACTTGAGTAGTAATTGGGGTGTGGTGAGGGAGAAAACAAATGCTTCCACGGGGCAGCCACAGCCCCTAACTCTGTGCCTGGCAGAGAAGGTAGGGAGCTAAGTAGCCGTCTGGAAGCAAGAGGCTTATCTTGGCCCCAGACCAGATCTGAGCCAAGAGAAGAGGAGAGGTTGGAGCCTGGGAGGCACTGACCTTGAAGAGCAGAAACACCAGCGAGAGAGATAACAGGTACGCAGAGACATTCTGATCCCAATCTCACTTGAGGATTAAGGGAGGGGGTGGCAGGGAGGCAGAATAGCCAGTCCTGTAAATTGAGACAGGCTCAGGATCCCTTATCCTGCAGTCTTTCCTGCTGGCCACAGCACTGTCCTCCGCAAAGAGGCAGGGTCCTCACGAAAATGCTGGGAGCAGTGACTGCAGACTCAGGGGGTCTCTTCTCCTGGACCCTCATCTGGCTTCTGCCCCAGGAAGCCAAGCCCGTTGCTATACCTACGTGGGGCTCTCTAGGGAGATGGGGCTGGGGCTGTCCCTGCTTCCCTTCTGCATTTATCAACTGCCTGTGACGGAGAAGACACCACAGGAGGGACACCGACCTGAGGGCAGTGCGGTCCCAGGTCTTGAAATAGTGAAGTTCAGCTTCTAAACTCCTCTGTGCCTCCTTCTTGCTGTCTGTAAAATTCTGAGGTTGAGGGATTGTGGATACAGGGCCTTTTAAATAGAATTTCCCAGATTATTGGTTTCCAAGCTTTCTAAAAAATGAGGCCCCTTATCAATGTTGAGAAATAGAGGGATCTCATTCTTTTCTGTGGCTGAACTTAAAGAATGTAATTGGATTGTTTGTGACTCAAAGGACAAATACTCTTTTTTTTTTTTTTTTTTTTGAGACAAGGTCTCACTGTCACCTAGTCTAGATTGCAGTCACGTAATCATGGCTCATTGCAGGCTTGACCTCCCAGGCTCACATGACACTCCTGCCTCAGCCTCCTGAGTATCTGGGATTACAGGCATACACCACTATTCTCAGCTAATTTTTGTAGAGACAAGCCTTTTCCTGTTGCCCAAACTGGTCTTGAACTCCTGGGCTCAAGTGATCCACCTGCCTTGGCCTTCCAAATACTGGGATCACAGGCATGAGCTACATGCCCAGCCTAGGCTAAATGCTTGGTGTGCTTATTTCACGTTGCATGCCGGTATCAAAACATCTCATGTATCCCATACACGTATATACCTACTTACTATGTACCCATAACAATTTTTACAAATAATTTTAAAAATTAAAAAAATTATGAGAATTTAAACTTTTAATCTCAGTTGAGTACTAAGTGAACGGTGATTAAAGTTACTACCAGTTGTCATATTTTAATTGAATTCAAAATTTACCATTGTAATCACAGAAGTCAACTCTTATTGAAAGCTTAGTCTGTGCCAAGCTCTATTCTAAAATGTATTGACATTCCATTTATAGGTTTTTTTTTTTTTTTTTTTTTTTTTTTTGAGACAGAGTCTCATACTCTCACCCGGGCTGGGGTACACTGTCGCCCGGGGGGTGCAATGGCGCCATCTCATCTCACTGCAACTTCTGCCCCCCCCCACCCCCGGGTTCAAGCAATTCTCCTAGTATTGCCTCCTGAGTAACTGGGATTACAGGTACCCACCACTACGCCCAGCTAGTTTTTTGTATTTTTAGTAGAGATGGGGTTTCACTATGTCGGTTAGACTGGTCTCAAACTCCTGACCTCAGCCTCCCAAAGTGTTGAGATTACAGGCGTAAGCCACTACGCCCTGCCATTGTTGTTATTTCTATCTTACGGATGAAGCTGCTGAGGCCCAAGGTACACTGCTGGGTGGTGGCAGCACTAGGAGTTGTTGGGAAAATATAACTAAATCTATTATCAAGTTTAAGTAAAATAATTGAATATTATATAATTATATGAATTAATCAAATATAATTAAATATATTTCATAAATACTATTAGAAATAATTCAAGGAGAAAAAAGTCTGCCAACCCAGAAAACCTCTCTACAAAGGTAGATGAGAACGAAAATAGTTTGAAAATTTTTTCTTTTTTTTTTTTTTTGAGATGGAGCCTCACTCTGTTGCCCAGGCTGGAGTGTGGTGGCATGATCTCAACTCACTGCAATGTCTGCCTCCTGGGGTCAAGGGATTCTCCTGTGTCAGCCTCCCAAGTAGCTGGGATTACAGGTGCTTGCCACTACGTATGGCTAATTTTTTTAAAATATATATTTTATTGCATTTTAGGTTTTGAGGCACATGTGAAGAGCATGCAGGATTGTTGCATAGGTACATACATGGGAATGTGGTTTGCTGTGTTCCTCCCCATCACCTATATCTGGCATTTCTCCCCATGCTATCTCTCCCCAACTCCCCACCCTCTGCTGTCCCTCCTCTAGTTCCCCCCAACAGACCCCAGTGTGTGATGCTCCCCTCCCTGTGTCCATGTGTTCTCATTGTTCAACACCCACCTATGAGTTAGAACATGTGGTGTTTGATTTTCTGTTCTTGTGTCAGTTTGCTGAGAATGATGGTTTCCAGGTTCATCCATGTCCCTACAAAGGATACGAACTCATCGTTTTTTATGGCTGCATAGTATTCCATGGTGTATATGTGCCACATTTTCCCTGTTGAGTCTATCATGGATGGGTATTTGGGTTGGTTCCAAGTCTTTGCTATTGTAAACAGTGCTGCAATGAACATTCATGTGCATGTGTCCTTATAATAGAACGATTAATAATCCTTTGGATATATACCCAGTAATGTGATTGCTGGGTAAAATGGAAATTCTATTTCTAGATCCTTGAGGAATCGCCACACTGTCTTCTACACACTGTCTTCTATACACTGTTTTCTACAATGGTTGAACTAATTTACACTCCCACTGACAGTGTAAAAGTGTTCCTATTTCTCCACATCCTCTCCAGCATCTGTTGTCTCCAGATTTTTTAATGATCTAAATCCTAACTGGTGTGAGATGGTATCTCAATGTGGTTTTGATTTGCATTTCTCTAATAATCAGTGATGATAAGCATTTTTTCAGATGTTTGTTGGCTTCATGTATGTCTTCTTTTGTAAAGTGTCTATTGATATCCTTCACCCACTTTTGAATGTGTTTGTTTGTTTTTTTCTTGCAAACTGTTTTAGTTCTTTGTAGATTCTGCATATTAGCCCTTTGCCAGATGGGTAGATTGCAAAAATTTTTTCCCATTCTGTTGGTTGCTGATTCACTCTAATGATTGTTTCTTTTGCTGTACAGAAACTCTGGAGTTTAATTAGGTCACATTTGCCTATTTTGGCTTTTGTTGCCAGTGCTTTTCATGTTTTAGTCATGAAGTCTTTGCCTATGCCTATGTCCTGAATGTTTTGCCTAGATTTTCTTCTAGGGTTTTTATGGTGTTAGGTCTTATGTTTAAGTCTGTAATCCATCTGGAGTTAATTTTAGTGTAAGGTGTCAGGAAGGGGTCCTGTTTCTGCTTTCTGCACATGGCTAGCCAGTTTTCCCAACACCATTTATTAAACAGGGAATCCTTTCCCCATTGCTTGTTTTTGTCTGGTTTGTCAAAGATAGATGGTTGTAGACGTGTGGCGTTGCCTCTGAGGCCTCTGTTCTGTTCCATTAGTCTATATCTCTGTTTTGGTACCAGTAACATGCTGTTTTGATTACTGTAGCCTTGTAGTATAGTTTGAAGTCTGGTACTGTGATGCCTCCAGCTTTGTTCTTTTTGATTAGAATTGACTTGGCAATGTAGTCTCTCTTTTGGTTCCATATGAAGTTTAAGGTGTTTTTCTTCCAGTTCTGTGAAGAAGGCCACTGGTAGCTTGATGGGGATAGCATTGAATCTATAAATTACTTTGGGCAGTATGGCCATTTTCACGATATTGATTCTTCCTAACCATGAGCATGAAGTGTTTCTCCATAATTTTTATACTTTTAGTAGAAACAAGATTTCACCATATTGGTCAGGCTGGTCTCAAACTCCTGACCTTAGGTGATCTACCTGCCTCAACCTCCCAAAATGCTGGGATTACAGGCATGAGCCACTGTGCCCAGTCAAAAACCTTTTTTTTTTTTTTTTTTTCATTTAACTTATTTTAAGTTCAGGGTTGTATATACATGTAGGCTTGTTATATAGGTAAACTTGTTTCATAGGGATTAGTTGTACATATTATTTTGTCACCCAGGTATTAAGCCTAGTTACTATTGGATAAACATTAAGCCAGAATGTGATGCAAGTTAAAGTCAATCTGCTGAGATTGTGAAAACAGAAAGAAATCTCCTCTGCTATATAGCCAAGCAGATACAACCTACTACATACATGCTCTCAAGATAACCAGCATCTAGCCCTCAAGTTAGAGGACCTGAGAGCACCCTTTGTCCACATATAGTTCATCCTATATTCACCTGGTAATTGTGTTTGTATTTGCTAATTGGCTGAACACAAAGAAAAAATAAATTTCTCATATCTTCCTAAAAGTAGGCAGTTTTGCAACTTGGTGCAAGATGTACCCTTAAGGTCAAGTAAGGTTCCTAAACTGAGTTTTTCCTTAGGTTGTTAGGCTTCTTAACTGGCTCTTACCCTCCTTTAGAAACTGGGAAATTGAAGCTCTATCTTCCTTGATGACTACCTTTCAAATAAGAATTGTTGGGTTCTTGAGGAAGGCATTTCTGCATCTCATAGCTGCTAAGAGATTTATTTAATTTTTTAAAAAATTTATACACATTCAAAGAGACAAAAGAACTTCTCATTACAGGTCTGCTAGTTAAGTGCTCTAAGAAAATGGAGAGAAGGAAACAAAGTCCCTTCTTTTATTTTCAACAGGGAGAGTTTAGCCTTTCCTTCCTTATCTGTATTTACCCTCATGGAGTCCAGCACAGGTAACTGGAGATAAGAGGTCACTGTTGTACTCCCTGATGTTGCCTTGTAGAGGCCTCTATGCACACGTGAAGCATGGGTGTGACAGAGGTCTTCATTTACTTCTACAAGCATTGCCTGATTGCACTGAGATATTTTAATTTATTGCGAAGACTAGAGGCACAGATTCAGACCCGTGTTCTAGGACGTAGCTGAGAGGGTACAGGCGAAGTCCCTCCAATGGGGCACTCAGTGAATTTGGGGAGTGTGGGAATGCATGTGTGAGTGACGTGGGCACTCAAGGAAGCAGGAAGCATTCAAATCTTCAGCTTGAGATTTGAACTTCAGGGAGAAGATGGCACAAGATAATTCAGTGTGCTGGTAAAGTCACGCCCTTTGGAGCTTCAGGCCCAGAGACTGTTAGCTACTGATTGCCACCCTACAGGCTAGGACACTGCTTGCTTGCCTGGCTACACTATCCCATGGTCCTGCTGGAGAGAGCCTGTTGGGCCAAGGAATGGTGCCATTTCCCATTCTGCCACGAGCCACTGGGTGCTCTTGGCTGATGTTAGTAGAGGACAGAGGGCAAAGCGGGGGAAGCCACTCAGTGGGGCTAAGGGGGAGAAAGAGGGACCTAGTCACTGGAGCACTATGGGCACAGAAACTGCTCTGTAACCCTAGCCTTGCCATAGTCATTCCAGGCATAGCGTCCCACTCTGAGGAATGGTCCCTTCTGTTCCCGGCAGCCTCCTCTACTGACTTTATGCTTTAGTCCCCTTCTCCAGGATTTGGCCTAGTTAGTTACTCCTGGAGATGATCATCTGTCTCCCCTCAGCCTGGCCTGCCCGTGTGTTTCAGACACTACTGTAAACCTGGTGGACCAAAGGACAGGTGGGTATTGGTACCATGTGGACAGGCTGAGGCCCTGAGCTGCATCCTAAGGAATCCAGTATTCCTAGGTCAGCTGATACCAGCAGGATCTCCAGGAGCAACTCCAGATGCTGGCTACTCTACAGAGTCCTGGGGATAAAGAGGTCAGAACCTTTCCTGGAGTGGATTACAGGCTGCTCATGCCAGTGTGACCCAGGGCAGAACCGTGTACTGCACCTGCAGCAAGACACAGTGAGAAACCCTCCCTAGGTTTATGAATAAAAGTCACATACACAGATTCCCCTGGTTCCCATCCATTAGCCCTAGCCCTCCTTCTTTCCTTGACAGCTTTCCCAAGCCAGCTTTCTTTCCACCCAGATCCCCTCCTCCTTGTCTTGTAACCACAAGTAGACTCTCTCTGTTAATTTCCCAAGTACCTTTCAGAGACTGCTCTCTGTCTGAATAGCACTGTGATTTAGCCATAGGCTCTGGAGGGTTAGATGCAGACTTGGCTCTACCACTTGTGAACTCTGGGGAAGCCTTTTAATCTTCCTAGACCTCAGTTTCTGTGTCTGTGAAATGCAGATAGTAACTGTGCATCTCAGGGGACTGCTGTGAGGACAAAACAACACGATTCAGGTGAAATCTTTAGTATAATGCAAAAAGACATAGAAAATAATCAGGGGGCCTTAGCTGTTCTCTCCAAAATATGCACATATAAAAAGCATGCACATAGGCTGGTGCAGTGGCTAATGCTTGTAGTCCCAGCACTTTGGGATGCCGAGGAGGGTGAATCACCTGAGATCAGGAGTTCAAGACCTGCCTGACCAACATGGCGAAACCCTGTCTCTATTAAAAATACAAAACTAGCCAGGTATGGTGGTGCATGCCTGCATTATCAGCTACTTGGAAGGCTAAGACAGGAGACTCGTTTGAACCTGGGAGGTGGAGGTTGCAGTGAGCTGAGATCATGCCATTGCATTCCAACCTGAGCAACAAGGGCAAAACTCCATCTAAAAAAAAAAAAAATGCACATATAGGTGCACAGTATGCACATATAAGAAGCATGTTGCATTTTAATGTCAGTATCAACAGCACCCCACCCCAGTCCAGAGATGCTTGGGAGAAACCTGGAGAAATTCTAGGTACTCAGAAGAGGGGTGGGCTGAATCTCTCATCCAGTAAATGCCTCCCTTGATAAGCACACACACTTGGACTACACAGCCATGTTTCCAATTAAACTCCTGTTTTTAATACCGTACCCACCTCTACCTAAAGTTCTCAAAGCCCAATCTCAAACTGATCTTTTAAACAGTAAGACTCTCAGAAAGGAGAAGGGTCTAGATCTGTCATGTAGAGCTCACCAAATGATGAACTAATAAGCCATGAGTCAGAGCTGGGTCTTCAGCCTAAGTAGAGTCACTCACAGAGTGAGGGGCAAGACAAGGAGGCTCAGACCCCAGGCAGGAAGCTGGGACAGGTTCACAGTGAGCAAGAAATGGTGGGTGGGGCATGAGAGAGAATGAATGAGACCCAGGATCCCAAGGCCTTTGCAGAGGTGCCAGTGAGGGAGGCTACTGTAGCTGAGCCAACCTGCTTTTGGCTCAGAGCTTCTCTAGCCCAGAGGCTGTGGACCAAGTGAGCAGGTAAGTGGGTTGCAGGTGGGAGTGAGCCAACAAGAGGTCATGGGGAAGATACCTCTGTCTCTTATGGTAGTTTGGGTAGTTGTAAGGAGAGAGGCTGGGAGGGTTTTTTCTCAGCTTGCAGTGAGTGAGGAATTTTTCCATCAGGGGATATCATCTGCCTATGGCTCTCCATGATCTGAAGGGTATTAGTCTGGGAAACTCACAGCACACTAGGCAAGATTGTGGGGTTTTTCTGTTTGTTTGTTTTGTTTTTTTTGAGACAGAGTCTCGCTACGTTGCCAGATACCAGGCTGGAGTGCAGTGGCGTGATCTCGGCTCACTGCAACCTCCGCCTCCTGGGTTCAAGCAATTCACCTGCCTCAGCCTCCTGAGTAGCTGGGACTATTGGTGCCCACCACCACACCCAGCTAATTTTTGTATTTTTAGTAGAGACAGGGTTTCACCATGTTGGCCAGGATGGTTTCGATCTCTTGACCTCGTGATTCGCCCGCCTTGGCCTCCCAAAGTGCTGGGGTTACAGGTGTGAGCCACCACGCCCGGCAGGATTCTGGTTTTAATTATTCTTCCCTTCATCTCCTTGGCCTTGCATCTGTCACCCCCGTCACTCCCTTTTCACATAAGGGTATCCAGACATGAGGATCATCCAGCTAAGACATTGGTTTGGCGCAGCCTGGGCCAGGCACTCTCGACTGGGTGTTACCTCCCTTTTCCATCACTTGATGTTCCTGATCTTTCCTAAAACACTGTGTACTGCTGAGGAAAATGCCTTTCCATGTGAACCTCAGCTTCTTTCTAGAATGTTTTTTTGCGCTAAATAAACAGAGGGATTTTAGGAGCCTGGGTCGAGGCTACAGAACAGAGGGACCAGAAACTCAGGTCTTGATGAAGGGCCTCCCTAGATGTCTGAAAACAGATTGAGTTCACTTGAATACATGGCTTTGGCTGCATTTGGAGGTCCCTTATTGGCCTCTCTTTGACTTACTATCACTTCTCTGCTTCTGGTAACCTGACTCCCAATCATTATCTCTCTCAAACACACACACATACACAGACATATGCACACGCACATGCACACACACATCCTCAGTGTCTACATGGGTCCTCTACCCCTTGATACTGCCATGACTTCAGGCCCACACCCCTCATACCCTATCTTTAAGAGTAGAATGAAAATTTAGGGCAGATAGACTAACTTGAATTGAACCTTGATGAAGTCTCAGGTGTAGAGTCCTTGAGAGAGGCTTGCTTATTATGAGAGTTCATTCAGGCAGGAGAGGGAGTGTATACAGTCTGGTGGGACTAAGAGGCCAAAAGTAAAGCAAAGATAAATCACAGACAAGAGAGTTGGAATAAACCTGTAATCCAGGTGAGGCAGATGAAGATGCCTGGAGGCAAAAGTGGTCCAGGTAGTTCAGCTGTAGCCTGGAGACGTATTGTATTAGGTTTAGATCATTATAGATATTGGTACAGGTCTGTTTGTAGTTTTTTTTAAATTTTTTTTCAGCACAATCATGGATTCTGAATAATAACCTTGCAGCTTCCCATTGCAGACTACAGGGCCACCAGAATCATCTGACCAAAAGGTGAGAAGAGGTCAGAAATCAAATCATGCTGTCATGTCCCTGGACCTGGTGGCTTTAGCTACTCATTGTTTCCAACAAGGAAGCCCAGAGGATCAGAACTCCTGGGTTCTAGAGAGGAATACAATGGTCTGGCAGTTACTATCAGATGAGCCTTTTCTGACAAACACCACAAACATTCTTCTGTTTCTCTAGCTCAGTTTTCCCCTTCCCTCACTGCTGATTTCCCACATGCCTTTCAGTAAATGCTCTCTGCCAGACTAGCACAGCAATTTAACCATCGGAGTGGATGCAGATCTTGAATGCAGGGTCTGCTACTTGCAAGCTCTGGGGAAGTCTCTTAATTTCCCTGAACCTCAGTTTCTGTGTCTGTAAAATGCAGACGGTAACTCTGTTCATCTTAGAGGGTAGAGTCCTCCCAGATGGAGGGCATGTCATCAGTCACAGCTGCTGGTCTCCTCTTTGCTCTCTCACGTGTTGTGGGTGACATCTACCTGGCTCCAGGGGACAAAAAAAAATTATATATATACACACACACATATATATATACATACTCCTCCCTGCAAGCTGAGAAAACAACCCTCCCAGCCTCTCTCCTGACACCTACTCCATGTCCAGAGGACGTGGAGCCAGGTAGATGTTAGAGAGTAGGTCTGAGTTTCCTGGGGACTCAGGAGCCCTGGGGACATTTGAATACTTTTGTGTTCCCTCTTCCTTCAGGAAGCATATCTCCGTTAGAGAACACCATCACTGAGAGGCCCTTGATCAGGGCCACCAAGATGCTGTTAAACATGCAGGAGATGGCAGGATAAAGAGGCCCTGAGCCACTGGTCCTAAAGGAAAGTAGAAGCCCTCTGCTGGCAGATCTTACAACAAGGACAACAGCTCTGTGGCTGGAGTGTTCAAAGGCACCGTGTTGAAAGCTCTGATGCATTCCCTTCACCTCAGTCCCAGATAGCTCCCTGGAAAATTTGCAGATGCAATTCTGCTCAGTTCGACCAAGAACTATGCTTTGATACCATCATCTAGACCCTTAGTTCTATGGTGATTAAACTAGCCCTCCTAGACTAGCACACTGTAGGGGCTGAAAAGAGTGCTTTTTGATTGAATGGATTATATTATCTCCCTGTTATTCGGACAGGAAGTATTGATCTATGTGATGTAAGTCTTCTGTCTTCAGCCTGATAAAAATTATATTATATATACATACACACATATATATGCACACATTCCTCACTACAAGCTGAGAAAACAACCCTCCCAGCCTCTCTCCTGACAACTACCTAAACTACCATAAGAGACAGAGGTATCTTTCCCATGACCTCTCACTGGCTCATTCCAACCTGCATCCTTCTTACCTGCTTACTTGGTCCACAGCCTCTTATGCTTGTGCATAACTCAGTTTACTGGATACCCCTTGGTCTAATCCATTAATTTATTATCCCTCTCTGTTTTGTCTCTTACATCAGATTGTAGGTTCTCAATGACAGATAGACTGAGGTTCTCTTGTGATTCTAGGGTGGTCGACTTGTGATCCTGCCTAGTCCTCAGATTAGAGGCCATGATGTCCTGCACCTCCATCATACGAGGGAACATAGTTAATTGAGGAATGGAAATAATTTTTCCCAGAAAAGTGAGAGTATTTCAAGCCTATAGAACTGGTTTTCTCCTCTGTGTAGCATTCTGCTCTGTATCTTTCATTAGCATGGACTGATTCTCCTTCCTACACTCCACTCACTGCTTTACCAACCATCTACCACCCAAACTCATAGTTCTCATTTGAAGTGTCACCCCATCCCTGTCCCTCGTGGGTACAGTTAGGGGGCAGTCTCATGGGAATTACATGCCTATTGAGGGGCACTGAGCTGGGCTGTTTAATAGGTGTGATGTTTCTGTTCATAGATGAGCAGCTGCAAGTTGGGATGCAGAACAAACCTGGCCACCAGAAGGAGCTTCCCTAATGCAACACTTAGTGTCTCTTAGTGTCCTCTCCACTCTTGCCTGGTGTCTACTGCAGGAGCAAGGCGTATATTAGGAATCCCATTTTTTTAGGACCCTACTCTCCTGATCTCCTTTGGGGCTTATTTTCAGTTAATATACTTTTTTATCTTTATACAACTACATATAATACAATAGTTTGTATACTTTGGGAAAGATTACTCTGTGTTTTTAACTATTATCTGAAATCTTAACCTAGCCAGAGCTCTCTGAGGCCGATCTCCTGAGACAGAGGATTATGTCTTACCGATTACTGAAAGCTTTGTTGGTCCCCAAACTAAAGCAACTGTGAGAGCTTCATCTTCACATATTTTATTAACTGAAATTTTAGTTTGGGAAGAAAAATGGTTTGGAGGTCATTTTTCAGAAGAGCACCTTAGCCTCTAAAGATGTCTCCCAACTTGAGCTGGTGCTAAGGTTTCAATACAATAGTAATATTGTATAAAGCCAGCTGATCCTAGTTAGTGAGACATGGCAGGGTTACTGGATTCAATGAGCATCAGCGCTACCCATAAGACTCCATGAGCACCGTGAGGTGACCTCCTTGGTTAAAGAACGCATTCTTTTTTTGTGTGGAATGCATAAGGCATTCAGTCATATGGACAAGGAGAAGCTAAGTGTAACACCTCCCTCTTACCTTTGCCCTCTTTTACCCTTCTATTTCAATCACTCTTTATTAGACTTCCTTTCTTCAATCATCATAGTAATGTGCCAAAATCACACGTTGTCTAATTTAGTACATGTAGTAGAGGATTTTGTACCCCAAATGGCTGTGGAGTGGCCTTTTTAAAAAATGTCAGTTATCAGTTCTTTAGAGAGAACATAATTCCCACTTCAATTGTCTAAGGAATTTTGGGTTTTCCATCTTTATCTAGAAGGCAAGAAGGGTTGTTATGAATAATCACAGTGAAGATACGTACAAGTAAAACTGCTCAAGCACCCACAATGTTTAGCAGAAGTGAGACAGGTGTGCATGGGGCAGCCTAGTGAGTCAATTTATGTTTAATTCTGAAGCTGAACGATGGGGACAAGCTGCATGATGTGGTCCACAACTGCCACAGGAGCTCAGTTATTTTGGATTACATTTTCAATCCAGGGTATATAGTAAAAAATTTTGGCATAGATGCCAACATCGGCTCTCAAAACACATCCATCCGCAAAAGACAGGATTCCTTGAAGCATCCCATTGCAGATTGCTGGGGCAGCAGAAACTTCCTTCCAGGAAAACAATAACAACAACAACAACAACAACAAAAACAGGTTATCTTTCTGGCAAGACAGAAGGAAGAAAATGGGAAAATTAAGGCATTGAGAGTATGTTACCTTGCAGGGCTGCCTCCTTCCTGGCACAATACCCACACACAGCATACTTTCCTTGATGTTGTAGGTTTTATAGGCATTGCGGCACTGAGACTGTGTGATTATGGAGATGTTCACAGTTTGCAGTGAGTCAGGCTCCTTGTCTAAAGGAAAGAGAAAAGTCAGACTTCCTTAAGAGTTCTTTTAGGCATTAAACCTTCTTTTAAAAAACATTTCTTCTTCTACCATAAGAAATGAAAACAGATCAAACATTTAGAGAAATCAGAATGGTGGCAGTTAGGACAATGAGAGTACAGGAGATGGTCAGATTAACAATTTCTCATGATGCAAATGTCTGTGACTTTATAAAAGTGATCAAATTCTTGAAAGTTATATGTAAATATGAGACATTCCTGCAGTGAAATGAAACACTTTGTTTTAAACTTTTCTGGAAATTTGGCCCAGTGCGGTAGCTCAGGCCTGTAATCCCAGCACTTTGGGAGTCCGAGACGGGGAGTCACCTGAGGTCAACAGTTCAAGACCAGCTTGGCCAACCCCATCTCTACTAAAAATACCCCATCTCTACTAAAAAACAAAACCTCATCTCTACTAAAAATACAAAAACTAGCTGGGCATGGTGGCATGCACCTGTAATCCCACCTGCTTGGGTGGTAGGAGAATTGCTTGAACCCAGGAGGCAGAGGTTGCAGTGAGCCAAGTCCGCACCATTGCACTCCAGCCTGGGTGACAAGAGTGAGACTCCATCTCAAAACAAAACCAAACCAAACAAAAAAAACTTTTCTGGAAATTTAAACATTGAAAGGGTTTCCTTTGAGATGTAATTTGTAGAGTTTGAAGGAATTTAGAGGTATTTAGCCTACTTTCTCATTTGTCAGGTCAAAACAAAACCAAGTATCTGCACCAAAAATGTCACTCAAAAAGCAGTTTTCTTAAACATATAAAGCTAGTAAGTGGTAAAGCTAGGGTTTCAAACTGGGTTTCCTAGTTCCTAATTAATATTCTTTTATCTATATCACAATGGTCCACAAATACTTTGAATTGTGTACACTTATAACAACACTTGTCCAATCAGAAACAAAATGAGAAAAACAGCAAAGTAGTATGAACACATGTAGCACAGTTCTTTTCACAGAAGTTTCTTTGGGATGAAGTATTGTATTTTCAGATTCAGTCTTTTTTTTTTTTTTTTATAATGGAGGAGTGTGTTTGATGTCTTTATTTGAAAATAATGTAAAAGTTATTGAAAAGAAAATGTTTGAGATCCTTCACTTCATTTTCCAAGCAATAATTTTATGGCTAAACATTTCTTTTGAGAATACTTCTTTAGGAAATGCTTACTTAAGTATTTCATGAGCCAGATCAAAATGAGGTGCATTTTTTTTCAAGTCATATCTCTTTTTGACCCATGTTCCATTACCCAGATGAGTCAATATGCTGCTTACCAGAAGGACATTTGGCTGTTTTCAAAAATCAACTTGACTCTCAAAGGACAAATAATTTCTACTTCTTGATATATTCAAGAAAATTTGCTCTAAATCTGAAGGTATTTACTAAGGAGTAGTTTTAAAAGGCTTGAATCATGGCAACAATTATAGAATAAGTGTATATCTGCCCTTTGGCTTCTATGAAGTGAAAGTAGTGCTGGATACATAAATGTAATCTGACAGGCTTGTTTAAAATAAATCTCCTGTTCCTACTGTGGTATCTAGTATAGGATGTATATTACACATACTTGAACTTATAAGTAAAGTTGCATTAAGAATTCTTCATAAGGGATTATATCATTGTTCTATTTTGCTAATAGATAATCAACTCCCCTTCACCACTACTCTCTACTCTTGTAATTAACAATTATAGATAATTAGGGTTTGCCTAAAAATTTGGAGTTGGGGTAATAGGCAATGGGGATGCAACTTAGAAAACAGAAAGCTGCCTTAAGTTGTGGGAGTTTTTTATGGAATATGAAATATGAGGCACAGAAAAAAGCTTATGTAGAATATCTAGTTTAGGAGTTTCAAATTATGTATAGAAGACTTCCACTGATAAAATTAATGGTAGCCCTTTGACAGTTTTCTGAAGAAATGAATGAATGCTTAAAATGTTACCAGTTAAAAATGGTTATTTCAGAAATACTTTTTAAAATTTCAACTGTGTATCTTTATTACAATCCTTCATAGGAAGTTCTATCTCATTTAGTACAATATTATGTATTTATCTTACATTTAATATATTGATATTTATTTCATGATTTTTCAAGGTTTCAAGTTGCTTTATTGCCTGAAATGGTTTGAAAATATACAACATAGTAGTCTGCTTTATTTCAGAGTTAAGGAAATTGAGGCTCCAAGGTAAAATGACCTGCTTTCACATACAAAATTAGGATTAGAATACAAATGTTTTCTTTCTACTAAAAGCACTTCTATCATATATGAAAGTCAAAATGATAAAAAGATACAGTGGGAGAGAAAAAAAAAAACAACTTGAAGCACTCCTTCAGTGAGGTACAGGGAAAAGGACAGGGGAGGAAGAGGATGAATAAAGAAGTTAGAAGAAAGCTTCACTGGGCAGAATTGAGGAAGCCAAGACTAGCGAAGGTGTAAAAGCATGTCTAATTCTGAGAGAAGAACATCGTCTTGAACTCACAGATATCACACACATTGTAGCTCCAGGTGGAGACAGAACACATGGTATCTGCTGAGACAGTTTGGTAGGGCAGGTTGGCTAGTTTCACATAGTCATTTAGTTCAGCCTCTCTTTTCAGCTTGATTAACATGATGTCATGATCAATAGAAGTGATTGAGAAACGTGGATGATGAATCATCTTCTCATAGCCAATCACTTGCAGATGCTTTTCATTGGAGTCTGCTGGGATTGTAACCCCCAATATCACCCGAAGCTTCCTGGAACAATATAGATGCTTATGAGAGGACTTAACAGAGATAGCTTCCCCATCCTTATGAGCCTCTATTATCCCTCCCCACAGACCTTTTTCTGTACCCTCGTATGTCTTGCAAAGGCTTTCCTAATTCCACTTAATTGGGAGATGGTCTCAGGCGGGGGTGAGGGTCTGTGCCCAACCTGAGAACCCGAAGAATGGAGTGCCTTTGAGGGCTTATTGCTCACGGTAAATTGCAGTGTGCAGCTGTGATCACCCAAAGAGGGTGGATCAGGACTCCAGTGCAAGGCAAGTAGTCAGATTTCAAGTAGGCCAAGTAAGGGGGAGTGGAGCTGACTGTGTAATCCGGATTAAAGGCCGAAGCAACTGGAAAGAGAGGTAAGAAATTCCAAGATTTCTCAGTCATCGCTAGAAAAACTTCAGGAAAGTCATTTAATAGGCTCCAAGTTCCCCTCCCCCTTTTCTCCAGCAATTTTATCTATAAACTAAATCTGTAAAATGACTTACTTATTTCTAAAACATGAAGAAAATGATACATGGTAGAAACCTATCTCTTTCAAAAAAATAAAAATAAAAGGTGTTTGGCTTTTTCATTGTCAATGAAATCTTTTAAATTAAATGTTAAACTTTCATAAATATCTTCCACAATTTAGTGGGTTCTATGCTAAATCAACTCATTTTTTTTTTTTTTACTATTTTTACCAATTTTAGAATGTTTTAATAAGTCTTAAAGAATTCTTATTTAGAACACTTTAATAAGTCTTATCTTTTTTCCCCAACAATAAGTCAAGACAGAATAATACAGGTGCCACGACAAGAGCAGACCAAATGCTAAGAGTCTGAGGAGGGGAAAAATAATTATTGTTTTAAAAAATATACATTGAGCACCTAGTATATGTCAAGCTCTGTTTTAGGGGCTTGGGCTATACAGTGAACAGAATAGATATCCCTGCTCTCATATATTACAATGAATGGAGATATTCAGTAATAATAAGTACAACACGCAGGTAAACTATGTAGGATGTTAAATGGTGATTAGTTCTATGGAAATAAAAGGAGGAGTGGGAAAGAGAGAAAGGCATTACCAAGTGTGTTCTGGGGGAGAAGAAGGGATATCAGGTAGTATTTGTTTGTTTGTCTGAGATAGGATCTCACTCTGTTGCCCGGATTGCAGTGCAGTGGCAAGATCATGGCTCACTGCAGCTTCAACCTCTTACGCTCAAGCAATCCTCCTGAACAGCCTGGACTACAGGTGTGTGCCACCATGTCTAGCTAATTTTAAAATATTTGAATGTTTATTATAGAAATGGAGCCTTGCTATGTTGCCCAGGCTGGTCGCAAACTCTTGGGCTCAAGTGACCCTCCTACCTCAGCGTCCCAAAGTGCTGGGAATATAGGCATGAACCACCACACTCACCCTCAGGTAGTATTAAACCAGTCATCAGAGTAGAACTTCATGGGCAATGTTGAACAATAACATGAAGACAGGGGAAGTTGCATAAGCAAATATCTGGGTGCAGGGACTCCAGGCAGAGAAAACAGCTGCAAGGAAGGTCCTGAGGCTTGTGTCAGTTACATCACAGAGGCCATGGCTGCTGACCCAGAGTGAGTGAAGGGGAACAGAGCAGGAAAGGGGCTCAAAGGTGGGTGGAGGGTTTTGTAGAGCAGTATAAGAACTTGGACTGTTTTCTGAGTACAAATGGAACCACTCAAGGATTTGTGCAAAGGAGTGATGACAGTCTTCTCATGGAGAACTTGTAGACTGTGGAAGCATAGAGGTAGAGGGGTCTGTTAGGAGAATAATTTGCTAACCCAGGCAGGAGGTGGTGGCTTGGACCATTATGAGCAGTGGAAATGGTGAGAAGTGGTTGGATTTAGGATATGTTTAGAAGATAAAGCCAACAAGGTTTTTCTAAGAGATCAAATGTGGGGAAGGAGAGAGAGAGAATTTGTGAATAACTCTGGATTTATGCCTGAGTAACCGGAACTGTGCCAGGAGATATCTGATTCTTCAATATTCTGCTGTGTTTTCTGCAGTGCAGAATATCAGTCCTGTTGCAGGCAGGTCCAGGGTCAGGTATTAGGAGTGGGTCTGGTATTTGAGTGACAATGTCCACATCTCACCCAAAAGCACACAAGCAATCCTCCTGCAGCGGGCAGGTAGGCAGGCACTGTCACGGGAGGAAACTTAGTGGGAACAGGGCAGTAGGGAGAGACAGAGAAGCATCCTACACTTGAATTCTGGAATGACACCTCTCGCCCTTACCCATCTTTCATGCTTTACCCAGGATTTCTCTTTGGAGAGTAAAGAGACAAATATGCACACACTCACCAGTCAGATTCAAGAGAGCCCAGAGGATAAACTTCATGATGATGTTGAACACCCAGTTCAGCTCCAGTTTCTAGAAAACATGGAAGAGACAGAAAAAGACTAAATGAAATAAAGCAAGATTCTAGAATTGGAAAAATATATCATCTGAATTATTTCAGTAGCAGGATTCAGTTTTAGAAACAGTGTCCATCACTCAGAGGAGGGTGTAGTGTCATCTTTCAGAGAGATAAGAATAGAGGTTAAGTGATTGGTCCCCAGTACAGTAGAAAATAGTTCTGGAATTCAGAGTTCTGCCCTCTGTCTTCAGGGAAGAAAGTACCACAGCTAAGAGAAGTTGAAGTTCACGATGTCTCTACAGCTGACTCCTGTGTGGTCTCCTTTTTGTCAGCCTCAGGAGGCAGGTGCCCCTCTAAACTATGTGTGGGCTGCTGCCCCTCCTGTCTGTGTGATGCTAAACCCTACTGTGTGATGCTATTTTTCTTTGGTAGACATAATGTAGCCCTCTGGAGCTGACATTGCTTCCTCTGTCTGACATTAAACTCCGCTTTGAAATACAATTAACCTTTTCCTTCATGTCACTATCCATCCATTTGTTCTGTGAACCAACCTGCAAATTATTTATCTTGTGTATCTAACTTGTGCCAGGATCTGTGCTTGCTGTTGGGATTGCCTCAATTTAAAGACTCCTTCCCTACCTTCCAAGAGTTTAGAGACTAATGGGAATGATACTTAAGCAGATGGTTATGAAACAAAGTATTCAGAGATAAAAATTGAGGTATGCCATAGACTAGGTAAAAATATTTGCAAAACACATATCTGCTAAATAATTCATGTATAAGAGAATAGGAAAATTCAACATTAAGAAAACAAACAACACAACCTAAAAGTGGACCAAAGATCCTTACCAAATGTTTTAGTCTGCTTGGACTACTATAAAAAAAAATAAAATAAAAACTACAGCCTAGGTGTCTTACGTGACAGATATTTAGTTACTTGTAGTTCTAGAGGTGAGAAGTCCGTGACCAAGGTGTTGAGGTGTTGTCAAGTTCAGTTTCTGGTGAGGCCTCTCTCCCCGGCTTGTAGATATCACCTTCTTACTGTGTCTTCACAGGGCCTTCCCTCTGTGCACACAGAGAGAAAGAGGGAAAGAGAGCTCTCTGGTGACTCTTTTTATAGGGACACAAATCCTATTGGATCAGAGCCCCACCCTTCTAACCTAATTTAGCCTTAATTACTTCCTTTTAGGCCCTATCTTCAATATAGTCACATTGAGGTTTAGGGCTTCAAACAGATATATTTTACAGTGATTGGGGAAGATAACAACAGAGAATATATACAGATGGCAAATGACGTATGAAAAAATTCACAGCATAATATGTCATTAGAGAATTACATCAACAATGGGATACCACTATGTACCCTGTAGAAGGGCTAAAATCCAAACACTGATGACAACAGATATTAGCAAGGATATCAAGTATCAAGAACTGATGCTGGTGAGAATTTATTGCTGGTGGGAGTGCGAAATGGAGTAGTCACTTTATAAAATAATTTGGAAGTTTCTTATAAAGCTCAACATAGCCTTACCATATGATACAGCAATTACACTTCTTGATACACCAAAAGCTTTGAAAACTTATGTTCACAAAAATTCTGCACATAAATGTTTATAGCAGCTTTGTTCATAATTGTCAAATCTTGGAAGCAACCACAGTGTCCTTCAATAGGGTAAATGGATAAACAAAGTGTGATTCATCCATGTAGCAAAATGCTATTCAGAGATGTTATGATTTAAAAAACTTAATTCTCAAATCATGAAAAGACATGGAGTAAACTTGTATGCACATTGCTAAATGAAAACAGCTAGTCTGAAAATATACCATATAATTCCAATTATATGACATTCCAGAAAAGGCAAAGCTATAGAGATACATGTGTTTGCAAGTACCTTTTTTGTATAACGACTTATTTTCCTCTGGATAGATACCCAGGAGTGCGATTGCTGGATCGAATGGTAGATCCACTTTCAGTTCTTTAAGGAATCTCCACGCTGTTTTCCAGTAGTGCTTGTACTACTTTACAGTCCCACCAACAGTGTAAAAGTGTTCTCTCTTCACCACATCCATGCCAACATCTATTATTTTTTAATTTCTTTGATTACAGCCATTCTTGCAGGAGTGAAGTGGTATCACATTGTGTTTTTGATTTGCATTTTCCTGATCATTAGTGATGTTAAGCATTTTGTTCATATGTTTTTTGGGCAGTTGTAGATCTCTTTTAAAGAATTGTCTATTCATGTCCTTAGCCCACTTTTTGATGGGATTGTTTATTTTTTTTCTTGCTGATTTGTTTGAGTGCCTATATTAGTTTTTTTTTTTTTTTTTTT
>NW_016107761.1:1494536-1529416 GCF_001604975.1 Cebus imitator
TTTTTTGGCAGCTGTTGTAAAAGGGGTTGAGCTCTTGATTTGATTCTCACCTTGGTTGCTGTTGGTGTGTAGCAGAGCTACTGATTTGTGTACATTAATTTTTTATCCTCAAACTTTGCTGACTTCATTTACCAGTTCTAGGAGCTTTTTGGATGAGTCTTTAGGGTTTTCTAGGTATATGATCATGTCACCAGCAAACTATGACTTTCTTATTACCAATTTGGGTGCCCTTTATTTCTTTCTCTTGTCTGATTGCTCTGGCTAGGACTTCCAGTACTGTTTTGAATAGAAGTGGTGAAAGTGGACATCCTTGTCTTTTTCCAGTTCTTAGGAGGAATGCTTTCAACTTTTCCCCATTCAGTATAATGTTGGTTGTGGGCTTGTTATGGATGGCTTATATTACCTTAAGGTATGTCACTTCTGTGCCACATTTTGCTGATTCTGCTGAGGGTTTTAATCATAAAGATGTGCTAGATTTTGTCAAATGCTTTTTCTGCATCTATGGAGATGATCATGTGATTTATGTTTTGATTCTTTTTATATGGTGTACCACATTTGTTGACTTGCAGATGTCAAACCATCCCTGCATCCTTGGTATGAAACCCACTTGCTCATGGTGGATTATCTTTTTGATATGTTGTTGGATTCTGTTAGCTAGTATTTTGCTGAGGATTTTGCATCTATATTCCTCAGGGATATTAGTCTGTAGTTTTCTTTTTTGTTATATCCTTTCCTGGTTTTGATGTTAGGGTGATGCCAGCTTCATAGAATGATTTAGGGAGGATTCTCTTTTTGGAATAGTGTCACTATCTTTTGGAATAGTGTCAGACTTTGTACCAATTTTTCTTTGAATGTCTGATAGAATTCATCTGTGAATCTGTTTGGTCCTGGACATTTTTTTGTTGGCAATTTTTAAATTACCATTTCAATCTTGCTGCTTGTTATTGGTCTGTTCAGAGTTTCTATTTCTTCCTTGTTTAATCTAGGAGGAGTGTATATTTCCAGGAATTTATCCGTCTCCTCTAGGTTTTCTAGTTTGTGCATGTGAGGGCATTCATAGTCTCCTTGAGTGATATTTTGTATTTCTGTGGTATCGGTTGTAATGTCTCCCATTTCTAATTGAGATTATCTGGATCTTCTCTTTTCTTTTCTTGGTTAATCTTGCGAATGGTCTATCAATTCTATTTATCTTTTCAAAAAAAACCAGATTTTTGTTTCATTTATATTTGTATTTTCTTGTTTCAATTTCATTTGATTTTTCTCTAATTTTGGTTATTTCTTTTCTTCTGGGTTTGGGTTTGGGTTCTTGTTTCTCTAGTTTCTTGAGGTGTAACCTTAGATTGTCTATTTGTGCAATTTCAGAATTTTTGATGTAGGCATTTAATTCTATGAACTTTCCTCTTAGTACCTCTTTTGCTGTATCCCAGAGGTTTTGATAGGTTGCATCACTATTATCGTTCAGTTCAAAGAATTTTTAAATTTTCCTCTTGATTTTGTTGTTGACACAGTGATTATTCAGGAGCAGGTTATTTAATTTCCATGTATTTGCATGGTTTTGTGGGTTCCTTTTGGAGTTGATTTCCAATTTTATTCCACTGTGGTCTGAAAGAGTACTTGATATAATTTCAATATCCTTAAATTTGTTGAGATTTGTTGTGTGGCCTATCATATAGTCTATCTTGAAGATAGTTCCATGTGCTGATGAAAAGAATACATATTCTGCAGTTGTTTGACAGAATGTTCTGTAAATATCTGTTAAGTCAATTTGTTCTTGGTTATACTTTTAAGTCCATTTTTTTTTGGTTGTTGTTGACTTTCTCTCTTGATGACCTGTCTTAGTGCTGTCGGTGGAATATTGAAGTCCTCCACTATTATTGTGCTGCTATCTCATTTCTCAGGTCTAGTAGTAATTGTTTTATAAATTTGGAAGCTCTATTGTTAGTTGCATATATATTTAGGATTGTGATATTTTCCTGTTTGACTAGTCCTTTTATTGTTATATAATATTACACTTTGCCTTTTTAAACTGCTGTTGCTTTAAAGTTTGTTTTGTCTGATATAAGAATAGCTACTCCTGGTCAATTTTTGTGTCCATTTGCATGGAATACCTTTTTCTACCCCTTTACTTTAAGTTTATATGAGTCCTTATGTGTTTGGTGAGTCTCTTGAAGACAGAAGATACTTTGGTGAGTTCTTCTTACCCATGCTGCCATTCTGTATTTACATTCAATGTTAGTATGGTGATGTGAGGTACTATTCTATTCATCATGCTACTCATTGCCTAAGTTAGTTTTTTCATTGTGTTATTGTTTTATGGGTCCTGTGAGATTTATGCTTTAAGGAGATTATATTTTGGTGTATTTCAAGGATTTGTTTCAATGTTTAGAGCTCTTTTTAGCAGTTTTCTGCTAGTGCTGGCTTAGTAGTGATGAATTCTCTTAGCATTTGTTTGTCTAAGAAAGACTGTCTTTCCTTCATTTATGAAGCTTAATTTTACTGAACACAAAATTCTTGGCTGATAATTGTTTGTTTAGGTGGCTAAAGATAGGACCCCAATCCTTTCTAGCTTTTGGGTTTCTGCTGAGAAAATTGCTGTTAATCTGATAAATTTTCCTTTATAGGTTACCTGATGCTTTTGCCTCACAGCTCTTAAGATTCTTTCCTTTGTCTTGTCTTTAGGTAACCTGATGACTATGTGCCTAGGCAATGATCTTTTTGCCATGAATTTCCCAGGTGTTCTTTCAGCTTCTTGTTTTTGAATGTCTAGATCTCTGGCAAGGCCAGGAAAGTTTTCCTCAGTTACTCCCTCAAATATCGTTTCCAAACTTTTAGATTTTTCTTCCTCCTTGAGAACACCAATTATTATTAAGTTTGGTTATTTAACATAATTCAAAACTTTTTGGAGGCTTTGTTCATTTTTAAAAAATTCTTTTTTCTTTGTCTTTGTCAGATTGGGTTAATTTGAAAGCCTTGTTTTCCAGCTCTGAAATTCTTTGTTCTATTTGTTTGATTCTACTGCTGAGACTTTCCAGTGTATTTTTTTAAGATTTTTTTAAATTGCATTTTAGGTTTTTGGATACATTTGAAGAACATGCAAGATAGCTGCATAGGTACACACATGGCAGTGTGATTTGCTGCCTTCCTCCCCTTCACCTATATCTGGCATTTTTCATTTCTCTAAGTGTGTCCTTTATTTCCAGAAGTTGTGATTGTTTTTATTTATGCTATCTATGTTACTAGAGATTTTTCCATTCATATCCTGTATAACTTTTGATTTCTTTAAGTTGGACTTCACCTTTCTATGGTACCTCCTTGATTGGCTTAATAATCAACCTTCTGAATTCTTTTCCTGGCAACTCAGAGATTTTTGTATTAGTTTGGATCCATTGCTGGTGATTTACTGTGGTCTTTTGGGGATATTAAAGAACTTTGTTTTATCATATTACCAGAATTTTTCTGGTTCTTTCTCATTTATGTAGACTACATCGCTGGGAATATCTGGGACCATGGGTTACTGTTCAGATTCTTTTGGCCCACAGTAATGCTCCCATGATGTGGTGCTCTCTTCTTTCCTTTAGGGATGGGGCTTTCTGAGACCTGAACTGCAGTGATTGTTATTTCTCTTCTGGATCTAGACACCCAGTGGAGCTGCCAGGCTCCAGGGTGGTACAGGGGAGTGTCTGCAAAGAGTTATATGATGTGATCTGTGATCTGCATTCAGGTCTCTGAGCTATGGATACCAGCACCTGCTCCGGTGGAAGTAGCAGGGGAATGAAGCGGACTCTGTGAAGGTCCTTTGTTGTATTTTTGTCAAGTGCACTGGATTTGTGATGGATGGCCTCCAGCCAGGAGGTGGTGCTTTCCAGAACACATCAGCTGTGATTGTATAGGGAGAATACAAGCTTTCTCTAGGGTCACCTTTGGATAAACATTGAGGTTTCTCAGGCCGTAGAGCTCCTGAGAGGTTATGTCCCTTGTCTTCAGAATTCCTTGGCTATCCCACAGAGCCTGCAGCGGAAATCTACCTCCTTCAAAGGGTCTGTGAATTCTCTTGGCTTTCCTGATATGTTCCTGCAGTAGTTCTTGGAGAAAAAGTTCACATGTGGGTCTCCACATGATGCTCTGTTCCCCCGAGTGGGAGCTGCAAATTAGTCCTGCCTCCTATCCACCATTTTTTCTTGAACTCCTCCTAAATGTGTACTTTTATTGAGCCATTAAATCTGTGATGTTTTTACACAGCAATAGAAAATTAACACAAATGCCTACTGGATGCTAGCACTGCATTCAATACTGATGATTCTGTGGCAAGGGAGATGAGAAGCTTGTTCTCATATGTCATAATGCCTAATGAAGGGAGACAGGTGATAATAAGAATCACCATCATGAATGTCAAAAGAAAAGGGAAGTTAGAGAAGCATGTTGTGGAGCCTAATATAAGGTGAGAAGAAGATCTCCTTAGAGAAGTGAAGTTTGAGATTGAAGGATGGGTAGAAGTTAACCAAATAAAGAGATAAGGAAGAAATCTCCAGGTGGATGAACCAGAGCTCCAAAGAGAATGCAGATTGTAAAAAAGAGAATGAAGAGAGAGACAGGTAAGGAGACACAGATAGGAGAATCCTACAGAACAGACTTTGCAGGATTTGTGGAGTAAGAGCTGCCTGCAAAGGAGATAGAAGAGGCAACCAGAGAGTAAGTCAAAGAAACATGTCCTTCTTCTCTGTATTTTAGATTAGTGAGGTTTTATTTTGCTTAAATAATAACAAGAAGAAGCAATGATAGGGAAATCTGGAGATAATCCATAAAGAAAGTCCATGAGGAAGTCAGACTAGATAGGGTCCATTTCACAGGTGGAGATAGAGGCTGTAAATAATAAGGTCTTGCTTCCACTACAGCAGGAAGAATAAAAAAAAAGTGTGTGGGGGGGGGAACAGGTATGTTTGCAATTTTGGTGGTGACAAGTTGAGGGAGACATTTTCTGATGGTTTCAACTTTTCTCTACTCCCAAACTAGAGGTCATCTGCTAAAAGTTAGCATTGAAAGAGGAGAGAGGAGAGGGTTTGAAATGGCTGCTGTGGAGAATTATCCAAACAATTTACTTGGAGAAGACAGGATTGCCAATAAGTGCTAAAGATGTAATTCAAGAATTACAAGAAGTATTTAGTTAAAGACTATAATCCTAAGTTAATTAACACAGGAATGGAAAACCAAATATTGCATGTTCTCATTTATAAGTGGGAGCTAAACCCTGAGCACACATGGACATAAACATGAGAAGAGTAGATACTGCAGATTACTAAAAGTGAGAGGGAGGGAGGGGGGCATGGGTTGAAAAACTACCTATGAGGTACTTTGCTTACTACCTGGGTGATGGGACCCATACTCCAAACCTCAGCATAACACAATATATCCGTGTAACAAACCTGCACATGTCCCCCCGCATCTAAAAGTTGAAATTAAAAAAAAAAAAAAAAAAAAAAACCTCTGGCACAAATATAGATGTGATTCATTAAGGGTAAAGGGAGCCTTGGGCATTGAGCCAGAGACAGAAAGCAGGGGAAAATGTGAGAGAAGACTGGCAAACTGAGGACTTGCCGTTTGGATGGGGCAAAAGATTACAGAAAAAAAATCATACAGTGAATGAAATGGCCTTAATATCTATATTTGAGAACAAGGAAAATTTCTGTGAATGGACCAGAACAAGCTATCGGTCTTAGACACACCTAAGCTCTCTGGTTTTGGTTTTTGTTGTTGCTTTAGAGACAGGTTCTTGCTCTGTCACCCAGGCTGGAAGTCAGTGGCACAATAATAGCTCATTGCAGCCTCAACCTCCTCCCCTGTCAGCCTCCCATGTAGTTAGGAGTTTTTTTTTTTAATTATCACTATTTTATGTAGAGACAATCATCTCTGTGTTGCCCAGGCTGGTCTTAAACTCCAGGTCTCAAATAGTCCTCCCACCTTAGCTTCCCAAAGTGCTGGGATTATAGGCATGAGTTTTGTTTTGTATTGTTTTGGCTTTAGAAGATGAGAAAACACATCCAGGGATCCAGGCTCAGGGTCCAAAAACCAAGTCACCTCTGCAGTCTCTATAGATGCCCTAGATTCACTGCATCCCTCAAGGGAAGAAACTCCAAACCTCTTTATACCTCCCACAGGAGATTTCTCCTATGGTGTGGTTCTCTATTCTCATCTTCATTGGCCTCCTCTGCCCATCTTTTCTTTTTTAACATAAGATCCCTAGGTCATACTAACCCTTTTCTCCCTGTTGTTATTTGGTCTCTCAAGTGTCAGCATAACACTCAGAATCCTTTTAACTCTGTCTCTGTTTTTAGATGCCTTGGTCAGTGGCTGTGGGATGCTGCATGTCTCCCCATCATATGCCAGAGAAGGGCTGAGCACCCATCACAGCTGTTCTCCATAGCAGAGAGCCCTCCCAAACCCTACAGCTACCACCCACCAACATAGGTTAGTCACTTCTCAGACAGCATCTGGGTTCCAGATCACTGTCTCCAACTGCCTGCTGGAAATAACCACCTCTACATCCTTAAAGGATCTCAGTATACCAGGCCACCTGTCTCCTCTTGCAGGACCATGCTCTTGATACCTTGCACACAAATTCCCTTGTTATCCTCATATGATCTTTGAGAATAACCATCTAACCTGTTGTCCAAGTCAAAAACTTGGGAGTTATCCCTGATACCTCCCTTGGCTTTTCTTCTTACAGTAAGTATGTCCAAATCTCATAGATGTTACTCCCTTAGTATCTCTCAAATAAGAAATTGGATGGTATTCTGTTTACTGTAAAAGCTTCAATGACACCCCCTCTAACGCCTACAAGATAAAAATCTAAGTTCCTTTATAGAGCAGGTCAGGTCCTTGATCAGCCAACCTTTGCCTGCCTAAGTGGAATGATATTTTATCCCTCACCTATAGTTTATTTTCTACACTCAAGGATTACTTATTTACATATATATTCCAGACCATACTACACTTTCATATGCTTTTTTGCCTTTTAATAAACTATGTGCTCAGTTTTACAATATCCTTCCCTAATTTGTCTGCCTCTCTGGTGTTACTGCTCCTGACACTGCCACTCAGGATGTTTTATTTTATGTTTTTGTGGAGCTTACTGCTCATCTCTGTTATAGCAGTTATCACAAGGTATTATCATTATCCAACTGATGGCCAAGGTCATGTCATAGTCACTCAGGCATCCGTAGCAAAGGCAGTGACTACTAAGTAGCTAGAGGTTAGTTTTTGAATGAATAAATGAACACAAGTGAAGATGTTGCTAAATTTCTCATTATCCTCAAAGTTTACATGACAAAGACAGCAGGAGTCATGACATGGGTTCTTGGTTACCCACTTTTTTTTAATCAGATGTTTCCTCTTTGGATTTTGTTCCAAAACAACAAAGATGAAGAGAGTTGTAGATCCAGTGTAGAAATTTCGAAGAGGTGGTACTGAGTAGATATGGAAATAGAGGTGCCTCAGTGGGTATCCATAATTTTCAAGATCCATCTTGCATAGGGATGAACATCTGTGAAGAATCCTTCACTTCCCATCGTGACACTTCCTTTTGCCCAGGACAAGATTCCATGCAATCTCCCATTGCAGATGGCTGGAGCAGCTGAAACTTCCTTATAGAGAGAAGGAACAGAAAGTCAATGCATCTTTGTCCTTGTGGAGCAAGAGTAAGTGCCAGTTGGGCACGGTGGCTCACGCCTGTAATCTCAGCACTTTGGGAGGCCTAGGCAGATGGATCACAAGGTCAGGAAATCAAGACCATCCTGGCCAACATGGTTAAAACCCTATCTCTACGAAACATACAAAAATTAGCCAGGTGTGGTGGCACATGCACATAGTCCCAGGTACTCAGGAAGCTGAGGCAGGAGAATCGCTTAAACCCGGGAGACAGGTTGCAGTGAGCCAAGATCGCATCGCTGGACTCCAGCCTGGGCAACAGAGCGAGACTCCATCTCAAAAAAAAAAAAAAAGAGTAAATGCCAAGAAGTGGCACATGAAAGTAGCAAAACCATTCAAGAGAATGGGCTTATTTTTCTTGAGAGGGGGCAGCCCTCTCTTTATATCCACATATAAGTTTTACCTCTAAGATTCAAGCTTGACCCAATCCGAGTTCAAGCAAGACAAAAGACAGATAAGACAGATAGTTCTACCTCAAATCTCTCCCACTCTGAAAGATGAGAAAGGGAATGGTTAGAATCCCAGAGATGAGTGGGGAGGGGAGAGGGACTTTAGCTCTCTGCTCCTCACTCTTGAGAGGCCTTTTGGATCAGTGCTCTTTGATTCTGCACTATCACCACCTCCTCCAATGGGACCCTTGCTATCTCCCTGTATAGAAAGGGGAGAAATACCTTGTTTTTAGATAGGATGCTTAGAGGTTGTCCCACACATATGATGTTTCCTGCCAGTTCTTCTTTGAGTCTATCCTGACAGTCATGGAAGGGAAGAGAATATTGGTTGATCCATGTCAGGATGTCAGGATTACTGACTGTGGAAAAGAGAAAACAAACTCCAGAGTAACTCTCCTTATCACAAGGGCTCTTGCAACCAGATCCTATTTTGTAAATACATTTAGTCCTGAGAATATTAGTGCAGGTAGCAGCAGACACTCCATTTTCCTTTAGGATTCCTTGTTCAGTAATCTCCATATTGGAGAAGTAGATTTATAAGTCCCCTTTGTCAGGTATCAGATCCATAGTTCTTTCTGTACTATGCATCATTTACAAAATTTTGAAAAACTGTGAGTTATTAGTGACCACAAGGAGAAAGAGACAGCAGCAAACCCATTGTCTCTAAGATTTTCCCCCTACGCACACATGCACGCACGCACACACACACACACACGCATGCACGCACACACACACGCTCTTATTGGGCATATACTTGATCTTTTTCACATTTAATTAGAAAGGGAGAAACTATTTTTAATGCATATAAAACTGCTTTTTAGTATTTATTTATAAGTATATATAGTATGTGTATTGCTATAAATACACATATGGATTTCCCCTTAAGAAGTCATCATGTTGTTTATCTCCATAATAGCAATTGCTATTATACTATCAACTTCAAGACAGAGGGAATTTAACCAAGATATTATGTGATTTTAATTACATAATAGCAAACAGAAAGGAAACAAAAGTTTGACCAGAGATTGCTCAAACTGAGTCCAGTGTTGTTTAAGGAGCAGTATTTTTTTCTGAAAGAGCATACCCAATTGAATGCCCTAAAGCAGATTAGGCCAGAAGGTGTCAGGTCAGAGAAGAAAAAGAAATTATATTCAATTTTAAGTTTTTATGGTAACTAAATTAAAATATGTATAAAAAGTTAAATGCAAGCCACTTAAGTTACTTGAAATAATGAATTTCTAATAAATATTGGAATCCCTGCACCAGAAAGCTCGTAGAGCTACAGTTTGTCACTGTGATTTTGACATGTAGAGCCTGTATATCTCTGAATAGTTTTGTTTTGTTTTCAAATGGTACATAATACGTTACTTCTATAAGTTGTGATTCAATTACTTTTGATAAGACTTAAAAAGCCAAGGACAAATATCATACAAGCTGCAATTTTTCAGAAAACACGTTCACTTAGATTTCCAAGTACTTTGCTTCTAAGTTGAAAAATGCAGCTGCAAAATACTGAAAATATAATAGTTTCTACTTTTTATTTCTGTTTTTTTTTACCAAAGACTGATTTTTTAAATTCCACTTTGATTTGCTTTTACAGAACAGGTGCGTTGTTCTGTAGCCACCAGAGAAAGATTTAAATTGGCTTAATAGATCCAGGACAACTTGCTTGAGTGAACGTAGCTTTTGCAAGATAATCAGTGTCAGCTTTCACCTCTTAAAATCAGCTGATCAGGATCAGAGGTCCTCTGAAAAAAACACGTCTCATTGTGCCAATCAATCAACAGCAATCCCCCTGAAGTAGCTAGGCCTTGGCAGATGATGTAACCCATTCATACTTCTGAAAGTTCTCCAATCCCTCAACTCCAAGCTTCCCACAAACCCCATATGCTAATCAGCACTTCACTCTGCTCAGTAGGATGGTGCCTGTCAGCATTGCTGTACCTTGCTATAATAAGCAATAGATTTAGATTTGTCATTTCATTTCATATATCAGGTGGTGATATATCCTCATCCTCTCACAATACCTAAAGAAAGCATAATGGAGTAACAGCCAACAAAGACCAACAAAGGCATTAGAAAGTAAATTTCTTCGTAACTGTTCTTTATTAGACAGATCTCTCTGCTCATCCCAATTTCAGCTCACAGGGGAGAAGGGTGTGTACTTACAACATGGGCTATCACTATTTTTTCCATGAGGGATGACAGACCAGGGAGATACCCACTGATTATGTCATAATAATCAATTTCCCTATGAACCACCCATGTCTCCACCTCTAAGTGGGAACTCCGGGATGGAACAGTAGGTATGAGTGGCACTCTCTGCGAGGAACCAGCTCTGGTGACAGGGCAGGTGCTCTCTGAAACATTCTTTTGTCTCCCAGTGTTCTCTGCACATAAATTGGGTTCTCTGTAGAGGATGTAGGAAGCATCGTCTGCTGCCTCACTACATCACATATATATTATGTTCATTTTCCCCACTGTTCTTCCATTGTGTGATAGGCTTTCAGCAACTATCAATGAGTAAGTCACCCTCCAACAGGCTGCCTTGATGACACTGTCTTTGTGCATGAAAACTCCTATTTTTCCCATCTTTATTTCAA
Organism: Cebus imitator; assembly: GCF_001604975.1. Classification (NCBI taxonomy): domain Eukaryota; kingdom Metazoa; phylum Chordata; class Mammalia; order Primates; family Cebidae; genus Cebus; species Cebus imitator. The sequence goes on from NW_016107761.1 coordinate 1,505,290, forward strand.
TCCAGTCCTCTGGACTCTGTTTTCAATATTCTATAGATATAAAAATTACTGTCTGCTCCATTTGTTGGTGTCAGAGTGGCTGCCCTTTATCAGTCTCTTCGAATTTTTATCTATGACCTCCAGTTATGGTGGTATAGGGCCCTGGCAGGAATCCCTCTATGGTGGACAACATTGTCGCACAGCAGCGATTTCCATCAGGGACATTCCCCCACATTTTCTCCCAGCTCCAACCTCCTCAGTATAAAAAACATAGCATCAAACACTTACGGTTTTTATATTTATTCCAGGTCCAAGTTGGAATAAAGCAGGACTCATTAAATGGAATTGGTTCCAAGGCTATGGCTATAGTCCCCACATAGGAGTTGAGTGAAGCAGGCTTGGACAGTTTGATCATCATTAGGTCATTGTTCAAGGATTTTGCATCAAAGTCAGGGTAGGTCACAATCGATGAATAGTTTCGTATTTGTTGTTTCTTATTTGTGATGCTAGGTTGAGAAACTCCCAGTCGAATTTCCACACTTTGGAAGAAAGAGGGCAGACAGATGAAAAGAAAGAGTTATAGGGTGACAGATTACAAGAAATGATACAGTCCACCCCCTTTGTTTTGACTTTCTGTCTTAACCTGAGAGCTGACATGGCCTGCCTTTGCCTATAAAATAATGGTAATAGTTTACAGAATTGTTGTATTAGAGACATAAATTTCTAAAATGTCTGATGTGGTTCTGGCACCTAAAACATAGTCAGTAGAGTCTTGTTATTAAGATTTTGATCATCTGAATTAGCAGCTAATAGAGAGGCACCACACATCCAGTTCATGCGTTAAGTATGGATGTAAGAAAGGACATCTGATTTTCCAATTCTTATTCCAGGACGATGTGAGCTGCCTATTTCCTTTGTATTTCCCATATACCACAGAGCACAGGTTCAGTCTGTGTTAAACTAAACTGCATTGAACAGCCAGGTGGCTTAGATTTCTGGATTTGAAAGACCTCTGCTATACTCATGAAACTGAGTGGGTCTTGATCACACAACACATTCTCATACACAACAGAAACACTGAGATTTGCAGGAAATTGCTTTATTTTGTATAGTGCTTCCTTGCCCTTCTACTGTCACTGCATGATATGGCTTCTGCCTAATTCTTTGACCTCATCCTATGAGCATTCACCCTACTCAGCATACCCCCTTAGTTCCTGCTGATTTCTCAGCTTGCCAAATGCCCTAATATCTTTGCTGTTTCAGGGAGTATATGAATATTGTTCCCTTGGTCTGGAATATCCCCCAGGATTAATGCATTTGGCTGTCTCTTTATCTTCCTATTGATCTCACCTCTTCAGAGATGATGGACATGCTCACATTAACTAAGGCAGATCTCTTGTTTCATGGCCATATATTACAGCTTGCCATTTGTTTTTGTAATGCTTTCTTTTTGGCCACTTATTTGTGTTGGCTACTCCCTCTACCAAATGAAGCTCCATGAGGGAACACTTATTTTCATCTTGTTCCTTCACTGTTTAATCAGTGATTAAACAGCCCTTGCTATATAATAAGTGTTTAACAAGTATTGTTGATGAATGACTATTATTTACTACCCATGAGAGGGAATCCTCTGACACCTTCCTACTTATCTCCTCTTAAACTGCCCAAATTTGTATTCTATTTCCAATTGGAACAAGAGTCTCTTTTTTTCTGTGTCTTCTGATTTCACTAAAAATTTTCTGGAATGCTTCACCAGATCTATGATTCTTTGAACAGATTACTCCCAGCTTGCAAGAGAAAGGGAAACTTACGGTAAGGGGCAGTGGGCAGCCGTCAATACCCACTGAGGGTGAATGAGAGACCCCACACAGGGTTCTGGGCTGGACTGCAGATAGACCATGTAAGGAATAGTAAAATTATATGATAACTCCTGATTATCTTTAGAATCTTTAGCCAGAACAGCTCCTGGAGAAGAAAGGGGTATAAGTGGAAAGAGAAAAGGAAGTTAAAAGGCCAGAACTGGTGAGGGTAGTTTTCCCTAACCTAAGGTTTTCAAATGTAATGTAAAGATCTTCAATTTACTTTTTATATTTTTATCAAAGAAACTTATCTATGTCCCCTAGGTTATACACAATAAGAAAATTGACACATGGCTTTTCTGAGATGAAATTATATCAAAAATCTGTGAAACTAACTCATATGTTGATCACAAACTCTGACTGGCAGTGCTGTGTGTTACAAGGATGAAAAAAAGTGACTAATTTTTTTTAAATTCACTTTTGCCAAAAATGGGGGTAAAAAATTACTGCCTGACTTTGGTGGTATAAGGAATAGAAAATCTTAGGGCTTCCAGAGCCCCTGACCCAGCTCACCCCCCTTTTCCAGGCCCATGTCCTCTAATGTGGTTCCTTTTGTTTTCTTCAACAGCTGTTTTATTTAAATGTCCTCCACTTCCTAGCTCTTAAGTTGTGCCCAGCTACTCTTCTTTCAAATCTTTCATAGACTATCCTGGCTCTCACCCTAGGCAGAAACAAAGTCCCAAAGTCTCACCAGCTGCACTCAAGAGAGCGATGATGAGAAAACCCTTCATGGCAGACTGTGATCTCGCCAGAAGCAGACAAGTTGATCAAGCTATAAACTGCCGCAATGTTTAGTCCAAGTGTCTTTCCCAAGAACAGCTGTGGAGGAACACTAATTACAGGCAGAAGATAGATGACAGGAGAGCAGTCTTCAAATGAGTCCTTATCAAGACCCAAATATATATGACATTGCTGGGAGCCGTCTCTGATGTGGGTGAAAGAGAGTGGCACAGACCAAGCCAAGGTCCTGGTGCCTCCTTTCCTATCCTACCAACCTTGCTCAGAGTCATTACATACCTGCTGATTTTCCCTCCCCTCTCTGTGACACACCTTTGTTGTCCCCTCCTCCCTCTATGACCTAAACCTCTCTCCCTACCCACCACCCTGCCATCTCACCTCTTTGAGAGACTTCCCAAAAATTGGAGTATGAAATGCACTTAAATAATTGTTTTTTTAATTCCCTCTAATTTTAGTGATGAGGAAGTTGTGGTTCTCTTGGAAGCTAGTGGCAAAGTCAAGACCCAGTACTCAGTCTCCATATTCCCTGTGTCAAGGTTGAACGGTACCTTAGAAAAGAGCGATGGTTAAGAATTCTCCGCATCCTTTTGTGCTCTGGGAAATGAATTACCATAAAGAACTACCTTTCCTATATGATAAGACTCTCTACCCATTCTTTCTCCTAACACCTGGAAAATTTCTCGTGGTTCTCTTGTTTACTTGTGATGCATCAAACACAGACCTCTCCTCTTTTGCCTGTGCTTGCTGACATGGTCAGATACAGACCCTCCAACTCCCCATTTTTTGTTCCAAAAATTATTAGCTGATATTAGAATGGTTTGTGTCCTCAAAACTAGCTACATTCAAAAATAAACATTTCCTATTCAGCCAGCTGACTGGGACTTCCCCCGATTGTAAAACAGCCCCAACTGTAAATTTCCCCACCTTGAACTTGCCTTTCTCTTCCTATAAAAAGTCCAGGGCAAAACCATCCTGCCAAGACAGTTCATAATCTTCAGATCTGAGATGCTCTCCTATTGGACGGTCTGAATACAACTAGTTTACTTACTAGTTCACTTTTTGTCTTCTATGCCTATTATCTTTCAAAATGTACCCCAGTTTTTCTTTTTATTAGCTAAACTTATAACTTCCAGGCTGTCCCACAGAGACAGGTAATAATAACAGTAGGGTTCAATCGCACATTTTATATAGAGCAGGCTGGACAAATGCAAACCATATAGGATCAAACTGATCTTTATCAGAGTAACTAAACAGCTGATCAGTTGTAAAAGTCCATACACATAACATTCCTATATCTGTAAAAATTATAGGCAGACTTAGTGCTCCTAAAATTTAATTATTAACTTAAAACATGTCATCAGAATGTTCCCATGTACCCAAAGCTTTTAAAATAATAATTATAATAAGTCAGTATTTATTTTGTACCATGTGACAAACACTGTGTTCTATGCCCTGTATGTGTGACTGAATTTATCCTTTATCACAGGCCTATACATTTTCAAGATGAAGCTCTGTATGGTTAAAAACCTTGTCACAACCATGCCGTTTAAGCCCATAACTCCCAACATTCTAGGAAATCCAGCATCCCTCTATTCGTTCCAATGATTTATCTGGTAGGACTGGGACTTATTTCTGCTAAGTTATTTGTTTATCTCCAGTCTTCTTTGTCCCAGCACCTGAAAACAGCTGTCTTCATTTTATTTCTTAATTTACTACTAACCTAATGCTAGGGTTGGTTTCAAGCTTGAACTGAAGGTTTGGAGATATTATGGGAAATTCTTGCACCAGTCTGAAAACACCCTTAAGTGGTGTAACAAATCACTTTGTAAACGTTTCTGAATCACCTGCAATGCACGGAGTCTCTCTTACCTACAGCCTTGTTTCTGCCACATTGCTGGAACCTACCCTGAATTCCTTTTCTTTTGTCTTGTTTTCTTCATGTCTTTAATCAGCTCACATTTCTGTTCAAGCAATGTGGCAGAACAATCAGCTCCAAAATTTAATCATAATAAATAGCCTACCAACCAAAAAAGCACAGGACCTGATGGATTCACAGCCAAATTCCACTAGATGTACAAAGAAAAATTGGTACCATTCCTACAGAAACAATTCCAAAAAATTAAGGAGGAAGGACTTCTCCCCAACTCATTCTATGAGGCCAGCATCATCTTGATACCAAAGCCTGGCAAAGAGCCAACAAGAAAGAAAACTTCAGACCAATATCCTTGATGAACATAGATGTAAAAGTCCTCAACAAAATACTTACAAACTGAATCCAGCAGTGCATCATAAAGATAATCCACCATGATCAAATAGGCTTCATCCTCGGATGTAAGGTTGGTTCTACATACAAAAGTCAATAAATGTGACTCATCACATAAACAGAACTAATGACAGAAATCAAATGATTATCTCAATAGATGCAGAAAGGCTTTTGATAAGATTCAATATCCCTTCATGTTACAAACTCTCATTAAGTATTGAAAGAACAAACCTCAAAATAATAAGAGCCATCTATGACAAAACCACAGCCTACATTATACCGAATGGGCAAAAGCTGGAAGCATTTTTCTTGAAAACTGGCATGAGACAAAGATGCCTTCTCTCACCACTTTTATTCAATGTAGTATTAGATGTCCTAGCCAGAGCAATCAAGCAAGAGATAGAAATAAAAGGCATCCAAATAGGAAAAGAGGAGTTCAAATTATCTCTGTTTGCAGATGACATGATTCTATATCAAGAAAACCCCATAGTGTTGGCCCCAAAGCTCTCTTGGCTGATAAACAGCTTCATAAAAATTGCAGGATACAAAATCAATGTACAAAAATCACTACCATTCCTATATACCAACAACAAACTGAGAGCCAAATTAGAAAGGCAATTCCATTCACAATTGCCACACACAAACAATAAAAACCTGCAAGACCTAGGAATACAGCTAATCAGAGGGGTAAAAGATCTCTATACTGAGAATTACAAAACACTACTCAAAGAAATCAGTGAAGACACATACAACTGGAAAAACATTTCATGCTCACAGATAGGAAGAATCAATATCATTTAAACGGCTATATTGCCCAAAACAATTTATAGATTCAATGCTATTCCTATCAAACTACCAATGACAGTATTCACAGAACTAGAGAAAAAAATTTTAATTTATATGGAACCAAAAAAATAAGCCTGAATAGCCAAGGCAATCCTAAGCAAAAAGAACAAAACTGAAGGAATCATGTTACTTGACTTCAAACTATGCTATAAGAGCTACAGCAACTAAAACAACAATGGAACAGAATAGACAGCCTAGAAATAAGACTACACATCTATGACACCTGATCTTTGACAAAGCTGGCAAAAATAAGCAATGGGGCAATGCCTCCCTATTCAATAAATGTTGCTGGGATAACTGGCTAGTCAATGGAGATTGAAACTGAACCCCTTCCTTACGCCATGTACAAGAATCAACTTAATATGGATTAAAGACTTAAATTTAAAACCCAAAGCTATAAAAACCCTGGAACACAACGTAGGCAATACCATCCTGTACCTAGAAATGGGCAAAGATTTCATGACTGTATTAGTCAGTTTTCATGTTACCAATAAAGACATACCCAGGACTGGGCAATTTACAAAAGAAAGAGGTTTAATTGGACTTACAGTTCCATGTGGCTGGGGAAGCCTCGCAATCATGATGGAAAGCAAGGAAGAGCAAGTCACGTCTTATGTGATGGCAGCAAGCAAAGAGAGAGAGCTTGTGCAGGGGAACTCCTCTTTTTAAAGCCGTCAGATCTTGTGAGACTTACTCACCATCACAAGAACAGCATGGGAACGACTTGCCTCCATGATTCAGTTACCTCCCACTGGGTGCCTCCATAGCACATGGGAATTCAAGATGAGATTTGAGTGGGGACCCAGTCAAATCATATTAATGACAAAGACACCAAAAGCAATCACAACAAAAGCAAAAATTGACAAATGGGATCTAATTAAACTTAAGAGTTTCTGCACAGCAAAAGAAACCAACAACAGAGTAAACAAACAACCTTCAGAATGGGAGAAAATTTTTGCAAACTGATGAAGGTCTAATATCCAGCATCTATAAGCAAACTTGGAAGAGAATATCAAACAACCCCATTAAAAAGTGGACAAAGGACATGAACAGGCATTTCTCAAAAGAAGACATACACGTGGCCAACAAGCATATGGAAAAAAGCTCAATATCACTGATCATAAGATAAATGCAAATCAACACCACAAGGAGATACCATCTCACACTGCTCAGAATGGCTATTATTAAAAGTCAAAAAATAACAGACTAGCAAGGTTGCAGAGAAAAGGGAGTACTCATATACTTTTGGTGGGAGTGTAAATTAGTTCAACCATTGTTGAAAGCAGCACAATGATTCCTCAAAGAGCTAAAAGCAGAACTACCATTTGACCCAGCAATCCCATTACTGGGTATGTACCCAGAGGAATATAAAGGGTTATACCATAAAGAGACATGCATGCAAATGTTTATTGCAGCACTGCTCACAATAGCAAAGACATGGAATCAACTTAAATGCCCATCAGTGAAAGACTGGATGAAATAAATGTGGTACATATACGCCATGGAATATTATGCATCCATAAAAAAGAATGAGATCATGTCTTTTGCAGGAACATGGATGGAGCTAGAGGCTATCATCAAATTTGTTAGCAAACTAACACAGGAAAGGAAAACCAAATACCACATGATCTCACATGTAGATGGGAGCTGAATGATAAGAACTTATGAACACAAGAAGAAAACAACAGACACTGGGGTCTGCTTGAGGGGGGATGGTGGGAGTAGGGAGAGGAGCAGAAAAGATACCTATTGGGTACTGAGCTTAATACCTGGGTGATATAATAATATGTACAACAAACCCCTATGACATGTGTTTATCTGTTTTACAAACCTTCACATGTACCCCAGATATAAAGTAAAAATTTTTAAAAAGCATAATTCAGTTTCCAAGAGATTTTTCCTGGATGTGAGATGATGTGGTGGCTTAGAAAGTACTCCTTTAAGTTCAAGACCAGCCTAGCCACCATAGTGAAACTCCATCTCTACTAAAAATACAAAAAAGAAAAAAAAAGTAGCCAGGCATAATAGTGGGCACCTATAATCCCAGCTACTTGAGAGGCTGAGGCAGGAGAATCACTGTAATCCGGGAGGTGGAGGTTGTAGTGAGCTGAGATGGCACCACTGCATTCCAGCCTGGGCAACAAAACGAGACTCTGTCTCAAAAAAAAAAAAAAAAGTATTCTTTTATTGTTTGGGTCTCTTCCCTACAAAATATAAATTCCAATTCGGTTCCTCTTAAATATGAAGAATTTTGGAGAACAGGTTACAAAAGTCGACAAATTTCCATCTGGCTCTCTTCTTCAAATGTTCTTAGAATACATCTGCTTTGCTATAAGTAAGCCCAAGCCATCCCATATGGAGGCACGTTCGGAAGCCATGCACAGGTGCTCTGGACAAAAATCAAGCTGAAGTCCCAGCTGACAGCCAGTAGCAGTCACCAGACTTATGAGTGAGGAAGTCTTATAGATGGCTCCAATCCCAGCCACCAGCTGCCTGTAAAGCATGAGAGACTCCTAGCAATGATTGCCTAGAGGAGCCTAGTCAAACCCTAAAGCCATAAGAAATAGTGGTAACAAGTGATTGAGGTTGCTATAGTCTGCTAAATTTGGGGTAGTTTTCTATGCAGTAACCAATAACCAGGACAGGTGACAAATCATTTCCAACTCTACTCCATTTTCTAATGGTGGTAGGTGAACGAAGTGTTCCAAGAGGGCGATTGTGCCTGAGTGGTTCTGGGGTCCACCATTGTGGCCTCTCAATCCTGAAGGACTTGAAACCAATTTATCTGGGTCCATGAGTTTGCTCTAATTGCATGTTTAAGCGTCAATTCTGGGAAGCCATGGCTTGATGGAGGGAGGGATCAAGATCCCTTGGTGGTTTAAAGTGAGCATGACGTGTGATTCTTTCCATCTTTAGGAGTAAAATAGAAAAAGGATTAGGCAACACTCCTACGAGAGAAGATGTTGGAATCCTTGGCTGAAAATATGAGTATGAGTGGCTCATACTGTCTGTAATTCTTATGGTAGCCTCTGAAGCTTGATCATAATGAGCTCTGATTATGACACACTTTGTAACCAGATGTCCTTGCACAAGTTTCTTATCTCTGTCTTTGTCAGTTTCCTCTCCTGTAAAATGAAGGCCCAATCACATCGATTATTTTTAGGAAAATACAAAGAATTAATATTTATAAAGTGGCTTTCGACACTGCCTAACAAACAGTAAATGCTATATAAATGTTGGTTAAATAAAATAAAATAACTGTAAACTTAGGATTCCCATATTTTCCAGGCTCTCAGGGACAGTATTTTATCCTAATGTCAAAATATTGTTGTGAAGTCCTTAAATCTTTATGACATTTTCTTGTTGTTGTTGTTGTTGTTTTATATATATATATAATGGTGAAGAGCATGGGCTTTGGAGTTGACCTGATAGGGTTCAATTCCTATGACTTACCAGCTGCCTTATCCTGAAAAGAACGCTTAACTACCTTAAGTCTCAGTATTCTAAACTATAAAATGGAAAGAAGATTAGTACTTACCTCATAAGATAGCCACAAGGATTAAATATTATCTAAAACACTTAAGCATAGTATACGACACACAGAAGATAGTAAGTATGAGTTATCATCACTATCACCTTTTTCACCTCTGCAAAACTTCTGAGTACTAGAAAAGAGCAAATCTTCTAGATGCTCCTGGTTCACAGGATTGTGTGATTTGGCTCCAGCAATGTCCTGGAACTGGGTTCCTCCTGAAGTTAGGGATTCAGAATTACTGGGCTTTTGTAGATTTCAGCTCTCCCTAGCTCAATGCAGTTCTCTCTACAGAGAAAATGTATTACCCCCTCCAATTCTACTCATGTTTCACTAGGGACATCTCGTGACTAACATGAGGCTCAGAAAAGATGTGGGGGAATGAGAGGATGGGACAGATCAGTGCTGGAAAGCCTCCCAATCTGACTGTGTTGCGCTCATTCTCAGCTGGCTTTCTTCCTGCAGATTAGGGTGGATTAAGGGATTTTTGTAAGATGAGAAAGATTAATACTAAATTTTATAAACCAGACATCCTGGAAATTTCATTAGAGACAAATGTTATCTTTGTTTTATAAAACCTAACACTTGGTTATCAAGAAAAATGCAGAAAGGGACAACATTAATACGAAACAACAGCAATAAAAACCTGCAACTCCGTTTAGATGATCTTTTTGCTTTGCCCCATTCTCCATATTTTTTCCCCTCACCACAGAAGTTAATACTTCTTTTTTTCTCAAGCGATTCTCCTGCCTCAGCCTCCTGAGTAGCTGGGCCTACAGGCATACACCACCACACTCTGCTAATTATTATTATTATTATTTTTAGAGAGAGTCAAAGCCTTGCTGTGTTGCCCAGGCTAGTCTCAAACTCCTGGACTCAAGAGATCCTTCTGCCTCAGCCTCCCAAAGTGCTGGGATTGTAGGAATGAGTCACTGCACCTGGCCAAAAGTTAATAGTTCCTTATACTAAAATTTCTCCTCTTTATATTGCTAATGTGGTTTGTATTTCCTGAATGAATCTGGAGTAATACAATTTCTGGGGAAAAATCTTTGGTGGAACCCAGGGCTATGGAAGATAAGTTTTCTATGGCGTGAAGACCTTTTATTTCTAATATTTGGTAACTGCCGTGATTGACCAAAAAAATTACTTCTCCATCCTGCCTCATTCTTGTTACCCAGATGTGGGTCATCTTTCTCCCCATGCCAGTGCTAAAGCTCATTTAGCTCTTATTTTATCCTATTATCCAAATCAGATTTAATACTAAAATACAGTAGTAAAAATAAAAATTGTCTGAATACTATACAGAAAACTAAAGAAGAGAATTTGTATTGTATACCACACGGCAGAATTTTCTAAAGATCTATTTTAGTTATTTTTATTCTTTTAAAATTTCTTTCTTAGTCTTATCCTATCTTACCTTTTTTATTCTTATACTTCTCTAATGTTTCTCTCTCTTTATAAGATTATTGTCTTCACCATTAGATCCAGCCTTCAGTTTGTACATCTCACTCAGTAAAACATGGCAGGCAGCTGTCCTGTGGGAGAGTGTAACTCTCTCATCCCATGTGGCTTATGAAGGTATTGATTGAACAAAAATGTAGCTGATTTGGGTTGAAGGAAGGGAGTTAAATTACATAGGGGAAAAAAGTTAAAATATTTTGTTATGCCTTTTTCTCAAATGAAATGAAGGATTGTCTTTTTTTGTGCTAAACACATGTAACACAATGGAATAATGTGGAGACCATACTAACCTACAGTGAAGAAAATTTATTTTTCCTAGACATGGCAGTAAATGAAAACTTTTTTTGAGGGAAAAATAATCCTGGTAGTTAAACAGGAAGAAGAAAATAAAAGGACTTCAGGGGTTGAAGGAGGGAGTTACTGATTTTAAAACTGCAATTTCTGAGTTCAAAGTGTTGATTATCAAAAATGGAAAATGTGATTTTGAAGTGAGGAAACCCCAAAAGAAAGGTCTATGATAATTCAGTGGTGAGAGTCTCATTGGAATAGTGCCTATAATTCTGTGTGAGCCCTTCTCGGAAAGGAAAATGGAGGAAGAGGTCCTGTTGAGGAGGCAGTTACATGTAAAGGAAGTTTAGGGGCTTGGAGAGGCATTTCTCAGAAACCTGCCCAGCCTTTCCATTCTACGTGTAATAGAGAGGAAATGCAGTGGGGTGATGAGGGAAACTTCTACCATGCCAGGACGACAATCCAGTGACTCCCAGGGAAGCGTAATCTTTTCTCTTACAATGTTTTTATTTTTTTTAACCTGATGATATAGTACATGAGTTGCATGAGAAATTACCACAATGCAAAATTGTGTGAACTGTGAAAGTTCCCCTTGCAAATGAAGACAAAACAAACCTTCCATCAATTCTTCAGGTCCTATGGCCTTATCTTCTATTTGGAAAACCGTATTCTACTGCTATCAGATCTTTGAGGCAGAAGGTGGCCTTGGAGGAAACCTGTGGTCTCTCGCTGGTCTCTACCATGGGTCCCTCCAAGTCTAGTAAGAGCCTCAGAGGCAGAGCTGGCAAGATCTAAGAACACTGCAAATAGAAACGGACCACAGAAATAGGAAAGTCCTTTAAAAAATGAACTTGGGTTATGCACATGGATGTGTCCTTAATAATATTCTCTGTTAATCAATGAAAGCTTTGGATGGGGATTGTGTACACACAATCACAGTAGACTATTGAGGTCGTGTTAGAGGGCTTATATAACTCTCAGGTAGGTTTTGGTGAAGGAATTTGTGCCTCACAGTGAGAAGATGAGATCAGTTCGTGGAGGAGAAAGTGAATTGATTTATTCAGGAGAAGGTGGGAACTTGTAAAACAAATGGAGAAACAAAGAAATTATTGAAAACTATTATTTCTTCAAGAGGTCTGGAAATCCTACTGTTTAGGTGGAATAGGAATAGAAAGTGATTAGACTGAGCTATTCAGAATGAATGAGTATCTCTGAGACTAAGGCATTTGTGTTTGTGCCACTTCAACAAATTGACCTTTTAAATTGACTTTGAAAAGTAAGACTAGATAATATATGGATAGCAAATATTTAATTTTTAAAGACCTTTTAAAATTGGATTTCAAAACTCAAAGTTTTCACTTTGTATAAATGATAAATAGTGGTGTTGCAATAAAATAATGAATTAATAAGATTTATAGAGAAAAAGAGATAATTTATTTGTAAAGATAAATTTAGTAATTTATCTTACTAAAACAAATGTTCCTGCATAAATATTCTTGAAGCCCTCCCTACTCTTAAGCTTCCATTTGTGCATTTTTGAAAGACTTTATTTGTCAGATATTCTGTTCCTTGCAACTTCCTAAGAGATATGTTCACATTTATACCTTTCTCTTTTTGCTTAAATGCTTATTTTATTAGGGTGAATTTATAAAAGCTGAGTTGTTGGTTAAAATGGCATATGGAATGTACAATTTAATAAAAATTCACTAATTGGGAAGCATTAAACAAAAGAAAAGACTGAAAATGGCAAGAATAAGTACTAAACAAACACTGTTGGCTAACATAAAGGACTAACGATATTAATGATTTCTTTTTTCTGGACCTGCCCTGATCTCTTATCTTTTGTGTATCTCACATTTCCTGTCAAGTCTCGGAACCTTCCCACTATCTGGGGTGAGTAGGTAGGTATCGATGGTGGTAATTAAGTGGAGCGAAAAGTATTTCAGAGGGAACAGGGAAAACTTAATCTCATTTTGTTCAAAGGAGAAGGCCAAGATGTTTAGTTGATGTAGATCTAAGGCTACTTATATATACAAAGAGATTTATATATGAAATTAAGTTAGACTATATACAAACATAGAAGCAATTCAATGAGAACAAAGGAAATAAGACAGGAATGGTTAGTTGTGATCAAATATTTGGAGAATGTTGAATGCAAGTCTAAGGAATTTTGGCTGCATTTTAGGGGCAGTGATAAGGCAGTATTAAGAGCTCAGCTTTTCCCTACAAATGTGCCATCCATAGTTACAAAAGGATGGGAAATTGCTGAGAGGCACATATTTCTTTCAATACTCTCTTCCTCTGAAATATTCATGGTCTGCATGTTTGTGTCGCCCCCTCCCAAATTCATATATGAATTTAACCTCCCACGGGATGGTGTTAAGAGGTGGAGTCTTTGGGAGTTATTAGGTTTAGATAAGGTCTAGAGGGTGGTGCCCCCATGATGGGATTAATGTACTTATTTGTAAGAAGAGAATAGAACTAGAACTGGCTCTCTTGGCCACCTGTGGGTGCAACTAGAAGATGACCATTAGGAAGCCTGGAAGCTGTCCTCAACAGACACCAGACTACCTGATGTCTTGATCTTGGACTTCACAGCCTCCACTGTGAGAAATAAATGTTTGTTGTGCAAGCCACCCAGTCTATGATATTTTTTTTGAAAGCAGACTGAACTGCGTAAGACAGTACCCTTCCTTCCCCTAATCACTGAACTGCAAGTACTCTCTCTTTTCCAAGGATTGCCTACACCTGCACCGTTCTGTTCTCTGATCCCAGTGTGTCTTTTCCCTTGTCTCATTCCAGATAAACATGAGAATCATGTAAAGGGTCTTCTGCTCCAAGCCCTCCTTTCAATGATGCACAGAGCAATGAAGATCTGGGGGACAATCTGTAGGAGAACTGAAGCCAGAGTCTGTGATGCACTCTCCAGACAGGACTGGCGAGAACAGGTAACACATCCATAGCTGTTTATGACCTCAAGGCACAATATCTATTTTCTGCAAACTTATCTGTATTTGTGCTTTTTTTGTTTTTGTTTTTGTTTGTAGTTTAAAGTAGTATATCATCTGAGCTGGGATTTGGAGGAACTTGTGGTGAAAAGGGGCACAGATTGTCTCCAGAGACCAGGCCTGCTACAGCAAATTTCTACTTGGAAAAGGAGAAAGATCTTGGAGGAAAAGAATATACAGGTAGGTGAAATCTTGGAAAACACAGGAAATCTGTGAATTTTAAATATTTCTGCATCTAGAAGTTTCTCTTACCTAGCCTCAGAGAGTTTCAGATAGATTGAAGAAAAAGGAAAGACAGATCATTCTGTTATATTAGCAGCAATGTACTGCGAATGCCCACTTGGGCTTTATCTTAGCTTTACTGTGAATTATTTAAATGATTTGGGGCAATTAATTTTAACTTTCTGTATTTTAGTGTCATTATGTGTTGTAAGGTATGAATGCATGATCTACCACAAAAGTGCATGTTTTCAATTAGTTTATATTTATTTTTAGAGACAGGGTCTTGCTCTGTCTCCCAGGTTGAAGCATAGAGGCACAATCAAAGCTCACTATAGCCTCAAACTCCTGGGCCCAAGCAAGCTTCTCACCTTATCCTTTCAAACAGCTGGAAATATAGGCATGCACTACTATGCCCAGATAATTTGTTAATTTTTTGTAGAGGTGATATTGTCCAGGCTGGTCTCAAACTCCTGGCCTCAAGTGATCCTCCCAACTTGGCTTCTCAAAGTGTTTGGATTACAGGCATGAGCCACCACACCTGGCCCAAAAATGCATGTTAAAATATATACTGTAGCCAACTCTTAAAACAAGTGGTAACAGTGACCTCCAAACTTGTTCACCTTTTTATTTGCAGTGTATCACACAGAGTTTGGCATATAGTGGTGATCAGTAAACTTATATTGACTAGGTTGAATTAATGACTAAATAACTGTATTAGTCCATTCTCACACTGCTAAAAAGACATATCTGTGACTGGGTAATTTATAAAGAAAAGAGGTTTAAGCAGCTAATGGTTCTGCAGGCTGTACAGGCTTCTGCTTCTTGGGAGGCCTCAGGAAACTTACAATCATGGTAGAAGGCAAAGCAAGCACATCTTCACATGGATGGCATGAGAGGGGATGCTATCCACTTTAAACAAGCAGGTTTCTGGAGAATTCTATACAAGAACAGCAAGGGGAAAGCCTGCCCCCACAATTCAATCGCCTCCCACCAGGCCCCATCTCCAACACTGGGAATTACAATTTGATGTGAGATTTGGGTGGGGACACAGAGCAAAACCATATCAATAGCTTTTCACATTTTCTCAATATAGTAGTTTGACCCTATGTCCACCTTCTTAGCAGATAGTTTCAAGAGAAAGTTCATCTATACCATCAAGGACCATTCTTGGAAATATGTGGTACAAGACAGTATGTTTTTATTTAGATACTGTTTTTAGGCAGAGAAAAAAGGGGAAGTTGATGAATAGGAAATGGAACATGAAGAGATAAAGGTGTTTAGTTGGCAGCAATGGTCTGCTGAATCCATTTCACGTAGTTGCAAACCTTGGTGTAGACTCCAGGCCTGTTCTTCTGAGCACAACCATAGCCCCAGGAGACAACACCCTGCAGTTCTCCGTTGCAGACCACAGGGCCACCAGAGTCACCCTGAGCAAAAAGGAAGCAACATTCAGAGCTCTTATTTATGCCCAGAAGAGAGAATAGGCTGCAAAATATTCTTCCATTGTGCTGGGGCCATTGTCTCACACTGCTGATCCCCCATGAAGCACTTTCTCTTCCTCTTGAAACCTCCAAACCCTCAATCTACTTACAATATCACTAGTTGGTCTTCTACATCTCTTCTTTGAGCCCCTTCTCTTTCCTTAGTAGCCCAATTGGGCTAACAGGAGGTGAGTACTATGGAGGTTTCATGGTACTCAACTAGCTCTGCTCCTTCCACTAGAGCTCCTTTCAACAGTTTACCTCCTCAGAAGGGCACTTGGAAGTACTATTTGCACACCATCTTCTGTGCGTCTTTGAACTCTTAAACCTAGATCTTAATACAATAAAAATGAAATATTTAATTTGTCCTAAGGCTATCCCTCACCTCTCACAATCAGTTGTAGGGGCAGTTTTACAATCCTCTGTGTTTCAGAAAAGGGGAATATGGTAGAGAAGATTGAGAATGAGCTGGAAGTTACACTTATTTTTTTGTGTGTGTGTCTTTTTGTTTTTTTTTTCCTTTTTGTGGAAAACAGGGTCTCATTATATTGCCCAGGCAGGTCTGGAACTCCTGGGCTCAAGCTGTCCCACCACCTCTGCCTCCCTAATAGCTGGGACTACAGGCATGAGCCACATAAATGCTCATCATCACTGGTCATTAGAGAAATGCAAATCAAAACTACGTTGAGATACCATCTCACGCCAGTTAAAATGGCAATCATTAAAAAATCTGGAGACAACAGATGCTGGAGGGGATGTGGAGAAATAGGAACACTTTTACACTGTTGGTGGGAGTATAAATTAGTTCATCAATTGTGGAAGGCAGTGTGGTGATTCCTCAAGGACCTAGAAATAGAAATTCCATTTGACCCAGCAATCCCATTACTGAGTATACATCCAAAGGATTATAAATCGTTCTATTATAAGGACACATGCACATGAATGTTCATTGCAGCACTGTTTACAATAGCAAAGACCTGGAACCAACCCAAATGCCCATCGATGATAGACTGGACAGGGAAAATGTGGCACATATACACCATGGAATACTATGCAGCCATCAAAAACGATGAGTTTGTGTCCTTTGTAGGGACATGGATGAACCTGGAAACCATCATTCTCAGCCAACTGACACAAGAACAGAAAATCTAACACTGCATGATCTCACTCATAGGCGGGTGTTGAACAATGAGAACACATGGACACAGGGAGGGGAGCACCACACACTGGGGTCTGTCTGGGGGAAATAGGGGAGGGACAGTGAAGGGTAGGGAGTTGGGGAGAGAGAGCATGGGGAGAAATGGCAGATATAGGTGATGGGGAGGAAGGCAGCAAATCACACTGCCATGTGTGTACCTATGCAACAATCTTGCATGTTCTTCACATGTACCCCCAAACCTAAAATGCAATAAAAAAAAAATCTAAAAAAAAAAAAGAATGAGCTGAAATTGAGAAGCAGTACAAAGAAACTAACCTGGCAAGAGTCCTTTCCACCCTCCAGGAATCCCAGACATATCATATTTGTAGTAATCTCGCCTGGGTAGGCTGTGCGGCAAGCAGTGTCAGAGAGAATGGGAGCCTTCAGACACTGCAGGAGATCAGGGTAGTTGGCTATGTAGTGGAAGCATAAAAAATGCAAGGTTACTCATGAGGTTTCCAAAAATTTCTTTCTCAATACATCTCCCCTCTTCACCAATACTCTCACTCTTTCAATTAGTTGATGACTTCTCATTTGAGAGAACAATATTTTTTTCTAAAAGCTTTTCCAAGTACTTCTAATCAAAGTATTGTTCTTTCTCTGACACTAACATCAGTGACCACACATCTCACATCTAGCAACTTTATTTCTCAAGCAGGTACGTGCTCCAGGCAAGACCATATCACTGAGTCTTTGTTTTATTTACCTCCTCAGTTTATAGATCTCTGCACATCACTAATCACACTTCAGTTAAATACCCTGATATCTTCATAATACTTCATTATTGTATCTTCTACATAGTTCCAGCAAGGGAATCCTCTTTATTTCAGTTATTAATGATATATTTCTGAGATTCCATATATCCAAAAACTGTGCTCTGAGAACTTAACCTTAAGTGAGAATTTGGACTGGCTGAACTTTCACATGTCTTTCAGCTCTAAAGTTGTGATACTTGGTAGTTCTGTGTCAGGTGACACTTACTGCCACTGCTCAGGGTGTTGCCCCAGCCAGAGATGAGGCACTGAGTACCAGTCGCTGCACAGGATCTTGGCAGAGAGATGGTGGACACTCGAGCGTTGATGGTGGCAGCTGAGTTGAGCTTAATCAGCATGATGTCATTATCCATGGTGGCTGAATTGTAATTGGGGTGGCGAATAATCTTGGCCGCGTTTATAAATTGCTCATTGCCTTCAATAACCTCAATGTTGTGTTCTCCCAGACGTATTTGGATTCGGCTGGATTAAAAGATATAAGAAGTTCCTAAGTATCTAACTTGACCTATTTGCACTTCTCCTGACCCCCACCCATTTACAAGCATAAACACAGACACCATCGTTTTGAAGCATTCAGTCACACAGTAATTGTGTACTTAAGGTAGCATTGTACACTGCCACATGGTACATACAGGTTAGAGTTTTCCTTAGGGAGGTGTCACTGCAAGTGCAGACTCACAGCCCACCATCTTGTTAGAATAGTAAGGAATGGGAATGAGATCCCAAAGACTTGAATAAAACAGTTGGAGAAAAAAAGGAAGTTGGTGGAGATTGATCAGCACTTGCCATTTCTCTCTGGTTGGGATCACAAATTATTGTAGGAAATGAAGCAGGAGTGAGGAATGGCAGAATTTCAAGGGAGCGGAATGAATCATGCATATTTTTAATGTTGTGCTGTAAATTCTCTGTATGTTATTGCATCCATATACAATTTATACCTGTTGAGTTATAGTGATTAGCACTATGTAGTGATTCATGTCATAAGGTATTTCTAGGGAAACTTCACTACTCATTATTTCCCTTCTGTATCTTTAGTACGATCATTTGGGAAGACATCAGAGATGCCTAAAGGCTACCTCTCCATGCAAAAGCCCCTTGATACATCAGACAATGCCTGAGATAATAAAAAATCTCTGGATGTCTGAATGCCACACCCTCAAGCACAACTCTACAGTTTACTCTGGATTGTGTTTAGTCAGGGATAGAGGATAAATAGATCTTAGCATATAGGAAAGTGAGTGTCAATGACTTACGACTTGTAGCAGTGAGCTGCAGACACCACCCACTGGTTACTGATGAGGGAGCCGCCACAGAAGTGATAGCCAGCATTCAGGGACACCTGATAGGGGACAGAATTCTTCTGACAGGTGTAGCCCCCGACGATCTTGTCATCATCATCATCACTAGTGGGGAAAGCGACTAACAGAGAAAAGTTAGGAACTATCAGTTAAACAGGTTCACCCTGGAGTTTCCACACTACCATGAAGTATTTTCAGGTTTGCCAAAAGAGAGCAGAGTGTTCTCTTGTCTCACATAATCAGAAAATGGTGGTTTTAAGGTTATCTGAAGGGAAAATTTATTATTCCATACCTTTAAATTACATCCACTTGTAACATTATAAGTATTTAATTTTAAATTTATGCTTTAACTTTGACAAACACATTCTTTAATATATGTACTATTCAGAAAGACACACAAACACACTCAAAGATCAGAAACTCTCGACACAGTAAATGTCCTTAATAACACATCCTGAGGCTCTAGGAAAACATTTTATATAGAACTCTGCTCACCAGTCACACAGTTAGATATAAGGCTTTTCAGTAATCATGCTGATGTTGGTTTGTGGTGGTTGGTGAGATGTTATGGGAAAGAGAGCCCCCTACCGTAGCAGAAAGAAGGCTTTTCAACCAAAAGAGAGCCCACATAGCCAAGTCAATTCTAAGCAAAAAGAACAAAGTGGGAGGCATCACACTACCAGACTTCAAACTATACTACAAGGCTACAGTAATCAAAACAGCATGGTGCTGGTACCAAAACAGAGATATAGACCAATGGAACAGAACAGAGGCCTCGGAGGCAACACAACATATCTACAACCATCTGATCTTTGACAAATCGGACAAAAACAAGCAATGGGGAAAGGATTCCCTGTTTAATAAATGGTGTTGGGAAAACTGGCTAGCCATGTGCAGAAAGCAGAAACTGGACTCCTTCCTGACACCTTACACTAAAATTAACTCCAGATGGATTAAAGACTTAAACATAAGACCTAACACCATAAAAACTCTAGAAGAAAATCTAGGCAAAACCATTCAGGACATAGGAGTAGGCAAGGACTTCATGAACAAAACACCAAAAGCATTGACAACAAAAGCCAAAATAGATGAATGGGACCTAATCAAATTCCACAGCTTCTGCACAGCAAAAGAAACAGTCATGAGAGTGAATCGGCAACCAACAGAATGGGAAAAAATTTTTGCTGTTTACCCATCTGACGAAGGGCTGATATCCAGAATTTACAAAGAACTAAAACAGATTT
The DNA here is from genome assembly GCF_001604975.1 of Cebus imitator. Taxonomy (NCBI): domain Eukaryota; kingdom Metazoa; phylum Chordata; class Mammalia; order Primates; family Cebidae; genus Cebus; species Cebus imitator. The sequence continues at coordinate 1,525,480 of NW_016107761.1, forward strand.
ACAAGAAAAAAACTAACAAGCCCATTCAAAAGTGGGCAAAGGATATGAACAGATACTTTACAAAAGAAGACATTCATGAGGCCAACAAACATATGAAAAAATGCTCATCATCACTGGTCTTCAGAGAAATGCAAATCAAAACTACATTGAGATACCATCTCACACCAGTTAGAATGGCGATCATTAAAAAATCTGGAGACAACAGATGCTGGAGAGGATGTGGAGAAATAGGAACACTTTTACACTGTTGGTGGGAGTGTAAATTAGTTCAACCATTGTGGAAGACAGTGTGGCGATTCCTCAAGGACCTAGAAATAGAACTTCCATTTGACCCAGCAATCCCATTACTGAGTATATATCCAAAGGATTATACATCGTTCTACTATAAGGACACGTGCACACGAATGTTCATTGCAGCACTGTTTACAATAGCAAAGACCTGGAACCAACCCAAATGCCCATCGATGATAGACTGGACAGGGAAAATGTGGCACATATACACCATGGAATATTATGCAGCCATCAAAAATGATGAGTTTGTGTCCTTTGTAGGGACATGGATGAACCTGGAAACCATCATTCTCAGCCAACTGACACAAGAACAGAAAATCTAACACCGCATCATCTCACTCATAGGCGGGTGTTGAACAATGAGAAGACATGGACACAGGGAGGGGAGCACCACACACTGGGGTCTGTCTGGGGGAAATAGGGGAGGGACAGTGAAGGGTAGGGAGTTGGGGAGAGAGAGCATGGGGAGAAATGGCAGATGTAGGTGATGGGGAGGAAGGCAGCAAATCACACTGCCATGTGTGTACCTATGCAACAATCTTGCATGTTCTTCACATGTACCCCAAAACCTAAAATGCAATAAAATAAATAAATGGGAAAAAAAAGAAGGCTTTTCAAAGACACCTGAGAATGTTCTGGTCTAGAAGGAAATGAGAGATTTGTACTTTTACTCTCCAAATTTCTCTTTTTGGTTCCAGCCTATAATTTCTATTAAAATCATTTTAAAGAACATTATAGGGTGACCTTCTTCAGCCTTTCCTCTTATCCCAATTATCTGTCCAACTTATGAATTTGTTCAGCTTTTAAAGTCTAGCCCACTGATTTATTAAGATATCTTATAACTCCAAAAGTTTGTGATTATATGTTATGAGCCCCATTGTTCAGATATTTTAAATAGTTTTAGGAAAGAAGTTTCCAGGTGTGTAGATAGATAAATTGAATGTATACCTGCCCAACTCGAGAAAATTTAGCATTATTAGCCACATAAAATTTACTAGTATTAAAGGAGAATTCATAACTTCTCTATTATATATGGTATGACATGTTACTTTACACCAGAGAGATTTCTGTGGCAAAACTATTGTAAAATACAGCCCATAGCTTTTATTCATGAGAAAGAAAATAGCTTTTCCCATTAGACTCCGTGATTCTATATCTCTGGTCCTTTAGTGTGGAGAAGATGCAGGCTCTGACACCTGCACCCATTTTAAAAGCACACAATTGGTTTCAATCATTAATTACAAATTCCTGGAAAGGTCAGGATAGGTGCCTCCTTAATCTGGGCTATCTTTCCCTTTTCTCTCCTTCTTCATTAATTTTATCCAGAAGTTGAGAGCAAGTCATGCATCTTTTTTTTTTTTTTTTTTTAGATGGATTCTTGCTCTGTCACCCAGGCTGGAGTGCAGTGGTGTGATCTCGGCTCACTGCAGCCTCCGCCTCCTAGGTTCAAGCAATTCTCCTGCCTCAGCTTCCTGAGTCGCTGGGATTATAGGCATCTGCCACCATGCCCAACTGATTTTTGTATTTTTAGTAGAGACAGGGCTTCACCATGTGTTGGGAAAAGCAGCAAAGGAGAAAGGACTTACAGAGTGCCTACATAAATTGGTTATGAGTAAAATATAAACAAGGAACAACAAACTGCGGAAGGCCACAGGAGGCCTCTGAGGAGGAAGGCCTCTCCATGCCTCATGTTCCAATGCAGGGTGACCTCGGCTCTGTTACCATGTAACCATAAACATTGTGCTCAAGGACATAAAACCCCTTCATAGCACTATGATGTAGCCAGACTTGTAGGCTCCTTGTAAGGCCTGCATTCCACCAGCCATATATAGATAATAAGCTAAAGATAACCACATGTTCTTGTTTTGCGAAACTCCCAAACTGCCACTGTTATCAATCCTTAAAATGACACACCAGTTCTGGCTCACCAATTCACTTCTGGCTCACTGATTCACTCCACCATCACTCCACCCCACCCTAATGATCAAAATGATTGTAATCAATAAATAGTATGGATGATCAGCGCTCGGGGCCTTCACTGCCTCCACCAAAGCAATAAAGTGATGGCCCCCTGGTCCCACTGTCTCTCTTAATCTTTTTCTCATTCCTTTGTCGCCACCAAACTCAGGGTACTCATAGGTGATGTAGGGCTGGCTCCCTACAACCACGTTGGCCAGGCTGGTTTCAAACTCCTGACCTTGTGATCCACCCACCTCAGCCTCCCAAAGTGCTGGGATTACAGGTGTTAGCCACCGCTCCCAGCCTCAAGTCCTGCATCTTTATATCTTCTGCCCTGATCACTTTTGCTCACTGTGATCTTCTTCCAACAAGTGATATTTAATTATCCAAAAACATAAGTATTTTACACTGTCATTTCAGTATTTTAAGCTTTTTGAAGAGACCAGATTCAACATTCATTGTCATCTTCCAGAGAACAAAGTGCAAACTTAAGTTTATGGTAGACACTTATTGATTCATTCATTGAAAGAGACTCACCAGCAGCTCCCAGGAGAGCAAGGAAGATGAAGGTCTTCATGGTTGCTCACTTCGCCTGGACTGGGAGATAGAATAGCAGCTTTTCATCCACAGCTATTTATACCTCCAGACTTGTCTTGACATTCATGACCACAGGTGCCAGAAAAGTGATTTCACTGTAAACTCACAAATATAAATCTAAATTCTGTGACAGATGGAAGATAATTCAACATCAATTTTAAACATTAACATTTGCCTGCTTTTCCAGAAAGTCATGGGACTGAAAGTAGCAAATCCATCTGGTGGGAACTGTGCTCCCTAACAGGTAAGTGAGACTGGAGTAAGGTCACAGGACAGAGCTACAGGTGTCTGGATTCTCAGATAAAAAATCTTAAGTAGTTGGGCATCTCAACTATAAATGTTTATTCTAAGGACTACTTTTGATGTTTAATAACATAGACTCTTTTATAGTTATATACTTTGTATTATGACCGCTCTGGTCTTACAGATCCATGTTAACTTTTCTCTTTTTTAAATTTCAACTTTTATTACAGATTAAAGGGTACATGTGCAGATTTTTTACATAAGTAAATTATGTGACACTGAGGCTTGGGGTCCCAACAATCTCATCACCCAGGCAGTAAGCATAGTCCCCAACAGGTGGTACTTCAACTTTTCATTATTAAAGGAACAATTTGTTTCCCTAAGAAAAAGAAGATTGCCGTTAATTGAAATTATAATAGAGAAAAAGAGGGAAGTTAAAAATGCTAATAGCTTATAATTATTTTGAGCTTATTATCTTGAGCTTACTGTACTTATTCTAAGTACTTATTAAGTCAGTAAGTATGTAGAATACTGACATACACAGTAAGTTGTGTACGTCAGGGATATTTTAAATATTTGCCTTTGTTAATTTAGTAATCTTCACAACAACCATGTAACATAAGTATTATAATTCCCACTTTACTGATGAGAAAACTAAGGCACACAAAGCTAAGGGATTTGACCAGAATCACATACCAAGTACATGGTAATATCAGCGTTCCAACCCAGGAAATCTTCCTTCAGAGTCTGTGATCCTAACTACTATGAAATACTTCTTTCAGTAAGTTCACCAAAATCTGGATGCCAAGATAATGCAAAGTTCCCTTCTTTTTTTTTTTTTTTTTTT
>NW_016107761.1:1530661-1532210 GCF_001604975.1 Cebus imitator
ATGGGTAAACAGCAAAATTTTTTTCCCATTCTGTTGGTTGCCGATTCACTCTCATGACTGTTTCTTTTGCTGTGCAGAAGCTGTGGAATTTGATTAGGTCCCATTCGTCTATTTTGGCTTTTGTTGTCAATGCTTTTGGTGTTTTGTTCATGAAGTCCTTGCCTACTCCTATGTCCTGAATGGTTTTGCCTAGATTTTCTTCTAGGGTTTTTATGGTGTTAGGTCTTAAGTTTAAGTCTCTAATCCATCTGGAGTTTATTTTAGTGTAAGGTATCAGGAAGGGGTCCAGTCTCTGTTTTCTGCACATGGCTAGCCAGTTTTCCCAACACCATTTATTAAACAGGGAATCCTTTCCCCATTGCTTGTTTTTGTCAGGTTTGTCAAAGATCAGATGGTTGTAGATATGTTGTGTTGCCTCCGAGGCCTCTGTTCTGTTCCATTGGCCTATATCTCTGTTTTGGTACCAGCACCATGCTGTTTTGATTACTTTAGCCCTGTAGAATAGTTTGAAGTCTAGTAGTGTGATGCCTCCTGCTTCGTTCTTTTTGCTTAGAATTGACTTGGCTATGCGGGCTCTCTTTTGGTTCCACATGAAGTTTAAGGTGGTTTTTTCCAGTTCTGTGAAGAAGGTCATTGGTTGCTTGATGGGGATAGCATTGAATCTGTAAATTACTTTGAGCAGTATGGCCATTTTCACAATATTGATTCTTCCTAACCACAAACATGGAATGTTTCTCCATCTGTTTGTGTCCTCTCTTATTTTGTTGAGCAGTGGCTTGTAGTTCTCCTTGAAGAGGTCCTTTAAGTTTCTTGTTTGTTGTATTCCTAGGTATTTTATTCTCTTTGTGGCAATTGTGAATGGAAGTTTGCTCTTGATTTGGCTCTCTTTAAGTCTGTTATTGGTGTATAGGAATGCTTGTGATTCTTGCACATTGATTTTGTGTCCTGAGATATTGCTGAAGTTCCTTATCAGTTTCAGGAGATTTGGGGCTGAGACAATGGGGTCTTCTAGGTATACAATCATGTCGTCTGCAAATAGAGACAATTTGACTTTCTCCTTTCCTATTTGAATACCCTTTATTTCTTTTTCTTGCCTGATCACTCTGGCTAGAACTTCTAGTACTATATTGAATAGGAGTGGTGAGAGAGGGCATCCTTGTCTAGTGCCAGATTTCAAGGGGAATGCTTCCAGTTTTTGCCCATTCAGTATGATATTGGCTGTTGGTTTGTCGTAAATAGCTTTTATTATTTTGAGATATGTTATGTCAATACCTAGTTTATTGAGGGTTTTTAGCATAAAGGCTGCTGAGTTTTGTCAAAGGCTTTCTCTGCATCAATTGAGATAATCATGTGGTTTTTGTCTTTGGTTCTGTTTATGTGGTGAATTACATTAATAGACTTGCGTATGTTGAACCAGCCTTGCATCCCTGGGATGAAGCCTACTTGATCATGGTGGATAAGCTTTTTGATGTGCTGTTGCAATCGGCTTGTCAGCATTTTATTGAAGTTTTTTGCATCTATGTTCATCATGGATATTGGCCTGAAGTTT
>NW_016107761.1:1534777-1557427 GCF_001604975.1 Cebus imitator
TAGTTGCTGGCTTTCAGATTGGGTCTCTGAGTGGATGTTCTGTTTGTTGATGATGAGGTTATTTCTGTTTCTTGGTTTTCCTTCTGACAGTCTGGCCCCTCTGCTGTAGGTCTGCTGAGGTCCACTCCAGGCCCTGCTTGCCTGGGGAGCACCTGCAGCAGCCTCTGCGCTTTCACCGGGAGCTGCAATCCTGAGCAGTTCCTAAACAGCCATCTTGGCCCAGCTCCCACAACTGAAACTTATAGAGCATTTAGCATGTGTCCAGCACTGTGGAAGTGGATTACATGCATCAACTCATTTGATCCTCACAAACAGCACTGTAAGCATTATGCCATAAATTTCATCATTTAAGAGATGTGGAGAAAGAGGCCAAAAGAAGTCAAGGTCATGTATTAACGTTTCGTAGCTGTTAAGTGGCCAATCTATGGTTAAAATTTAACCCTCACTTCAGGGTTCATGCATTCAACAGTGATGCCATGAATATAATAAGGGATAACAGGGCTGGGCACAGTAGCTCACACCTGCAATCTCAGCACTTTGAGAGGCCGAGGCAGGTGGATCACGAGGTCAAGAGATCTAGACCATCCTGGCCAACACAGTGAAATCCTATGTCTACTAAAATATTTAAAAAAATATATTAGCCAGGCTTGGTGGTGTGAGCCTATAGTTCTAGCTACTCAGGAGGCTGAGGCAGAAGAATTGCTTGAACTATTTGGAATTCTGGAATATCCAAGAAATAGGTTGCTGGAGTAGGAATTTTCAGAATTAATGCAACATGACAGAAGCATGCAGTTGAGTGAATCTCAGTGAGAAGTAACTCCTAGCCAGATGTAGCCAGATTTAACATCTATGCAATACATTTGAAACATCCTATCAGGATCTATTTCTGCTTGAGCAAATTATCACTCCTAAAGTAGTTTCTGTTTCTTTTATATTTGAAATATTCCTGCTATCAAGATGACTTACTTAATAGAAGAATTTCTCAGCCTTAGCACTATGGACGTGCTGGGCCAGATACTTCTTGGCTGTGGATAACTGTCCTGTGCATTGCAGGATGTTTATCAGCATATGTCTGGTCTCTGGATGAAAACAGCAATACTTTTGTCCCCCAGTCATAACGACCAGGAATGTCTCCAGACATTGCCAAATGTCACCTGGGAGGCAAAATCATCCCCAATTGAGAACCAGAGCTCTAATGGAGAAAGAAGGGAAATGGGACTTTGCTTCTAAGCCTTTAAAAAGAGCCTTGGGCTGTGGGACACTCAATAAGTACTGTACAGACACTCAATTAACTACTGAATGAATGTCAGCCAAAGTGGGGAGCTGCCTTTAATTGATTCCTAAAAATTAGGAAATATTAAGGAGTAAGGGAAAGAGCAGTGCCCAAAATGAGGAAGGGGGAGTCTTCTTAGCCTGTTCAATATTTTCCATTGCTAATGCTTTAAACTGCGAGGTGATAGAACCTGTTTAATTCTGCATCATTCTTGGAACTTCCCCAGAGATTCTTCAGAGATCTTGGCCCACGTAAAAAGTACAGCATTGTAGAGCATAACATTTTAGAATAATTGGCTCATGTGCTGTTATGACCTAGAAAAGTGCCTCTCGTGTGCCCTGGGCTTGATCATTTGGACTCCTTCAAGGAGCAAAAGAGTGAGAGTTGCCAGATTGGGGTTAGGTGGTGTGGGTTGTCATCTAGGATCACTTGCAATTTCCTACACAAAAAAATCCTGAGATGAGAAAAGTAGTCCCATCTGGCTACTGGGATGGTTCTCTAGCCAACTAAAGCAATAAATGGCATGCAAGGAAAATGCTAAGTGATGGTTTTTAGCCTTCAGTTTCCAGACTTCAGTTATTACTTCCTATACTTTTTTTTTTTGCATGTAAACTACTTACATTTTGATTTTTAAATAGACTTTTTTTAAGTCTTTTTAAGCAGCAAGATCAACATTTCTTGTGTTGATGGCTTTTTTATTTAATGCATACTAAAATGAACACATGCTTTTCAAATAAAAATGCTCATCTGAGTACTATTTAAAATTATGTTGAGGACTGCTAGTGATGAACCTACCAGACTTCAGGAAACATGGTGTTAGGTAGATGATGGGTGAAATGAGTAGATGATGGGTGAAATGAGGGTGGGACAAACCAAGGATCACTGGCAGTGGTGGCTGCAGTGTTGCCTGTGAACAGAAGGGGTGTGGAGCAGAGTGGATCAGGATGTTAAGTGAAAGTGATCAGGAGAATGCTCCCTGTGGAAGAGGCAGGTGAATACAGGATTGGTATTTAAACTCATAGGTTAAACTATCAGCCATGGGAAATATTGAACAGGCTAAGAAGCCTCCCCCTTCCTCATTCTGGGCACTGCTCCTTCCCTTACTCCTTAATATTACCTAGTTTTTAGGAATCAATTAAAGGCAGCTCCCCACTTTGGGTGCCACTCATTCTGTAGTTATTGAGTGTCTATATTGTCCCCCAGCTCAAGGCACTTTTTAAAGGCAATAGCCTTAGAAGCAAAGCCCCATTTCCCTTCTTTCTCCCTTAGAATTCTGGTGCCTTTGTACATATACATGTGTATTTGTCATTTGTGTGAACACATCTGAGTAAAACATCCTTATATTATTGTGTGGGAGCTTGGATCTGTAAGATACCCTGTGTTTCTGAGATGCTGTGAGTCATTTTGTAAAGCGTGACACTGGAGAATTGGGTTGAAAGTTCTCAGACTCAATAAAGTATTTTTGTCTGCACTTTATGTGTGCAAAACTTCTCAATGACATCAATAAATTCTTATAATCAGTATTGAACATGCTACAGTGTGTGGGGACCTCCTTTCTCAGCCTCATCTCGTAAGATTCATCAGCTGTGGGGAATACCCATATTTTTTTCTTTTGCTCAGCAGAATGGGTCACTACCTATGCTTCTTATTCTAACTTCAAACACATGGTGACCCACAGGCATATGCCAATATTTAACTAGTCTGTGTTTGTCACCTCTTTTTCCCATGCGCATTGCTTAGTGGCCTTGGAAGACTATTTAAACTTGTGCCTAAATTAGGGGCTGATTAGGCTCCAGCAAATACATTGACATTTGTATTGGCAAGAAGAAAAGGCTCCACACTCTAAAGGCAATTGCATCCTCTTTTTCTCCACAGACATTTTTTTGTTGTTGTTCTTAGCTTCTCCAGCTGCTTTTGTAGCTAATACATCACTAGATCATGCTGGCTTTTAACCACTCCAGTGTGTGGAGACAATTTTAAGTAAAACTTCTTTCCCTGAAAAAGAATGAATACTAACACATGCACACACACTCACACACACACACGCACACACACACACACACACTGTTGGGAGGAGGTCTTGACGTGTGTGTGATGGAGTATATGTTGTTTGCTGAGACATGATGGCAAGGAACACTGAGCCATCCCCAGGCAGGAAACTGCTAGCATAAGCAAGCGGTATGTACTGGTCATGCACTAGTTAAACCAGCTCCCAAACCACGGGATATTTGACCTTGCCCCCATTGCTGACTCACAAAGAGTGTTTTTTAGCTTATTTCTATCTTAGTAGTGAACAGGCACCATCTGCCTGTTTAGCCTATCTTTAGTCTATGAAGAAACATTGAGCACCTGCTTATTAAAAATAATCTATTGTTTACAAAGGGTAACTACATGGATCAGAGTCTGCTCTGGGCTGTCAGCTGGGAAATGCTGGCAGATCCATGATGGTCCCACTGTGATCTGATTTTTTGCACCCTATCTTTGTTTCTGTTTGTTAATTCCTTCAGCACCACCTGGGTTGGGTCTCAATGACCAAGCTGGTCTTGGCACACACACGCAACATAAGCAGTAAGGGCAGAAAAAAATGCAAAAGGGAACACGGTGTGAAGTATATGCTTGTGAACTTGGAAGTCTACATTAAGCTGATTTGCTCAGGCCATAATCGGTCACTTGCTAATCTTCGTAACTTAGAGAAAATCATTATTAGTGAATATAATTATCTTTCTTGAGAAAGTAAACCCTAGGACCAGATCTAAGTTTCCTTGAGGACCCTGCTCAAGGATGGAATTCATTTGGGGGCATTTTTACTCTGGTGACATGTGATTCTCTCCATAAAATTGTTTACATGGTTCAGTAAACCTTTTCAATAGAAGTCCTAACAGTAAATGTTTTACACACTTTGCTGGCAATGTAGTCTGTCACAACTACTGTCCTACAATGAGAGCATATAAATGAATGAGTGTGGGTGTGTTTCAGTAAAAGCTTATTTACTAAAATCAGCTGTAGGCCAGATTTTTTTCCTCAGGCCATAATTGGTCAACCCTGCTCTAGAGGATAGGGAAGAAACCATTTAATATCCTGTATCTAGATTTTCAATGATCAAGAAGGGCTTAAAATAAATTAGTAATTTATTAAAGTATCTCACTTTTATTATTCCAAATGATTTTGGGAGAAAGAAAGATGTGAAGGAATGAATATTTAGGGCTGGGTATTAGAGTGACAGGGAATAATACAGGGAAAAAAAAGGAAAACTTGACAGAGACAGAAAATGCACATCAAAGTATGAGAAATAATAAAATGCGGAGAAAAGCATTTAAATTTGGTGACCAGAGTTCTAGACTTTATTCTGTATCTAGTTTTTATTGGTCTCTGGACTTTAAAATAGTATAAAAAGAATAGCCACAGAAACTAATGGGAAAATAGGACACACTAACACAATTTTTGATCCACATATTAGGATTTTTGTTAAGGTACAAACTTACATGTCTGTCAGAATTTACTTTACATTGCTCTGTATTCCTGTTCATGGCCATATTCTACCTCCATCCCATAAAATTAGATTGTAAGGCAGCTGGGCGTGATGGCTCACGCCTGTAATCCCAACGCTTTGGGAGGCTGAGGCGGGCGGATCACCTGATGTCAGGAGTTTGCGACCAGCCTGGCCAACATGGTGAAACCCTATCTCTACTAAAAAATATAAAAATTAGCCGGGTGTGGTGGTGGGTGCCTGTAATCCCAGTTACTTTGGAGGCTGAGACAGGAGAATTGCTTGAACCCAAGAGACAAATGTTGCAGTGAGCTGACAAGGTGCCACTGCACTCCAGCCTGGGCAACAGAGTGAGACTCCATCTCAAAAAAAAAAAAAGAAATTAGTTTGTAAAGCATACCTAACAAAAGAAATTGTTTTATCACAGAAACAGACAAATGTCTATCTGTGAAACCCACAGCTGTCAGAACATGTACAAATGCTATCTTGAAATAATTGCAAACTTGCCAGTTCTGAATATAAGGGGTCAGTGAAGAATTTATAGAGGGAAAGCATTCTATTAGATTAGAAGGAAATGGGATTAGGAAGAAAAGCAGAGATGAAGATGAAGATTAAATTGAAGCTAACAGCCAAATAGAGCATCATAAGTGGTAAATGACACGAAACATGGAAAGAATGTATAACATACACCTCATATCAATTTTTAGATAAAGACTATTTTTGTCAAATGTAGTTATATCCCCAAAACAATGTTGAGCATATAATATGAACTTGGTAATTTTTAAAAAAATTTTCATATATATATAATATTTGCATGTATTTATGAAATACACATGATATTTTGTTACATGTATAAAATGTGTAATAATTAAGGGTGTTTGGGGTATCCAACATCTAGAATATTAATCATTTCTGTATGTTGGGAATATTTCAAATCTTCTCACCCAGCTATTTTGAAATATATAATACATTGATACATTGTTGTTAACTATGTCATTCTACTCTGCTATTGAGCATTAGGATTTACTAATTCTAACTGAATTTTTTATTTCCTCAGAGCTCCATTATCCTGGCCCCTTTAATAATGTACCCACCTTAATATTATGGGATGCATTTCCTAAATCCAAATAAATTGATATCCAAAGAGAACTATTACTTAGTTCAGCCATGCTTTTCTGTTATGATTTTGGAAATTGTAGCTTGGAGACTAGAAAACAGAAACTTGTAGACAACTTTAATTACAACCTAGGAAGAATGAATAGGTCCCATGAGACATAAGGAGGTGGGAAAACAGCTCACTGATGCAGTGACCCTTAGAGCCTCAGAGTCCACTGTCACTCTCCCACTCTACTCTCTTTGAGTGACAGTCATCAGATAAAGAATATTTAGTGAATTTAGTAGAGAACGAACTGGCTCACTAAGAGCAAGTCATATCAGACTAAACCCATTTTCCTTTGGGTGAGTTTAGTAGGTTGCAGAATGAGGAGCAGACCTGGAACCTCACATAATTGTTTTCTGCCAACTACTTGTTGATTTTTTCATGATATTTTTGCAGTTAAGGGGTGGAGACATGTTCTTGATGTGATACTATGAGGTAGATGCTGTTGATTAACAGATGTTCTCTCAAGTCTTGTCTCACAGTCCATATGAACTGCAGGAATAAAATCCCTAAGGTCTCTGGTTTGAGAACATAGAAGCCGAACAGTTGATTTACTAATGACCCAAAGCTGAGAAGAATCAAAGCCACCAAAGACTGATTGAAGGCACAAAGAAATAACATGTAAAAATCTGCCTGGCGTATACTAATAGCTCTCCAATCATTTCAGTCTTTTAAGTACTAATATCAGACTTGGTTTTCACTCACAATTAGATATAATGCCATTCCTAGACAAATGGAATCCAAGGCAACAGAGAGGCCAGTGACACAGCAACAGGTTACCTTTGCTGATTGCCCACCTGGGATCTTGTCTCTTCTCTGTTCAGGCATCTTAGCATTGCCCTGTTCCCTGTGACTAAGTCCGCATTTGACACCATCTTCAGTAAATGAGTGCTCGCCTGTTCCCAGTTTTCTGTGCTCATATCCACACTGGTATCCTGACCACTTAGAGACAGTGTTCATTCTTGCCCTTATTAGTCCCCATGATCAAATTGACAGCCCAAGCTTTCTTCTAGTTCTTCTGAAGCTGGCAGCTACCTTCCTGAACTTTCCCCTGTTCTCATTCAAAATCCCCCATCACTGCTCTGCCAATCCTACTGCCCAATTTTGGCATCTGAGGATAGCATCTGCTCCAACTACCATAACTTGAGCAGAAATAGCCAAAAGGAACTCTGTCTTGAGGACTTGAAGTAAATCTGCTTGGTTAGAAGAGTGCAGATCCCATCACTCAGTGGTGGGTAGAGACCAGGGCCTGGAAAAGGTATGCCAAGGGAATGTGTTAGTTACTATTAAACATCTGAAGCACTCTTGTGTTAGAAACACAGAATCATGCTACAAGACTCTAGATGACAGGACAGACACAAAGAAGTAGAAGTCACAAAAGAACATGTCATCATTTAATGAAACAAAGATCTTTGTAAGAATGGATGGCAACTCGTGGGTAGCAGTGAGAAGCTCATCTGTATGTGATACGGAGGATAGATTTATAAGGTTCTTTTCTTACTGTTGGAAGGGAAAGTTTTGATGTTCCTTGGTAAACTTTGTTTTGTCTTGGTATTTGTCACTGAAACATTGACTTTTTCATATAAATACGTAGATTTTGATGTTTAAGGTGCTCTGAAGCAAACTATCTCTGTAGTTACCTATTGTGTAGGTTTGAAGAAAACCATGGTAGCAGCCTGTGCTGCCCTGACTAAGCATGGCTAATGCCCTCATGGTAGCAAGCTGAGCTCAGGCAAAGATTGCAGAGGAAGGAAAGATATAGATAGATAGATAGATAGATAGATAGATAGATAGATAGATAGATATAGAGAGAACTGCTCATGGAGATTAAGAGTGCACACAGAGCACTACTCCACTCTCCCATGGAGAAGGGGATGTGAAAACCATAGCGTTCTCTAGCCCTATAAGTTCCTTTTCTGCCATGAACACTCTTCCAACCCTAATTTGAATGTCTAATCTCATATACACTGAAGTTTGGTGATGGAAATTGATAAACTTTAAATCTTTTATCTTCTCACAATGCTCATGCTGTAGAAAGAGTGGACTATATCTCCTAATCACACTGTGTAAAGTTGGTCTCTTTGTCCAACTCATTCCCCACTAGAAAGGCTTTCTTTGACTCTTTTGTGCTATAGGGTACCTCCCAGCTTCCCTACTCCTTGAAGTATTCCTACATACCTCTAGACTCCAGAGAGTTTCCTGTTAATCCAAAACATTTGTCGTCTATATTCCTCATTGGAAAATTAATCATGCATTATGTGTGGCATCTCTTAAATGGTCAACATGAATAGTGTTTGCATAGTGGTACTTGGAATGCTGTAAAATGAAGTTTAAATTAGTAATTATGAATTTCAGGTGTAATAATAATGATGCCCATGGTAATGGTAAAGGTAGGAATGTCTCAAGTTTCGGAAGTATAGAAAAGTAAATTTCTTTATACTTAGAACATGAGTTATAATAATTTGTGCATAATTAACATCACATATGTGGATGACCCAGTGGGGCCAGTCATTATGGAGCATAGGAATTTCCCTAGACCTTATAAATCAGTGTCCATGGACAGGTTTTCTAGTGTTTCCAATGGTAGGATGAGCATGTCAACCTTGCCCTCAGGTTTTCTGAACCTCGTTCTGGGATCACTACTTGTGCATTGACTCCTGAGTTTCAATTCTCAAGTCCTGTCAAACATCTGACCAAAGTCCAGACTTTTGTATATTCAAAGTATTTCTTACCTTTTCAAAATTTCATGCTTTCAATTATGTTCCATTTACGTGTTTAAGAGGCTGGACTTTGGTGCCTTCAGAACTACGCTTGTTCAAGCAGATTCATCTTCAGTTTCCCAAATCCCAGCTCCTTTAAGTGAAGCCTTTGGTCAGTGAATCAGTGCTGGCATGGTGGGTTGGCAGCAGGATATAAGGTGCCGTGCCTTAGCACACAGAGCACTGTCATGTATCAGAATTTGTGGTGCCAACAACACAAATGCACTTCATCTCCCTCAGTGAAGGTACAAACGAGGAAGTCTGTGACCAAGTCCATCGAATTTTGAGTTTTGCTTTGAGTTGGAAGGTCAAGTTAAGATTCAGGTATACACAAGCATAAGGTGTATCAACTTTGTTCAGAAGAGTGTAGCTTGTGGGCAGATTCCAAAAAGCAAATGCTCCCGACTGACGAATCTGTGCCCCTCGTCTGGAGCACCGTCAAATTGTCTGGACAACAGTATAGCTGGGCTGGCAGGTCAAAAAGCTGGGCAGATGTGTTTGTAGACAGTGGAAGATATTCATGTGGAGTAAGTTATAGATGCTGGAGTGCCTGCATGCTGGGGAAGTTGATAATATACTTGACTGGGACGTGAGAGTGGAAATAGGATGTTTTATGCCCACTTAAAGGACGTTGTTCTCAAACTCTTTGGTCTCAGAACCCTTTTACATTCAAAATTAGTGAGGGCACTGTGCCTTATTTATGTGGGTTATATCTGCTAATACTTGCTGCATTAGAAATCAAAATTGAGTCATTTGTAAAACATTTTTTAACATTTATTTTTCATTCATAAAAATAACATTCACTTTGTGGTAACATAAATATGTTTTTAATGAAAAATAACTATATTTTCCAAAGCAAAAAAAATTATTAAGAAGAATGGCATTATTTTACGTTTTGTAAATCTGTTTAATGTCTAGCTTAATAGAAGACAGCTAGATTCTTTCTTCTGTTTCTATATTCATCTATTGTGACACAATACAGCATAGAGTCTCTGGACAATGCCACTATGTACTAATGAGACAATGAGACTGAAAAAACAGGTAACTTAGAAGCATTGTGAAAGTAGATTTTAAGAACTTGTGGCACCCCATGGATCCATGAACTAAACTTTGAGAATACTGTCCCAGCATTAAACCTTCAATAGTACCCAACTGACCAGATTTGGTAATAACCATGGGTCTACTCATGGGGGTCTGAGTGATCTAAGAAAAGATCAAGGATAAATGATGAATTTGGATATGAAAGACCAGGCACAGACTGATAACCCTAACATAATGAAGGACAGTCTGGACAGTGAGATTATAAGGGAAAAGCTTGTATGAATAGAAGAAAACACAAATAAGATTATGAACTGTGATTCCAGTGCAGAAGCTGTCTTCCTTATGCTATATATTTACATTCTTACCTCTGTCTGGATAATTTCTGATTTATACTAGAGTCAGAGCCAGTCACTGGTGGTAACAGCGAGGCTTTAAGACTATCTCATAATTTAGATTGATTATAATTTTCTGAGAATACTATCTATAAGTGGAAGTACTTATAAAATCTGTAGTAAGAGTATTAGTAGTACCTATAAAATAATGGTTGCAAAGTTCAGGAATTTATGTTTTTAGGATCTATAATTATTTTATTTTCTATGATAGCAAAACCAATAGGTAATATTTATAACTTAAGATTATTTCAATGCCTGAAGTAAGGTTATACAAGACCTTCAATGGTAGCATTTTCCGTATCTGTAGCTACAGTTAGGAACTCTTCAGAAGCAATAATACTATTAGTATGTGTAATGCAAATGGCTCTATTGGTAACTATGCCATTTGGAAAAGTTCATAGGAAAATAAAGTGCATTTTTTTAGCATGACTAATTACATACTCTACTGTAATATTAACTGTTGGTATAGAAGCCATTTGAGTGCCAGGGGTATCACTAGTGCTCTCAGTTATGGTATTATGTCATGTGACTCAAGAAACAAGTTGGACTATTTTAATAACTACATCTAAGACAATAGTATTTATAGAGCCTAAAGCGGTGTTATCTGAGATACCAAAATTACCCGTGAAGTCTGCAGCAAGGATATATAGGATATACAAAACATCTGTAGTTTAATTGATGGGGTTATAAAAATAATAACTATAATTTAAAAGAAAGAGAGTACATATTATGGCTGCAAAATAAGTAGCCATAGCTTCTTTGGTGAAAGCTATAAGGATTGTAAGCCTTCCTAAACATGTCTGCAATGATGACAGTGTTTGGAGTAGCTGTGTCTTTTGTGGCTACAGCACTAATATTTGTGAAAACTTAAGTAGCATAAAATAGAGTATCTCATAACTGATTTTCTGTATCTGTAATAGTTGTTTGAAGGAGTTGTCTGAGGTAACGATCCTGCCTTGAGTAGTAATCATGGAACTAGAGCAGCATTTACGGCATTTGCAATATAAGTAGGTGCAGTAGTAGAGGTATGTATTGTGCTATTAGGAGTGGTAGCATTTAAAGCATTTTTGGTAATATTTGTAGTACCTGTGGTAGCACCAGTTGTAGTAATAGGTAAATAACTAGCCACTACTCCCCAGTAGTAGAATTTGTTGTTGCCATATGGGAAGTTTCTAAATCTAGACCAGTAGTTGTTATTGTGTCTAAGGCTGTTGTGATATTTGAAACAGAAATGTGTGTGGTGTTACCCGTTACACTGTTAGAGTTATCTGCATCAGTGATATTTACTGCATGGCCTGTACTATTTATAGTATTGGTGATGGGAATAACTGTGGTCCTTGAAATGTAAGTGTTTGTAAAGGCTGTGTCAGAAGTAGTAATTAAATTTGTAGTTTTTGTGTTGAAAATATGTGTAGCTATAGTGGTACTATGTACTGTAATGGCACTTGCAGTAGTTTTAGTAGTAGATGTAACATCTGCAGTGTTTATATGTGAGGAAGTGTCAGAGTCTTCAGTACTAGTAATTATGGTGTCTGAAGTAGTAGAAAAAGTATTCAAAATAGGAATAGTTGTGATGCTAACATTAACAGTCGTGGGAGTACTTATAACATCTGTAACACCTGGCATTATACTGGTCATGTTTGCATTGGTGGTATTTGGTGTAGTAGTATCTCCAGTGTCTGTGGAGGTGGTATTTAAAGCATAACTAGGGGTATTTGGAGGATAGATAGTGGTGGTATTTGTGGTAAGTGCAGCTGGAGACTCGTCATCTGTGGTGATGGCACCAGGTGTGCCTATATGAGGTAGAGTTGAAATTACCTCAGTGGTAGTTTTTATAGAAGTAGTATTTGTCATCATGGTAGCTGCAGCAACTCCTGTAGTTGTATTTGTGTTTCCCTCAGTGGTGATATTTATAATACTTGTAGTAACTAAATCCATTATAGGGGCTGTAGTGCTGGCAGTAGTAGTATCAATGATGCCTAGACTAGGAAGATGTGTAGGAGCTAATGATGTGTGGCTTAAGCCTAGAGTCGTAGTAGTAACAGAATGGGGAGCAGTGAACTGTGTGATGTGTATAGTGAATTTGTCTGTGGAAGTAACTGTTGTATCTGGACTCATGGTATTATCTTTGGTGCTGGTAGTAGCAACTGTAGCATCCAATATCATGGTACTTTTTGTATCAAGAGTGTTGAAAATAATGGTGTTTGCATTTGTAGGGGTAGTAAAATTAGTAATTTTATCAGTAGTGAATGTATTACTTGTTGGAAACATGCTCAAAATAGGAGTAGTAGAGCTAGGAATAGAAGTAAGAGTGTGGGTAGGAGTGGTGGGAGAAGTTTGGTAATAAGTAGTTATTCCAGGAATAGTATTTTTACCTGTACTAGTAGCATCAGTACTTGGAGAAGGAGTAGTCACAATAGGAACAATATTACCAGAAGAAGTAGTTGATATGGAAATACTATTACTAGTTCTATTACCAGCAGACATTGTAGGTAAAAGAGAATTTGTCACAGAAGATTCATTATTTGTGCTAGCAACATCAGTACTTGTAGGAGAAGTAGTTACCATAACAGTAGTGTTCGTAGCATTAGTACTTTCAGAGGAAGAAGTGGTCATAATAGGAAAACTATTACTAGTAGTATCAACACCAGTATTTGCAAAAGAAGGAATAGTAGTAATTGGAACAGTATCATCAGTACTTGTATAAGAGGTAGTGGTTATATTAGCAACATTAGTAGTAGTGCTAGCATTAGTAGTACTTGTTTGAAAAGGAGTACTTATATTATAAATAGTAGTATTAGTGGTAACATCAGTAGTACTTGTTAGAGAAGGAGTAGTGGCAATAAGTACAGTAGTACTAATGGTGGCATCAGCAGTACTTGTCATAGAAGGAGTCATTGAAATGGAAACAGTAGCTATAGTGCTAATACTGGCACTACTTGTAGGAGAAGGCATAGTGGTATTAGAAACAGTATTACTAGTGTTAGCATCAGCAGTATTTGTAGGGGAAGGTGTGGTTGTAATAGGAACAGTAGCAACAATGCTAGCACTAGTAGTACTTGTAGGGAAAGGAGCAGTTGTATCAGGAAGCATGGTACTAGTTGTAACACCAATAGGACTTGTTGCAAAAGGTATGGTTGTCACAGGAATAGCAACACTAGTGCTAGCACTAGTAGTACTTGTAGGGAAAGGAGCAGTTGCATTAGGAATAGTAGTACTAGTTGTAACAAGAATAGTACTTGTTGCAAAAGGTGTGGCTGTGATAGAAACAGAAGCATTAGTGCTAGCAGTAGTAGTATTTGTAGGGAAAGGGGTAATTGTATCAGGAACAGTAGTATTAGTGGTAATATTAATAGTACTTGTTGGGAAAGGTGTAATTGTTATAGGAAGAGTAGTATTAGTGCTACCAGTAGTAGTATTTGTGGGGAAAAGGACAGTCGTATCAGGAATAGTAGTATTAGTTGTAACACTAATAGTACTTGTTGCAAAAGGTGTGGTTGTGATAGGAACAGTAACGCTAGTGCTAGCAGTAGTAGTGCTTGTAGGGAAGGGAGCAGCTGTATCAGGAACAGTAGTACTAGCTCTAACACCAACAGTGCTTGTTGCAAAAGGTGTGGTTGTGATAGGAGCAGTAGTAGTAGTGCCAGTGGTATTATTTGCACTGGCAGAACCAGTGATAGTCTCAGAACTGGTAGCATTAGTAGTAGATGGAGAAGGATGAGAACTCGTTGGGATGGTACTTGTCTTAGTTGGAGTAGGAAGGACAGGATCACCATAAATCCAAGTAACCTCAGTTAACTTTTCCAGGTTGATAATGTCGTCAGTCAATTGAATAGTTAGTGTCTGCCAGAAAAGAAAAGACATAAATGGATATTTTAGAACTTCTTAAACCTACATGTAGGTCACCTCTTAAATTACAATTTAATAAAAAATGATGTATTCATTCCTTTCCAGTAATAAGATATAAATATTCCTTTTCAGGTTAGGTCACATTGATTCCGGTCAGGTAAATACAGACAGATGCTCTGTGTGCATAATCCCTATGCTGTTTCTTTTCACTTCATTTAGTCAGAACCTTATTGTTTACAAATATTTGTAGCTGTGATTAAAACAACATTTATTAAAATCTCTTTGTTTTGCCACTGGGTTTTAGTCCTCTTGACAGCAGGGCGGTTTCATGTTTTCCTCATTCCAAACAGTATAGTGTCTCGCACATAATAGGCATCAGATACACCATACAGTTTTTAAAAAGAGGTCTTCCAGGATTTTCTACACAATCTTAACAGGAAGCAATTACTGTTCTAGGTCTAGGTAAAATGCTTTAAGGTAAATGCCCAGAAGAGCTTAAAGGGAGAGTAACTATTTGAGCACTCAGAGGGGCCATTTTCCAGAGTCCAAATACCATCAGGGCGCCCACTTCACCTTATAGAAAAAAAGAACTATGGTTATTCATTTCCACTTTTCTAAACTATCCATTACGGGTTGCTGATTCTGTGTTTATGAAGTCTTGTGTTCTAAAAGTGAGATACTTTTTTTTGTAGTTGCCTTTGGTAATGATTGGTATTTTATCTTCCAAAATTCTAGTTTAGTTGGTTCTAGAATCCTCAGGTAGGGCCTGCTATTTCTGTCCCCCTGTTTTGTCAACCTTTTATCTTATACCACAGGTGAATATATTCACCTGATGATCACCACAGTTTACTGCCAATTTTCATCCACCCGTAAGATCCATCAGTTTGACCAGGGACATGAATAACTGCAGGAAGGATGGGGAAACCTTCAACAGCTTTAGGGAATCACCCTTTCCTTTGTTTTAGCCTCTACAGCAGGAATAAGTTTTATTTTGCTGACGTGGAAGACCAACCTATCAAAACATAGCAGTCTCTTTGGTAAATACATGGAGAGGATCTCATCAGGCCAGTGATCACTGACCCCTAGACTATACTGAAAAGACCACTAATGTTGCACATTTTACAATATGATTCAACATTTGCAACTTTTCAGGAACATATCTATTGCACATATTTATAACATTCTAATATATGAGAATATAACTTGATAATTTTAATTGCTAGCAAAATTATTGGTGATAATTTTGCAGAATGACAAAATTTACTTGTGATATGCTAATATTCCTTTCAGACCTACCTGTTTATAAGGGTCACTCTGGAAATTTCTCCCCATAAATGGCTTGTTGTCATAGGTGTAATTGACTTGTGTCACATAGGTAGAGTTCATACCCCAGATTCTAATATATCCAACTTTTAGTGGATTTGAGTCACTCAAATACTTATTGTGTATGGTCTGGATTTGCAAGATGTTCTATAAAGAATTTATAAAGAGAAAAATATACATAATATATTGTTGATAGACTATGATCTATATTAAAATATTAACAAACCTAAATTTACTTTTGTTATATCTGTTTGCTCTTTATGTATTTACATTTTTATTGATACATAATAGTTATACTTATTTATGGGATACATATGATATTTTGATAGATATATACCATGGGTAGGGATCAAATCAAGGTATTTAGGATATCCATCACCTCAAACATTCACCTTTTTTTTTTTTTAAGACAGAGTCTCACTCTGTCACCCAGGCTGGAGTACAATGGCGTGGTCTCGGCTCACTGCTACCTCTGCCTCGTGGGTTCAAGCAATTCTTCCCCCTCAGCCTCCCGAGTACCTGGGACTACAGATGTGTGCCACCACACCCAGCTAATTTTTGTATTTTTAGTAGAGATGGGGTTTCACCATTTTGGCCAGGCTGGTCTCGAACTCCTGACCTTGTGATCCGCCCACCTCAGCCTCACAAAGTGCTGGGATTACAGGTGTGAGCCACTGAGCCACTGCACCTGGACACATTCATCATTTCTTTGCATTGAAACATTTCAAATCTTCTCTTCTAGCTATTTTGAAATATACTATAAATTGCTGTTAACTGTCATCACCCTACTGTGTTATCAAACACAAGAACTCACTCTTGCTATTTAACTGTCTCTTTGTTCCCAGTAACCAACCTCTCTTTATGGCCCCCACCCCTTCCCAGAGTCTGGTAACTAGCTTTACTCTCTACACACTTCATGAAGACATACTTCCTGACTACCTGCTATAATAAATTTGGTAATGCTGAAAATAAGTTTATTGTACCAGCATTATGAAAGTTATTTTCCCTACATTATAAGTATTCTAATAATCATTTTGAACAGAAAATATCAGTATTGCTATCTTAGAGACAAGGAAACTGAAGCTCTGGAAAATGAAGTGAGTAGTCCAAGGCAACAAGGCTAGATAACACAGGTAAAGTTGGAAGTGCAATGTGCCCCTGTACATGGTACTGCATGAATTAATTTAGAGTGAGCAAAGAAGTGTGGCAAACAGTCCCTAGACAAGGACAGTGTGCAAGAAACACGGGAAGTTAACCAAATCATAAATTGTGTAAGTAGTAATACAGGGGTTATAACAATATGATATAAATAATGAGGTGGCAAATGATGAAGGTCCAAGTGAAAATCACAGTGGTTATTTTCATGGGTGTGAAGAGAGGAAAAATTACATGGGAGGAAGAGGATCAAGGGAGAACTTAGGAAGGACATGTAACTTCAGAACTCCTGGAAGGATGGAAAGGATTTATTAGGATACAGGAAACAGCGACACAGGGACACACTGAACAAAGGCGCCTTCATTGAGGAGTGCAAAGACAACCATAGCTGGTGCTGAGTAAACAGAGACATGAGGCCAGGTAGGTGTGGAGGGTAAGATTCTGAAGATTCTATGCAACAAATCAAGGACATAGTTGTAGTAGAGTGAAGCTATGCATTTCTCAATTATGATGGCTGCAGTAAGAAGAGAAAAAAGAACCCTATTCAATTGGCATTAAGGATGAACAAGACTTTTGCTACTGGGCAGGTGGAAACAAGGGAAAAATCAAGAAAAAATATATAGCTCAAAATAAATGGGTTCTAAATCTAGTCCTTATTGATTTGAGAGAGTTAATTTTTAAATTTCCTGGAATTTTGCAAGCCAGTGGATGCTTGAAATTGGTTAAGATGGTGAGAGTAGCTACATTACAGAAATTAGCAAATGCTACAAATCATCTCCCACCCCCACAAGCTGGTTTACCAGCCAGGAAACCATTGATAATAGTTATCCCCAGGAAAAGTTGGGAGCTTTCTTTCATTTCAGGCCCCTTATTCTTCAGGAAAAAAATCTATCAAACATCACAGAAATAAGAATTAATTAGAAAAATGAAATTTTGGAATTAGAAGTTATTAAAGGGCAATGTAATGTCTTACAATTAAAAAAAAAAAACACAGGTTAAACAGGGTGTCTTTCCTAATTTGAATAATAGTTCGCAGTAGAAATAGCACTAAAATTCAGGACTTCCATATCAATAGCTTCATTAAAATAATATTTGAGAGGAAAAAAATATGTAGTCTTCAACTCAACTGCTCAATTTAAGAGCAGAGAATATACAAATTCATTAGTATACAAAGTCTTGCAGTTAGTTTCAGAGGGACAAATGCAGGATGGAATAACATGACCTGATAATCATGTCTATGAGAATAATTTCAATGTATAAGCTGACCATGAGATTTATATGTGCCAAAAATCTGATACATGTGTTAAAAAATAACACAATGTAATAACAGCAGAAAAATATAGAATCTAGTAAAAAGAAGTAGTGGGCAATATGGAAGTCCATGCTGTCTTATAGAAATATAATGGAAATTATATATGTAATTTAATATTTTCTAG
Organism: Cebus imitator; assembly: GCF_001604975.1. Classification (NCBI taxonomy): domain Eukaryota; kingdom Metazoa; phylum Chordata; class Mammalia; order Primates; family Cebidae; genus Cebus; species Cebus imitator. The sequence continues at coordinate 1,552,652 of NW_016107761.1, forward strand.
TAGTCACATTTTTTTAAAAAGGGGAAAGAAAAAGGATAAATTAACTTCAAAACATTTTATTTACATGATATAGCCAAAATGTTTTTATTACTTTTTTCAATATAAAAATACTCACAAGATATTTTTGAATTTTTTTCATTATGCTTTAAGTTCTGGGATACATGTGCAGAATGTGCAGGTTTGTTACATAGGCACACATGTGCCATGGTGTTTGGCTGCACCTATGAACCCGTCAGCTACTTTAGGTATTTATCTTAATGCTATCCTTCCTCTTGCCCCCCATCCCCCTGACAGGCCCCAGTGTGTGATGTTCCCCACCCTGTGCCCATATATCCTCATTGTCCAATTCTCACTTATGATTGAGAACATGCAGTGTTTGATTTTTTGTTCCTGTGTAGTTTGCTGAGAATGACGGTTTCCAGCTTCATCCATGTCCCTACAAAGGACATGAACTCGTTCTTTTTATGACTGCATAGTATTCCATGGTGTATATGAGCCACATTTTCTTTTATCCAGTCTAACACTGGTGGACATTTGGGTTGGTTCCAAGTCTTTGCTATTGTGAAACATGTGCATGTGTCTTTATAGTAAAATGATACATAATTCTTTGGGTATATACCCAATAATGGGATTGCTGGGTCAAATAGTATTTCTAGTTCTAGATCCCTGGGAATTGCCACACTGTCTACCACAATGGTTAAACTAATTTACACTCCCACCAACAGTGTAAAAGCATTCCTATTTCTCCACACCTTTTCCAGTATCTTGTTTCCTGACCTTTTAATGATCACCGTTCTGTCATAAAATGGTATCTCATTGTGGTTTTGATTTGCATTTCTCTAATGACCAATGATGCACAGCCTTTTTTCATATGTTTATTGGCTGCATAAATATCTTCTTTTGAAAAGTGTGCATATCCTTCACCTATTCATATCATTCACCCACTTTCCAATGTTTTTTTTCTTGTACAATTGTTTAAGTTCCTTGTAGATTCTAGATATTAGCCCTTTGTCAGATGGATAGATTGCAAAACTGTTCTCCCATTCTGTAGGTTGCCTGTTTACTCTGATGATAGTTTGTTTTGCTGTGCAGCAGCTCTTTATTTTAATTAGATCCCATTTGTCTATTTTGGCTTTTGTTGCCATTGCTTTTAGTGTTTTAGTCATAAAGTCTTTGCTCATGCCTATGTCTTGAATGGCTTTGCCTAGGTTTCTTTAAGGTTTTTTATGGTTTTAGGTCTTACATTTAAATCTTTAATCCATCTTGAGTTAATTTTTATATAAGGTGTAAGGAAGGGGTCCAGTTTCAGTTTTCAGCATGTGGCTAGCCAGTTTTCCCAACACCATTTATTAAATAGGGAATCCTTTCCCCATTGCTAGTTTTTGTCAAGTTTGTCAAAGATCAGATGGTTGTAAATGTGTGGTGTTATTTCTGAGGTCTCTGTTCTGTTCCATTGGTCTATATATCTGCAGTAGATTGTAGTATATATATCTGTAGTATATATCTGTAGTAGATTGTTCTAATTCTGTGAAGAAAATCAATGGTAGCTTGATGGGGATAACATTGAATCTATAAATTACTTTTGACAGGATGGCCATTTTCATGATATTGATTCTTCCCATCCATGAGCATGGAATGTTTTTCATTTGTTCGTGTCCTCTCTTATTTCCTTGAGCAGTGGTTTGTAGTCCTCCTTGAAGAGGTCCTTGACATCCCTTGTAAGATGTATTCCTAGGTATTTTATTCTTTTTGTAGCACTTATGAAGGGGAGTTTGCTCATGATTTGGCTCTCTATTATTGGTGTATAGGAATGCTTGTTGTGATTTTTGCACATTGACTTTGTATTATGAGACTTTGTTGAAGTTGTTTATCAGCTTAAGGAGTTTTGGGGCTGAGACAATGGGGTTTTCTAAATATAAAATTATGTCATCAGCAACTGCAATTTGACTTTCTTTCTTCCTATCTGAATACTCTTTTTCTTTCTCTTGTCTGATTGCCCTGGCCAGAACTTCCAATACTATATTGAATAGGAGTTGTGAGAAAGGGCATCCTTGTCTTTTGCCAGTTTTCTAAGGGAATGCTTCCAGCATTTGCCCATTCAGTATAACATTGCCTGTGGGTTTTTCATAAACAGCTCTTACTATTTTGAGATTTGTTCCATCGATACATAGTTTATTGAGTGTTTTTAGCATGAAGAGATGTTGAATTTTATCAAAGGCCTTTTCTGCATCTATTGAGATAATTATGTGGTTTTTGTCATTGGTTCTGCTTATGTGATGGACTACATTTATCAATTTGCATATGTTGAACCAGGCTTGCATCTCAGGAATGAAGCATATTGCTTGTGTGGATAAGCTTTTTAATGTGCTGCTGAATTCAGTTTTCCAGTATTTTATTGAAGATTTTCACATCGATATTCATCAGGGATACTGGCCTGAAAATTTCTTTTTTTTGCTGTGTCTCTGCCAGGTTTTGGTATCAGGATGATGCTGGCCTCACAAAATGAGTTAGGAAGGAGTCCCTCTTCTTCTGTTGTTTGGAATAGTTTCAGAAGGAATGGCACCAACTCCTCTTTGTACCTCTGGTAGAATTCAGCTGTGAATCTGTCTGGTCCTGGGCTTTTTTTGGTTGGTAGGCTGCTAATTACTGCCTCAATTTCAGAACTTGTTTTGATCTATTCAGGGATTTGACTTCTTCCTGATTTAGTCTTGGGAATGTGTATGTGCCCAGGAATTTATCCATTTCTTCTAGATTTTCTAGTTTATTTGCATAGAGGTGTTCATAGTATTCTCTGATGGTAGTCTGTATTTCTATGGGATCAGTGATGATCTCCCCTTTATCATTTTTATTGTGTCTATTTGATTCTTCTCTGTTTTCTTCTTTATTAATCTGGCCAACAGTCTATCTATTTTGTTAATCTTTTCAAAAAACCTGTTTCTGAATTCATTGACAATTTTTGAAGGGTTTTTCATGTCTCTTTCTCCTTCAATTCGGTTTTGATCTTAGTTATATCTTGTCTTCTGCTAGCCTTTGAATTTGTTTGCTCTTGCTTCTCTAGTTCTTTTAATGGTTGATTTTAGATCTTTTCTGCTTTCTCCTGTGGGCATTTAGTGCTATAAATTTCCTTCTAAACATTGTTTTAGCTGTGTCCCAGAGATTCTGGTAGGTTGTGTCTTCGTTCTCATTGGCTTCAAAGAATTTCTTTATTTCTGCCTTAAGATCGTTATTTACCCAGTAGTCATCCAGGAGCAAGTTGTTCAGTTTCCATGTAGTGGTTTTGAGTGAGTTTCTTAATCCTGAGTTCTAATTTTATTGCACTGTTGTCTGAGAGACTGTTTGTTATGATTTCCATTCTTTTGCATTTGCTGAGGAGTGTTTTACTTCCAATTATGTGGTCAATTTTAGAATAAGTGCTATGTGGTGCTGAGAAGGATGTATATTCTGTTGATTTAGGGTGGAGAGTTCTGTAGATGTCTATTAGGCCTGCTTGGTCTATTAGGCCTGAATATCTTTGTTAATTTTCTGTCTCATTGATCTGTTTAATATTAGCACTGGGGTGTTAAAGTCTTCCACTATTATTGTGTGGGAGCCTACGTCTCTTTGTAGGTCTCTAAGAACTTGCTTTATGAATCTGGGTGCTTCTGTATTGGATGCGTATATATTTAGGATAGCGCTTATTGTTGCATTGATCCCTTTACTGTTATGTCATGCCCTTATTTGTCTTTTTTTGATCTTTGTTGGTCGAAAGTCTGTTTTAGCAGAGACTGGGAATGCAACTCCTGCTTTTTTGTTTTCTTGCTTTCCATTTGCTTGGTAAATCTTCCTCCATCCCTTTAAATTGAGCTTATGTGTGCCTTTGCATGCGAGATGGGTCTCCTGAATACAGGACACTGATGGGTCTTGACTCTTTATCCAATTTGCCAGTCTGTACCTTTTAATTGGGTCATTTAGCCCATTTACATTTAAGGTTAATAGTATTATGTGTGAATTTGATTCTGTCATTATGATGCTAGCTGTTATTTTGCCCATTAGTTGATGCAGTTTCTTCATAGTGTTGATGGTCTTTACACTTTGGTTTGTTTTTGCAGTGGCTGGCTGGTAACAATTTTTCCTTTTCCATATTTGGTGCTTCCTTCAGGATCTCTTGTAAGGCAGACCTGGTAGTGACAAAATCCCTCAGCATTTGCTTGTCTGTAAAATATTTTATTTCTCCTTCACTTATGAAGCTTAGTTTGGCTGGATATGAAATTCTGGGTTGAAAATTATTTTCTTTAAGAATGTTGAATATTGACCCCCCACTCTCTTCTGGCTTGTAGAATTTCTGCAGAGAGATCTACTGTTAGTCTGATGGGCTTCCCTTTGTGGATAACCCGACCTTTCTTTCTGCTGCCCTTAACATTTTTTCCTTCATTTCAATCTTGGTGAATCTGATGATTATGTGTCTTGGGGTTGGTCTTCTCATGGAGTGTCTTTGTGGTGTTCTCTGTATTTCCTGAATGTGAATGTTGGCCTGTCTTGCTAGGTTGGCAAAGTTCTCCTGGATAATATCCTGAAGCGTGTTTTCCAACTTGGTTCCATTATCTCCGTCACTTTCAGGTACACCAATCTAATGTAGGTTTGTCTTTTCACACAGTCCCATATTTTTTTTTCCAGTTTATTTATTTTATTGTATTTTAGGTTTTGGGGTACATGTGAAGAACATGCAAAATTGTTGCATAGGAACACACATGGCAGTGTGATTTGCTGCCTTCCTCCCCATCACCTACATCTGGCATT
>NW_016107761.1:1557887-1560351 GCF_001604975.1 Cebus imitator
CAATCTCTGATATCCTTTTTTTCTGCTTGATCAATTTGGCTACTGATACTTGTGTATGCTTCACGAAGTTCTCATGCTGTGCTTTTCAGTTTTGTCAGGTCATTATGTTCTTCTCTAAACTGGTTATTCCAGTCAGCAATCCCTCTAACCTTTTATCAAGGTTCTTAGCTTCCTTGCATTGGGTTATAACATGCTCCTTTAATTCAGTGGAGTGTGTTATTACCCACTTTCTGAAGCCTACTTCTGTCAATTTGTCAAACTCATTCTCTATCCTGTTTTGTTCTCTTCCTGGAGAGGAGGTGTGATCCTTTGGAAGAGAAGAGGCATTCGGTCTTTGGAATTTTCAGCTTTTTTGTGCCAGTTTTTCCTCATCTTCATGGATTTATCTACCTTTGGTCTCTGCTGTTGGTAACCTTCGGATGGAGTTTTTGCATGGTTGTCCTTTTTGTTGATGTTGATGCTATTGTTTTCTCTTTGTTAGTTTTCCTTCTAATAGGCCCCTCTTCTGCAGGTCTGCTGGCGTTTGCTGGGAGTCCACTTCAGACATTGTTTGCCTGAGTATCACCAGCAGAGACTGCAGAACAGAAAAGAATTCTGCCTGATCCTTCCTCTGGAAGCTTCGTCTCAAAGGAGCACCTGCCAGATGCCAGCCAGAGCTCTCCTGTGTGAGGTGTTTATCAACCCCTGCTGGGAGGTGTCTCCCCATCAGGAGGCACGGGGGTCAAGGACTCACTTGAGGAAGCAGCCTGTTCCTTAGCCGAGCTTGAGCACTGTTCTGGGAGATCCACTGCTCTCTTCAGAGCCAGCAGGCAGGAATATTTAGGTCTGCTGAAGCTGTGCCCATGGCTACCCCTTCCCCCAGGTTCTCTGTCCCAGGGAGATGAGAGTTTTATCTGTAAGCTCCTGACTGGGCTGCTGCCTTTCTTTCATAGATGCCCTACCCAGAGAGGAGGAAGCTAGAGAGGCAGTTTGGCTACACTGGCTTTGTGGTACTGTGGTGGGCTCTGCCCAGTCTAAATTTCCCAGTAGCTTAGTCTACCCTGTGATGGAAAAACTGCCTACTCAAGCCTCAGTAATGGCAGATGCCCCTCCTTCCACCAAAATCAAGCATCCCAGGTCGACTTCAGACTGCTGTGCTAGCATTGAGAATTTTAAGCCAGTGGATCTTAGCTTGCTGGGCTCTGTAAGGGTGGGATCTGCTGAGCTAGATCACTTGCCTCCCTGGCTTCAGCCCCCTTTCCATGGGAGTGAACAGTTCTGTCTCACTGGCATTCCAGGCACCACTGGGGTATGAAAAACAACTCCTACAAGTAGCTGGGTGTCTGTCCAAAAGGCTGCACAATTTTTTGCTTGAAACCTAGGGCCCTTGTGGTGTAGGCACCCAAGGGAATCTCCTGGTCTGTGGGTTGTGAAGACCATGAGAGAAGCATAGTATCTAAGCCATATAGCACCATGCCTCACTGCATGGTACCTGAAAGCTTCCCTTGACTAGGGCAGGGAGTTCCCCAGCCCCTGAATTTCCCAGGTGAGGCAGTGCCCCACACTGCTTTGGCTTGCCCTCCATGAGCTGCACCCACTGTCTAATCAGTCCTAATGAGAGGAACTGGGTACCTCGGTTGAAAATGCAGAAATCCCTGCTGTCTGCATTGTTCTCACTGGGAACTGTACACCAGAGCTGTTCCTATTCAGCCATCTTGCCTGGGAAGCTCATAAATCATTTATTATTATTATTATTATTTTTTGAGACGGAGTCTTGCTCTGTCACCAGGCTGGAGTGCAGTGGCGCAATCTTGGCTCACTGCAACCTCCGCCTCCTGGGTTCAAGTGATTCTTCTGCCTCAACCTCCTGAGTAGCTGGGACCACAGGCATGTGCCACCACACCCTGCTAATTTTTTTGTATTTTTAGTAGAGACAGTGTTTCACTGTGTTGGCCAGGATGGTCTCAATCTCTTGACCTCGTGATCCGCCTGCCTCGTTTTTTAATTTTTTAAAACTAACTTTTGAATATTTCACATTAGGCTGATCACATTTCAGGTGCTCAATAGCCACATGTGGCTAGTGGCAATCATACTGGATAGGACAGCTCTAAAATATGCTCTCAATTCTGATGTTTTAAAAGAAATCTAGGTTAACTGGATTCTAAACAGAATAATCAGATCTGGAAACCAGTATAAGCAGGAAATAGAGGAAACATGAAGTCAGCTTGGTGATATGTATTTCTAAGAAGACAAAAGGAATAACTGAAAGACATCTTCAGGGGGGGACGATCCACGATGGCCGTTTAGGAACAGCTCAGGATTGCAGCTCCCAGTGAAAGCGCAGAGGGTGAGTGGACACCGCGTTTTTATTGCCCACAGACTAGGAAATTCCCGGGCAGAGGTTCTCCACGGTCGCCAGTGCAGCTGTTTCGGCCAGCGCGGCTGTGCCGGCCAGGGCCGGCCAGCGCCGCTGCTTTGCCCCGCG
>NW_016107761.1:1560821-1605497 GCF_001604975.1 Cebus imitator
CATCTCATGCCAGTTAGAATGGCAATCATTAAAAAGTCAGGAAACAACAGATGCTGGAGAGGATGTAGAGAAATAGGAACGCTTTTACACTGTTGATGGGAGTGTAAATTAGTTCAACCATTGTGGAAGACAGTGTGGCAATTCCTCAAGGATCCAGAGCCAGAAATACCATTTGACCCAGCAATCCCATTACTGGGTATATACCCAAAGGATTATAAATCATTCTACTATAAAGACATAAGCAAATGTATGTTTATTGCAGCACTATTCACAATAGCAAAGACTTGGAACCAACCCAAATGCTCATCAATGAGAGACTGGATAAAGAAAATGTGGCACATATACACCATGGAATACTATGCCGCCATAAAAAGGATGAGTTCATGTCCTTTGCAGGGACATGGATGAAGCTGGAAACCATCATTCTCAGCAAATACAAATTAACACAGGAACAGAAAACCAAACACCACAGGTTCTCACTCATAAGTGGGAGTTGAACAATGAGAACACATGGACACAGGCAGGTGATCATCATGCACCAGGGCCTTTTGCAGGGTGGGGGAATAGGGGAGAGATGGCATTAGGAGAAATATCTAATGTAGATGATGGGTTGATGGGTGCAGCAAATCACGCTGGCATATGTATACCTATGTAACAAACCTGCACGTTCTGCACATGTATCCCAGAACTTAAAGTATAACAACAATAAAAAATCACTCCAGAGAGCAATTTGCTAGTATCAGGGAAAACTCAAGAGGTCCATTCCTAAAGACCTAACAACCCAATTTCTAGAGACATTCTTGTATATGCATACAAAGAATGTTCATTGCAGTATGTTTATCAGTAAAAGCTTTGAAATGACTAAATATTCACAAGTAATGAATAAATGAATTATGATATATTTGTACATGGAAATAAAACCAGAACTAAAATAAATGGACTCCATCTAGATGCTCTGATATGGTTTGGCTGTGTCCCCACCCAAATCTCATCTTGAATTAAAATTCCCATAATTCCCAGGTGTCCTGGGAGGAACCCGGTGGGGGGTGATTGAATTATGGGGCAGGTCTTTCCTCTGCTGTTCTTGTGATACCGAATGAGTCTCATGAGATCCAATGGTTTTAAAAAGGGGAATTTCCCTACACAAGCTCTGTTCTCTTGTCTGCTACCATGTGAGATATGCCTTTCACCTTCTGCCATGACTGTGAAACCTCCCCAGCCACAGGGAACTGTAAGTCCAATAAATCTCTCTTTTTTTTTTTTGTAAATTGCCCAGTCTTGGGTATGTCTTCATCAGCAGTGTGAAAATTGACTAATACATGCTCCATTATGAATTTACCTCAAAAACAAAATCATGAGTAAAAAGAGGCAAAATCACATAATGTCAGGTATAGTATGATAGAATTTATTTATGAAGCTTGAAAAAATCAAGCTGATATTGTATGTATCATTTTTTAAATATATAGCAGATGTATAGTAATAGTATTAAAACACAAAATCAAAGTATATATACCAAGGTCTTTTTAATGGTTGTATCTCAGGAGCAAAGGACAAAGATGGTAGACCCTAAAAGGCGTTTGGTTTTATTTCTATGTTCTTTTTCATACACACACACACACACACACACACACACACACACACACACAGAGTAAAAATGACAAAATGTTATTTCTGGATTATGAATACACAGGCATTTTTCACATTATGCTTTTTATATTTCCATTTTTATTTTACAATTAAAATAAGCAAAATATAATGTTGTTTTAATTGCACTTCTTTGCTTATTAGGAAGCTAAAAAGTTTTAAAATATGCTATCAACCATTTCCATTTTTTCCAGTGGAGTTGTTTGTTAATATCCTTGGTCTCTATTTTATTGGAGTTTTTTTTTTTTTTTAACTCATTGACCGTAAATATTTTTTCTATTTTAGATATGGAAATCCTTTGGCCATCATGCAGATTGAAAATATTCTTTCAGTTTTTGTTGTTGTTGTTGCTTTTTTTTTTTTTTTTTTTTTTTTTTTTTTTAGGTTTTTTTTTGACTTTTAGAAACTTACAATTTTTTTGTAATCACATCTATCAAACTTTTAATTGTTTTCACAAGATCTTTCTAAATAGTTATCTAAATTCTCGTCTCATGTTTTTATGACTTTAACATTTAAGAATCTGAAACATGATAAGAACTATATTAATACTTATTATTGGATAGAATATTTAATCTGGATAGAATTTAGTTTGATAGATGTCATAAGACTCTAAGCTTATTTTTTCAAACAACAGCTAGCAGTTAATTCAGCACCATTCATACCAATGTTTAAAATAATACTAACTTTTCACGTATACTCTCTTTCTGAGTTAGTTATTCTGTTTTATTTATCCGTCTTGACTATTTTGGTACCACATTCTTCATTGTTGTAGCTTCACAGTGTATTTTAATAGCTGGGAGGTCAACATTCTCTTCTTTTTCTATCAGCTGTTTTTGTTTATTCTTAAGCATTTATTCTTCTAATAAATTTTAAGTCAGTATGTTAAGTCCTCCCACCCCAAATGCTGTTAGGACATAATTGGAATTAGATTTTATTTATTAACTTGAGAAGTGTCCTTATCTGTACAATCTTGTGCTATCCCACCCAGGTACAAGGCATTGCCCTCCATCTATTGAGGTCTGCTATAGGCCTCCCTTCAAGTTTGGTGGTTTTTCATAAAATAGAGCCTGCACAAGTAAATATTTGTTTATATATATAAATATAAAATATGAGCTTCTTTTATTATCCTTTTATAATATTGTTAAATAAAGCAAAGCTATATTTTATATTTGTTTTACAATCAGATCTCTTACTGAATTGTAATAGATTTTTTCAGACTATTCTTTCAGAATTTACAAATGTAACATTTATAAATAATGAAAATTGTTTCTGATGAACTCATTTTTAAAGTTTTGTTTATTGCACTAACGAAAACATCCAGTGGCTATCTTTGTTTTCTTCCCTATTTTAATGGGAATGCCTCTACTATAGCACCATTAAGTATGATGATGGCTAGTGTTTGGGAAGAGTTATTAAGTATAACTATTGATTGTTACAAATTTTTTTTAATCTGTTGAGATGGCCACATGATATAAAATCCTTTGATCAATTAATGTACTCTATTATAGTCATATATTTCTCAGTATTAAACCTATTTTATATTCCTGGAATACATTACACTTGATCATTTTTTAATATATTGCTGAAATGAAAGTTTTTTCTTTACACCTCATAAGTTATTAGTATAGAATTTTTAATTTCAAGAGTTTATAAGAATTTTGATTGAAGCATTTGCTATTAACATTTTGATTTAATTGCATTGTAGCCAGAGAAGGTAGCCTATACTACTTCTACTGTTAGAAATTCATTGATGTTTTCACATGGGACTAATACAGAGTCAATATCTGTCAATGTTTTATGGGTATTCACACACAGAAAAGGGCATTCTGCTAGGTTAAAGTTCTACATATAGTTATTAAGTCAATCATATAATTACATTGTTCAGATCCCTAAATTATTATCTATTTATATAAAGTACTGAGAAAAAATAAGTAAAACATTTTTTCTCCTAATATATTTACATTCAATATTCCCTATATTTAATAAGCTTTGTGTTATATAGCTTTTGTTAAAAAAAGTACCCTCCTATTCAATGTTTTGTCTGTACTGAATTTTATTTTACATGACTCTTCTAGGTACTTGGGAGCTTCAGCATACATACATTCTAAATTAAGTTGCTGAGTCTCCTGCATGAGACTTGCAAAGAGGCAAGGAACAATGGACACAAAATTCCCACCCATGCCTCTCTCCCACTTCCATGCTCATGCTGGAACAGTGGTTATCAAACTTCCACATGCATCAGAATCCCCTGGAATGCTTCTTACAACACAGATAGGGGAACCACCCCTGGAGATTTTGATTCAGTAGATCTGCAGGGAGGCCTGAGAAACTGCCATTTTATCAGGTCCGCAGGTGATGCTTATGCTGATCTGAGGACTGCACTTTAAGGACCGTTCTTATTTAAGAAAGGGCTAGAAAGTCCTTGAGGTGGGGAGTCAGGGGTTGGGACTGATTTGGAGAGAGTTGGTGGGGGTGCAGTTCACCCTCAACCCACGGGGAAGTGCTGCTCCATCACTCAGAAGGGTTGACTGGGACCTCTGTGTGCTTCCTGCCCAGGAAAGACAAAGTCTAGAGCCTGTGGCTGAGGATGCCCTTACATGAGGGGAGAACCTGTGGCAAGCACTGTCAGGGAGACATCCTAAACCTCCAGACTTGGGCCGTGAACAGATGTGGGCAGTGTGTTCCTGAGGGCCAGATCTGGACATGCAGAAAAGAGCTGCACTTGGATCTTAGGGCAAGGCCAACTGAGGGACCAAAATGGCCACAGCAGAGAGGGACAACTCCAAAACCCAGGGAAGTTTTATTTGTGTTGTCTTTTTGTCTGTATGAACCATGGGTTCTTTCCTTTTTTCCTAATAATTTGGAATACATATATAGAGCTTATTCTAAACAGTATTAGAAATTGTTGTAAAACTAAAAAACAAAACTTGACTGGCCTCCTGTTTCTGGATTTTAATAATTAAACACTATCCATGGATTTCTTCATTTTTCATCTTTAGGGAGAATTAGTAAAGTAGCATATAATTATTTCTTCTGCTCTAACCCTTCTTTCTTCTACTCCAATCATTGTTTGCAGTATATATATTTCCCTTCACAAATTGTCACATTTGCATTTATTTGTAACTATATTCACAAAGTTATTTACTCTTAAGGCAAGTCATTCATACCAATACTTCCTTATTTATGTGATTTATAAGTTCCTTTCTTAGCTGTAGAACATCTTTAAGGTTCTTGGTTGGTTTGTTTGCAGAGGATTCTTCTGGTTTTGCTTTTGGTTTTTCAGGAAGGTTTCATAGATACATTAAGGACATCTGCAAAAGAGGCCATCCATCTGTCCCCTGGCGTTTGGCTTTACTTCTGTTTCTAAAGGGACTTGGCCCATCCTTTTACCATGAATTCTCTGTGCTGGAAATCTTTATTCTGAATCATCTCGGTGGGCTAGATTTCATCATGAGTATTTTTTTAAGAGGGGCTCAGGGGTTCCAATGCTGCCTGTTTCCAGACAGTTTCAATGGGTGTAGTATTCATGGGTCTTTCTTGCTCTTAGATCATGCTGTACACCGTTCCATCTTCCTCTGGCAGTGAATGCTGCTGTGGCCAAGTCTGACACTGGTTGGATTTCCCTGTGCCATTTCCCACCTATGGGGAAATTCCCCTTTCTTTATCTTTGAAATTAAGGAATTCACCCAGACCAATAAGGGTTCCCAATGATCTTCAAAGAGGTTTACTTGTATTAAATCTCTGAATGTTCTAGGCTCTGAACAGTATTATAGGTTGTAGAATCTCTTGCTCTTCCCTGTCCACTCTCACATTCTGCTCTACCTTCTATAAATTAGGGCAATCTGCCAAGATTTCCTCTGCCTGCTGCACCTCTGAGAGGAGAGTTATGACTTGCAGCTTGCTTCTCTCTAGTCCCCTCACTTTATGCCTAGCATAAAGTCCTTAAAGCTCATAGCATTTCAATTACATGTCTCTCTATCAGAATGAATGCAGGCTCCCCCAGTGTTGCTTCTCTTTATGTTTCTTATTAGCTGACATGTTTGCTACAAACTTAAACTACAATGTGAATATTCTAGCATAGCTCATTATTCTATTGATGAGTTTTTCTAGACATTTTCATTTCAATTTTTATTTACTCACCATCTTTCAGACATTCCTAGTTCCAAATAAAAGTGGAAAAGAAAAGATTATGAAATTTGAGTCTGCTTACTATAAAATAAATTTTGCCCATTTATCTTATCTTCTACCCACTCATTAAACTGGGAGACAGGCACTGTGCTAAAGGTTGGGAATAATAACGTAAAGTCCAACACTTAGCTGAGGAAAAAGATAAATGCATTAAAAAATTAAAATACCACATGTTAAACTGTATAAGAGAATTTAAGAATTTTAGTTTATCCTAAGAGCAGTAGGAGAGGTTCATTCTGTCTAGGGGGATCTGGGAACAAAGTGGCATTTATTGAGTACTTGTAATATACCAGACACTATTTTAGCATTTTAATTTTATTATCACATTTAATCCTCAAATATGTCTATGAGACAAGTATTGTTACATCATTTTTAGAGCTGAGGAAACCCAGGTTTATTTAGGGGCATTAAGTAATTTCAGCACAAATGGTTAATTGCAGAAAAGTCTTTGATTCCAGGTCCATCTGACTCCAAAGCCTGAGGTCTTTCCATTACAGAGATTGATTCATCTTGGAAAGTGAAGGGAGATTTTAGAGGGAACTCAGTGTGTGCACATGCATAAATGTATGTAAGCAGAGGTGTGGAGGTGAGTGGGCAAACCTGTGGTTTTTATGTGCTTGGTTATGTTTGCCCTTATGCATATGTACAATTAAAAATATGAATTTCATCTTATCTTAGAAATAAAAAAAAAGACATCTTCAAATATGTGAATTGCTGTTATAGAAGAAAAACAGACTTGTGCTATACTACTCCTTAAAGTGACTACATAAGAGACAAGCAGAATCCAGGTTTGACCTAGAATGATCCTTCTCATACTCTAATTAAAATTATACAGATTATCCATGGGATCATTTAACATGCAAGGTGCATTGATTACATCACTGTCACGAATGAGTCAGCCCTTACAAATCCATAACCCTTTCCATGCAATTTTGCAATGACCTCCCACTCCAGCTGAGGCATTCTGTCCCTCTTCTGTCTCTGGGCTTGACCATGTGACTTTGCATTGCTAATGGAAAATTAGTCAACTCAATTAAAAAAAAAAAAGATTTTAAAATGAACTAAGGGATTTCCACTTTTATTTTTATTTTAGCCCTCTTCCATAATTACGAAGAAGCCATACCTAGACCTTCCCACAAGGCCATCTTAGATCATATGAGAATCAGCTGACCCCCGAGGTATGTGAATACAGCAAAGATTATCTAAACAGCCCAACAGATCCAAGACTGACTTGGTAAAGATCAGCCGAGACCACGCCCATATCCTCTGAACCCTCAGAGGAGCAAGCTCAGGAGCTAAGTGTTTATTGTTAGATACCACTGAGGTTTTAAGGTCGTCTTTTATGCATTGTTGCATAATAAACAGCTTACATAGCATTTTTCTTTTAAAATTTATCAGCCAGAAAATTTCTCATCTTTGGACAACATGTTATACATTTAAGTCCCCATTTTTTTCTCCGGCATTATATGAGTTCCAAGTTTCTTTTCATAGAGATGGTATAAAACCAGCAAAAAAAAAGAATTTTCTTATTTTTCTTCCTTATTTTAGTGACAATGGACCTGGATTATAAAAGTAAAGACAAGAAGAACCTCCTATTAAGATGTGGGATATTACATTTATACAGTTAACTGTAATGTTTAATCTGTAGACAACTAGGAAAAGATTTATAAATTGTAGTAAATTAGTCTTACCTGAGCTGCTGTAAAGTTTGCCAAAAAATAATTTCCATTTTCATAGGTATCTGCAAACAAGGAAAAGAAAAGAATAAACATCTACTAGTTGCTTCAATTGCAGCAAATAATCTTGTGCACAGTCAGAAAATATCTCAATAGGGTCACAATTAGTGATGATTGTCACCTCTCTGGGGAGTACTGAACATAGTGGCTAAGGGACTATTTCACTGCATGTTAGTGTTGGGATATGCAAATGGAAATGGGTACCTTGCTGTGGAGGTCAGAAGGTTACAAATGTGAGAGAATCTGGATTGAATTAAGGACAGATTCCATAGCTGCAGTGTAGAGACTACTGTTGGGCTATTCTCTGTGACTACTACCAAGCACGTAGTTGAGAGTTCACATAGCTATGATGTTAAAGGCTATGATGATAAAGCAGAGGTGAGTGGTTACGAATTTAGGCTCCCAATTTAGACATGGATTGAAATCCCAACTCTTTCACAGTTGTGCAACCTCAGACAATTTACTTAACATTTTATCATCTATAGAATGGAGACAGTAGTACCTAGTTAATGGCAGTAAGGTACATAACATTATGCTTGTGCAGAATAAGTGCTTAAAATTGATTGCTCACTACCAAAAATTGGTCTTAAGAATAAAAGCAATTCCAGTCAAAATTCCAGAAGATGGTCTTGTTGTTAAAAATTGACAAGCTGATTTTAAAACCTGTGTGAAATACAAAACAGCTAAAATAACCAATGCAATTTTTAAAAACAAGAACATGAAGAGTATTTCCTTCTAGGATTTTTATAGTAGTTTGAGGTCTTACATTAAATCTTTAATCCACCTCAAGTTAATTTTTGTATACAGTGAAAGGTTCTAAATAAAATGTGCCATTAATATATAAAATAAATAAAAAACTCTATTCTAAACTTTTAATATGAGACACTTTACATTAAAATTAGCATGTTTAGCTTATGAAAACAAAATGAAAATAAATAAGTAAATAAATATCACACACTGGGGACTGTTGGGGGTGGGAAGCTAGGGGTGGGACAGCAGAGGGCCAGGAGGTTTGGGAGGGATAACACTGGGAGAAATGCCTGATATAGGTGATGGGGGCATGGAGACAGCAAACCATCATGGCATGTGTGCACCTATGCAACAATCCTGCAAGATCTGCACATGTGCCCCAGAATTTAAAGTGTAATAAAAAATAATTTTAAAAAATAGGCAAAGGACATGAACACACTCCTCAAAAGAAGACAAGTAAGTGGCCAATAAATGTGAAAATGTTTATCATCACCAATCATTAGAGAAATGCAAATCAAAACCACTATTATTAAGAAGTCAAATAATAATGTATGCTTACAAGGCTGCAGAGAAAAGGAAACACTTAAACAACACTTAAACACTGTTGGTTAAAATGTAAGTTAGTTCAGCAGCTGTGGAAAGTAGTCTGGAGATTTATCGAAGAAGTTAAAACAGGACTACCATTCAACCCAGCAATCCCGTTACTTGATATATACCCAGAGGAAAATAAATCATCCTGCTGAAAGGACCCATGCACTCGTATGTTCCTCACAGTCCTATTTGCAATTGCAAAGACATGGAATCAACCCAGGTGCTTTTCAACAAAGAATTGGATAAAGAAAAAGTGGTACATATATACCATGAAATACTACACAGCCCATAAAAAAGATTGAAATCATGTCCTCTGCAGCAGGATGGATGCGGCTGGAGGCCACAATCTTAACACAGAAAGGAAAGCCAAATAATGTATTTTCTTACTTATAAGTGGGAGCTAAACACTGAGTACCTATGAACATAAAGATGGAAACAATAGACACTGCAGGCTACTAGAGGGGGTAACAAGGAATGGGGAACGTGCGTTGAGAAACTACCCATTCGTTACTGTGTTCACTGCCTGGGTGATGGGATCCATACCCCAAACCTCAGCATCATGCAATATACCCAGGTAACAAACCTGCACATTTACCCTGGATCTAAAATAAAAGTTGAAATCATAAAAATAAATTTAAAAGAAAAATAAAAAGAAGAACAAAGTAGGATAAGTTGTCCAACCTAATTCTATCACCAACTATAAAGCTATGTTAGTCAAGACAGTATGGTATTGGCTTAAGGAAAATAGATCATATAAATCAATGAAACAGAATAAATAATCAAAAAAAACAAAAACCCTCTCAAACATAACCTACTGTTATTTGACAAAAGTGACAAGATAATAAAAATGGGAAAAGACTGTGCTTTCAAAAATGTGGTGCTGGAACAACTGGATAAATATATGAGAAAAAATGGAATGTTGGCATACACATATACATACACACATAAAAATTTCATGAAAAATAGATGATGTTCTTCAGTGTGAAAGCTAAAACTTTAAAACTTTCAAAAATAAAAAGAACCTACATACCCAAAGCAAAGCTAAGCAAAAAGAACAAATCTGGAAGCATCACATTACCTTACTTCAAACCATTCTATAAGGCCATAGTCACCCACATAGCATGGTACTAACATAACAGGCACATAGACCAATAGAAAAAAACAGAGAACCCAAAAATAAACCCAAATACTTACAGCCAACTGATCTTTGACAAAGCAAACAAAAATATCAAGTGGGGAAAGGTCACCCTATAGAACAAATGGTGCTAATTGACAAGTCACATGTAGAAAAATGAAACTGGATCCTCATCTCTAACCTCATACAAAAATAAACTCAAGATGGATCAATAACTTAAATCTAAGACCTGAAACTATCACAATTCTAGAAGATAACTTCAGAATAACCCTTCTAGACATTGGCTTAAGCAAAGACTTCATGAACAAGAACCCAAAAGCAAATGCAACAAAAACAAAGATAATAGGTGGGACTTAATTAAACTAAAGAGCTTCTACACAGCAAAAGGAACAGTCAGCAGAGTAAACAGACAACCCATGAAGTGAGAGAAAATCCATAATCAAACATCAAAGGACTAATATTCAGAACCTACAAGAAGCTCAAATAAATTAGTAAGAATAAAACAAACAATTTCATCAAAAAGTGGGTTAAAGACATGAATAGACAATTTTCAGAAGAAGCTTTACAAATGGCCAACAAACATATGAAAAAAATGTCAACATTAGTAATGATCAGGGAAATACAAATCAAAACCACAATGCAATACCACCTTAATCCTACAAGAATGGCCATAATAAAAAAAATCATAAAATAATAGATGTTGACATTGATGCATGAAAAGGAAACACTTTTACACTGCTGGTAGGAATGTAAACTAGTACAATGACTGTGGAAAACAGTGTGGAGATTCCTTAACTAACTAAAAGTAGAGCTACTATTTAATCCAGCAATCCCACTACTGGGTATCTACTCAGAGGAAAAGAAGTCATTACACAAAAAAAAGACACTTGCAGCCAGGTGCAGTGGCTCACACCTGTAATCCCAGCACTTTGGGAGGCCAAGACAGACAGATCACAAGATCAGGAGTTTAAGAACAGCCTGACCAACATGGTGAAACCCCGACTCTACTAAAATTACAAAAATTAGCCAGGCGTGATGGTGGGTGCCTGTAATCCCAGGTGCTCAGGAGGCTGGGGCAGAGGATTCACTTGAACCCGGGAGGCAGAGGTTGCAGTGAGCTGAGATTGCACCATTGCACTCCAGTCAGGTGACCGAGTGAGACTCAGTCTCAAAAAAAAAAAAAAAGATACACTTGACACGCATGTTTATAGCAGTCCAAGTGCCCATCAATCAATGAGTGGATAAAGAAATGGTGGCACATATGTATACGTGTATATATATATGTGTGTGTGTGTGTGTGTATATATATATATATATATATACACATATACATATGTATATATATATACACACACACACACATATATATATATATATGATGGGAAAGTACTCAGCCATAAGAAGGGATGAGTTGATGGCATTCGCAGCAACCTGGTTAGAACTGGAGACAATTATTCTAAGTGAAATAACTCTGGAACGGAAAACCAAATATCATATGTTCTCACTCATAAGTGGGAGCTAAGCTATTAAGATACAAAGGCATAAAAATGATACAATAGACTCTGGGGACTTGGGGGAAAAAGGGGGAGGGAGTGAGGGATCAAAGACTACAAATTGGGTTTAGTGTCTACGAAAATCTCACAAATTGCTACTGAAGAACTTACTGATATAACCAACTGCCACCTGTCTTGGCCTATCCCAGGGTTACCATAAACACATAATAAGATGCTCAACATCAAGCTCAATCATAATTAAATGCAAATTAAATCTATAATACAATGCACTATATATCTACTAGAATAATTACAATTTTAAAAATTGACAATACTAAGTATTGGTGAGGATGTGAAAAACTAGAACTTTCAATTAATGAATAATAGTACAGCCACTTTAGAAAATCATTTGGCAATTTCTTCAGAAACTAAATGTGTATTTATTGTATGACCTGGCTCAGAAATTCCACTCCCACTTTTTTACCCAAGAGAGATGAAAATGTATGATAACAAAATAATATACATTCAAATAATAATGCAAGATTTATTTTAGTGGTCAAAAGATTAAACCACTGAAATATTCATCAATAAGTACATTGGTCAATAGTCATATGGACTATTACCATGGTAGATACCATGGATTATTATTAGTTAGAAATAAAAAGTAATTAATTCCTTTTACATGCCACAGCATGGATGAATATAAAAAGTACTTTGCTAAGTGAAAAATGCTAAAAATACAAAAATATTACATATTGGATGATTCCATGCATACAAAATCTAGAAAATATAAATCTATGGTGACAGAAAGCAGAACAGTAGTTGCCAGACGCTGGAAGGAAGGATCAAGAGTGGGGAGAAGCTGACTAGAAAGAAGTAGAGCTGTCCCTGGGTATCCATAGGGGGTTGGTTCTAGGACCCCTCAGATATCAAATTCCATGGATGCTCAAGTTCCTTATATAAAATGGTGTGATATTTGCATATAATGTACACACATCCTCCTGTGTACTTTAAATCATCTCCAGAGTACTTATAATAACTGATCCAATGTAAACACTATATAAATCATCGTTATCCTGTATTGTTTACAAAATAATAACAAAAAAACATATTTGTACATGGTTAGTACAGATGCAACTATTGTAGGCTAACTACATTTTCAAGCCACAGTTGGATGAATCCGCAAGTGGACTATAAATGGGAAACTTTTGGGGTTAAGAAGATATTCCACATCTTCATTGTAGTAGTGGCTATACAACTGTATACATTTGTCAAAACTTAACTGTATTCTTAAAATGGATATATTTTATTTGTATAAATCATAAGTCTTTTAAAGTTTATTAAAAGACAGTAATATCACTTCCAGGAATCTACTCTATGGACATAATCTAAAATGTAAACAAAGGTTAATACTCAAGGATGTTATTTATGGGCTGGGAACAGTTGCTCATGCCTGTAATCCCAGCACTTTGGGAGGCCGAAGCAGGTGGATCAATTGAGGCCAAGAGTTCGAGACCAGCCTGGCCAACATGGTGAAACCCCATCTCTACTAAAAATACAAAAATCAGTTGGGTGTGGTGGCAGGTGCCTGAGCTACTCTGGGAGGCTGAGGCACGAGAATCACTTGAACCTGGTAGAAGTTAAAGTGAGCTGAGATTGCACCACTGCCACCTGGCTGAGACAGTCAGACTCAAAAAAAAAAAAAGGATGTTATTTATAACAATAAAAACTATAACCAGCCTGTACAGAGCCTCTCAATAGAATATGACCATCATAATGGTATTTATAAGGACTGAATAATAACATTCACACGTTTCTGTCATTATGTTACAGGAAAATAAACAGGATTCACAAATTAAATATGCAGAATATTTTCAGCCATATTACAAATTAAGCATTTTCTTAATATAAAAGCCAGTTAGTACAGCAAAAATATTAAAAGTGCTTGTTTTTTCCTAATTTTCTATCTTTAACATGTATAATAAAGAATTTCTTTCCTTTAATGAGAATTTCTTATCCTTATAATGAAGGAACCTAAAAGAGAAGGACTCTCTAGAAATATTAGTAGTGAAAAATAAGCTATAATTTCAGAAAATGTAGTATGTTACAAGATTAGAAGGTTCTAGTCCACAGTAATAAGTAGTGAAAAGTGAGAGTCAGTCGGTAACAGTGTGTCTGTATTCCTGCAGAAAGGTCTGAGTTAGAGGGTGTTCTGATTATAATGACAAATCCCACTTATCCAAAGTAGAACTAACATGTTCTACCTCAATTAGGGAAAGGAAACATACAAAGTAATATTTCATTGATGTAAGTATCCTTTTGGCAATGCTTTATTCCCAATTTATGAGTCACCAAGAAATTTTCTAACCTCTAAATTGCCTCCTGAGCAGGCCTACTTATGAGGAACTGGATGCCTGGTATAGATGGCTGACCCAAATAATAGAGTCATGTTTCTGTCCCATTGATAATGAATGAACCATAGCCTGATATTTGTATCCACACGTCTTTTTAAATAAAGGGTGAGACAGTTATACAGAGATAGATCGTCCTTGGCTGAATCCATAACAGCAAGTTCCTGAACCTACAAAGCTGGGGACTGTACCTAGCCTATACTAACTATAGCGTAATATAAATGAGCAGGCAAAATTCTCCAGATGTTATTGACTTATTGACAATAGGCAGAGATAGAGGTAGGTTTTCAGTTCATGCTAATTATATGCTGAGCCTCAATGGTATGATTTTTCTGAATGACATATGGGGACCCTGGAAAGTTTACACTCACCAATGCTTTGTCCATCATCCCAGAACATCTGGCCTTCAGCTTTCCCATTGTCATCCAAAGCAACAGTCAATCCCATAAAATTTTGTCGACTACCAAAAAAAAAAAAAGTTATTTTTCTCTAGATTGCAGGTTATAAGAATAAAGAAGAGGCTGTGTTAAAAATATTACTTATCCAGAAATAAATGTATTAAATATGTATATAAAGTTCTGAAAATAGGTAAAATAGATAAAATATAAGACACTTAAAAGTTAATAGAAAACGGCCAGGTGTGATGACTCACGCCTGCCAAGCACTTTGAAAGGCCAAGGTGGGTGGATCACGAGGTCAGGAGTTTGAGACCAGCCTGACCAACATGGTGAAACCCCTTCTCTATTAAAAATACAAAAATTAGCCAGGCATGGTGGCATGCACCTATAATCCCAGCTACTCAGGAGGCTGAGGCAGAATTGCTTGAACCCAGGAGGCAAAAGTTGCAATGAGCCAAGATCACACCACTGCACTCCAGCCTGGGTGACAGAGTGAGAGTCTGTCTCAAAAAAAAAAAAAGAAGTTAATGGAAAACATTTAAAATGTAATAAAACATTTGGTTTCATTTCAATTTCTAAAAATTAAATATGCATCCAATTAATATAATGAAATATTAATTTCATAGGAAGAAAATTCCTCAAAAAAGAATCCTCAGTAGCTTTCAGGTTGCCACAGAATAAAATCCAAAGTAGTTGGCTTGTCATTCACCAACCTGCAGAATTTGATCCTAATCTGCTGGAGTTTTACTTATTTTATCTCTTCCTTTGTCTGTACTCCAGTTAAACTGGATGGCTTACAGTTCCCAAACCCAACCCATTTGGCTTCTTCAGTTCTTTAAACTGACCAGGATCTCTCTGTCCCCTGTCTTTGTACATTCAAATCTCATTCATTATGCAAGATCCAGCTCAAAGCCCTCTTTTATATAAAACCATGTGTTACACTACAAGGCTGAAAGTTAACTTCTCTCCTTTTGAGTTGTTATTGTTTTTATGTGCTTCTCTTGATGTGATGTGTTCTGTCTAATCAATAACTTTATAAATTTTTACATATTATATGTGGATATTTATATATGTGTGCATCCATATATAAATTAAAACACACACACACACACACACACACACACACACACACACACACACACACACAGATCTTTCTCCTTGGTTGACCAGAGTGGACCTAGGAATGAGCACTAAGTCCTTGGGTAGGACAAGAACTCAATCCTACCTAGTCCTTGTTTGATCACAAGTCAAAGAGCTCATTAATATTCCCTATTCCTTTTTAATAGCATGGAAAGAGAAACATTTTTCTGCCTTCAGGAACATTTTTGCTTTTGATACAGCACTACAGACAAAAAACAAAAATCTCCCTAAGAGTAATTTCATGAGCTCATCTTCCTCCAGTTCCCACCCAGAAAGCACTCACAGGATCTGACCAATAAAACCTCTTGGCTATTTAGTTTATAATCCACATATCCCTGGTAAAGACGAGACACCTCCTGTAAGGCTGCCTCAGGGCAGTATAGCAAGAGGCTGTTAGACATCACCTCTTCTCCTCACCTGGAGTGAGTGTTCATTGCAGGCTCTTGCCAGGGCAGGATGTAGCCTCCTCTGATGTGAAGGTTGATGTGGTCAAGAGGAGCCTCCAGAATTTTCCACTCGCCTATCGATTTGTTGCTAGTTTCCTAGAAAGGAGAATATAGGCAAACAATGATGAGAGATAAATATATTAAATTAGAGCATGTTTTATTAGAAGTCCTTCCTTTCCTGGGAAGCATGTCAGAAAGTCAGCAAAAGACTGCAAACCTAAAGAGAAAATCTCTGGTCTTTCATTTTGCTTAAGACTCTGAAAATCTAGTCTTGTCTTTATATCTCCAGAAAAGTTGAAAGGCAGCGGCAGGAGTGAGTGGGGAGCTTCAATGTGATATAAGTACTCAGATTTTATCTATGCTCTTATAATACATGCTTTCATTTAAACAAACCTTGCCAAGGCTAAAAATGTCATAAATTATTGCCTTAGGAAATATGTACTTGGAAGTAGGAGGAGGCTCCATCCACCTCTCCACCCTGCATAGCCCAACCTGTTTCTTCACAAATATATTAGTTCTTACCGTGCTATAGTCATACCAAAGCGCTTTGGGAAAATAAGCAGAGATCTCAAATGTGCTCTGAAACATAAAATTGATATGTGATTATGAATATTTCAATAAAAATTTTTCATTTTCTTTTTCAAAACACTATGTAGAATTAAGATAAAAATGAAAATTTTATTAGTGATTGCAATAATTTGAGAGATTTTATAAAGAAAAATCCTGAAAAATCCTTCCTCAAAACTATAGAAAAATGTATTTTTAAAAAGTAAATTGTAAAAGGGTACACACAATGACAAAATTTTAAAAAGAGAAATCAGTCAGTGTTGTAAAGATTTCATTAACATAGATCTTAAAAAAAAGAAAAAGATCTCCTGTAGATGTTCTAGAAAGACATTCACCGGGAAATAGTGAGCTGGACAAAACAAGGTAATCTTTAAAATGCTTTTCCCATGATTTTAGATAATGTGATTGAAAGGTTTCTGATCTACAATGAAGAACTCACACGTTCCAACACAGGGCTGATTAAGATGGCAGGGCCCAACATGAATTGACGGTCTACATCCCATGTTGTCTTATCATCCGTAAACCTTACAAAATAAGCGGGAAAAATTCACCTATCCTCTTATGACTGTTACAGAGGATTATTTAGAACTGCTGCTTGGGGAAAGAGGCTGAACTCACTCATGGAGAAGGGGCCGGACAACAGTGCTGCCCTCAATGTGAGCTTTATGCATCAGAGTATAGAGATAAGGAAGCAGAGTGTATCTAGTCTCCAGGACTTTTCTGGACAACGTCTCAAAGGTTGAATTCCAGGCTACAGGATCTTGTCTCTGTAGGGATAAAGGACCATACAATAGATCACCTCATTTTCATTCCATCCCAGTAGCATCAGAAAAGAATCAATGGGAATTTATTCAATATGTAGGTTACAAGTCACTTATCACTCATTCCTAGCCTGCCCTTTTCCCATCTCTGCCACCCTACAAAATTAGAATTTCTTGCTTTTTCCTCTTTATCACTGATTCCTAAGTCCCTGGAATAGGTCCAGCTCTGGCCCTCAACATGTGTAGAGAGATTTTTGTGCAGCACCAACATATCTTGGATGAATTTGAGTAAAATACAAAGTCAATATTCTTAAAAGCAAAGAGAGATTCTTTTACTTAAGCCCCATGGGGAAGTTTAGAGACTTTTCCTCATGGGTACTAATTCTCCAGGAGATGAGAAAGGGTAAATTTCTAAAAATTGATAACTCCAGGGTTCTGAACTCTGTGGATTTTTTTAAAAAATTAAGATTCTGGTGCTTTTTTATGATTTTTCTCAGGGAATGAGTGTAATACTTTTTAGGATTAAAAATAAGCTATGATTTGAGGGTACACAACACCTGCAACATAACTGCTGCCTCACCCTTGACCCGTTGTTGTTGTGGTTTCTGGAAAATGGATAAAATGCCCCCAGTTGCATCCAGCGAACACACATCTCATATTCAGCATCTCCAAAGAACCCACAGATATCTGCTCCTGTCTGAGAAGATGCACAATGAGAGCATGAGGTGGGAATTTCAGGAGGCACTGACTCACAAAAATCTGACTGGGCAATTATTAATGGTCTGAATGTGACTTACATAAGGTATTCCAAAGAGACTGAACTCCATCATGCCTGCAAGAAGACACAGCTGTGTTGGATGGAGGAGGACTTTGGAAGGAGAGGGAAGCCTTGGTCTGATTTTTCCTTACCCCATTAGAAAGCCCTGGACCATTCATGAGGAAAATATTAAAAGATGGGTCTAAATTAAAATCCATTCCCACAGAGAACTCAGCTCTCATTAATTTTACCACCCACCTAGATGATGCTAGAGATATAACCAGTGCTGCTGAACAGCACAAACTCCAGTGCCCTTCCTGCCAGCACAGGACCCTAGGAAGGAGGCCACACACCAATGATAGAGTTCCCCAGTTGGTCCCACGTAGCTCTGTTGTCTCCCAGCCAGTGTCCTCCCCAGCGTCCAGAAGAGGGAAATGTGGAGCGGGTGATGACAACACCTTGCTGTCCTGTCACCTTCTGCACAGCTCTGGTGGAAGCGGAACAAGGAGATGAATTGAAGAAACAAACTTCTTTACAGAGAGTAACTGCAGCTTGGAGCATGAGGTGTTAAGGGTGCTTCAGTCTGAGTCAGGTAACTTCTTCCCAGAAAGAATCTGCTGTCTAAAAGCCATGCTAAAGATTCCAACAAACTTCACAGCAAGACTAGAGGTATTTCTGCACCTAGAATGTGGGTTTCATCTTTTAAAAATCTAATTAACTATCTCCCTGGACTAAGAGAAAGAGGTTGGAGTGAGGGGTAATATAGCTATTTATGGAACAATTCCTCTATCCAAGTATTATATTGGTCACTTTCCTATGTACTGTCTTATAACCTCATGAAAAAGTTTCCTTGCACTCCTTTTGCTGTTAGAAAACTGAGGTGCAGAGAAGTTAGAAAGGCATTTGCCTGAAAATAGTGAGCTAGATAAAAGATTATCTTAAAATGCTCATCGAAAGTCATTTAAAGAGTCAAGAGGAGGCCAAGCACAGTAACTCACACATGTAATCCTAGCACCTTGGGAGGCCAAGACAGAAGGATTTCTTGAGACCAGAAGTTCAAGACTAGCCTAGGCAACACAGTGAATCCCTGTCTTTACAAAAAAATAAAATTAGCTGGGAAGGGTGGCACATGCGTGTCTGCAGTCTTACGGTGGGGAAAAGAAGAAAAAAAGAATAAGGAAACAGATTGGGATCCAAATAAAAGCTATGGCATTTTGGAAATATTCACTCTGCTTCTCTATGCCTCAAAAAGTAAGATACGTTTTGCACGCAGAGGCAAATATACATAAAAGATGTTTATATTTCAGTAGAAGATAGACTATCTGCATGCACCTTAGAAAATAACAACTGTATGAGGAAAAAAATCAACCGAAGAGTAAATCTGATAACAGATCGTAATATGTACACAATCCAAGTATTTACTTAAAAAGGCATCACAAATCAATAGACATAGATGAATAGTCAATAAATGATGTGAGGAAAAGTAGCTGACTACTGTAGTGAAAACGAATCCATTTGGGTCACTTCCAATTTTTCACACCAAAACAAATCCGAAAATGAATGGAAATACACACACACACAAATCAAATGTTCTATTAAAACTGAAAAAATATATTAACCACCTGATTTCTACAAGAGAAAGGAATTTCAAATAAAAACAACAGACAAAACATAATGAGGTAAGAGATACATATTTAACCACATGCAAATTGAAAGAATGCATGCGTATATATGTGTGATAAAGAAATGGAGGTAAAGAGAGCTTAGATTTTTTATAATAGTCTAGATGAGAGATAATGAAGGCCTGGAATAAGGCAGGAAGATAGAGTAGTAATGCAAAGAACTTAGTCACTGACTGAAAGAAGGAAAACAAGGAGAATCTATGATGACCTAAATGACTAGACTTAGTTCCTTTCACAAAATAAAGAATTTTGGAGGGGCCAGGAGCGGTGGCCCACGCCTGTAATCCCAGCACTTTGGGAGGCTGATATAGGCAGATCACCTGAAGTCAGGAGTTCGAGACCAGCCTGGCCAACATGGCAAAACCCTAGCTCTATAAAAATATAAAAATTAACCAGGCATGGTGGCACACAGCTGTAATCCCAGCTACTAGGAAGGCTGAGGCAAAAGAATTGCTTGAACGTGGGAGGTGGAGGTTGCAGTGAGTCAAGATCATGCCACTGCACTGCAGCCTGGGCAGCAGAGTGAGACTCTGTCTCAAAAAAAAAAAAAAAAAAAGAATGCAGGAGGACAGGTTTCAGGGAGAAACAAATAGTTCAACATTTTACATACTAGGTTTGAAGTGCCTATGGGACATCATAAATGAGACACTATGGGCAATTCTAGATTTGAAGCTCAAGAGAAGTCTGCATTGGGAACATAGATGTGGGGGGTCATCTGAATCCAGAATGTATTTAAAGCCAGTAATGTGTGTTTGTGCTTACCCAAGGGAAAGGCTGCATGGTGTGAAAGAAAGACGACTGAATCCAGGCCTAGGAGGACCACAGGCTTGGAAAGACTGAAAAGGTGAACCTGCAAAAGAGTTTGTGGAACTATGGCCAGAGAGGTAAATGTATAAATATCCAGAATCTTGGTTGGAAAGCATAGTCAAGACCCTGAGAAATTAGAAGGCACAGGGAGCATATACAGCAGGGCATATTGTGAACCTCAAGATCAGCAGGGGGTGTATCATGAAGGTCAGTAGGTAAGAGAGAATAAAACTGACCACTGAAGCCACACACACTGAGCTCTCCCATCAATGTGGGCAGTCAGGGCTGACAAAGAAAGGCATTTTACAAGAAGAAATAAAAAAGGCTCAGTGCTTAGATAGAAAAGAGCAAAGAAGACATGGTCCTCTCCCCTCAACAAAGTGTGTAGAGGGAATAATGTAAAATGTAGAACTACTGTCAAGTTAGTAGTTAAGAGAAGGAGGGAATTGGGAGGGATGGAGTAATCTGAGGTTTCATGAAGGAAATAGATGTGAATTGGTCTTTAGGTTGTATGTGCTAATGTATTAGCCTGATCAAGATCAGAATGGCCAGCATGTATGATTGGTAAAGGGGAAAATATCAAGGCATATGGGAAAAAAAAAAAAAAAAAAAAAAAAAAAAAAAAAAAAAAAAAAAAAAAAAAAAAAAAAAAGTATCATGTACAGAAAGAGTTCCCTCAAACAGTTTGAATAGGAGAGAAAGTTGAGAGATTAGATGACGATTGGAGGAAGATACAGACCAAAGCCAGAAAAACTGGGACATTTTCAAATTTTGATGAAAAAGAATGTCCAGGCACTGATTGCTATGGTATAGCTGTATCCCCACCTAAATCTCATCTGGAATTCCCACATGTTGTAGGAGGGACCTAATGGAAGGTAATTGAATCACAGGGCAGTTCTTTCACGTGCTGTTCTCATGTTAGTGAGTAAGTCTCATGAGATATGATACTTATAAGGAGGAGTTTTCCTGCACAAGCTCTTTTTTTTTCTGCCACCATCCGTTTAAGATGTGACTTGCTGCTCCTTGCCTTCCATCGTGATTTTGAAGCCTCCTCGGTCACATGGAACCTCTTTCTTTCGTAAATTGAAAAAAAAATACATTGCTATTGAGTGCTTACAATATGCCAAGCACTTGTGGATTCATTATATCATTTAATTTTATGGTAACAATAGACACTATGATTTTTCCAATTTAAAAGATGAAAAAATTTAGTAAGAAGATGGCATTAATGAGTTATGAAGCATTCATCTAATTTCACAGCCTAAATCCTAAAGCAATATACCAGAAGAGAGGAAGAAGATAAAAATAATTCAAAAAGAAATGAGCACCCATGGAAAAGAACCATTTGTGGAGCAAGCTTCTCTGAAGAGAAAGACGGCAAAGGGATATGTGAAAAGCGAATTTCCCTGAAGAGAGAGGAAAGGATGGTGCATGGGAAAGATGAGCTTTAGACAGAAACTATCAAGTTTTCACATCTTCTTATTGCTGATTTCTTTGCCCTGCAAGCCCTTTCTTTGCCAAAAGAAAATTTCTATTCTTCTCATAACCAACATTCAATTGTCACTTCTTCTGTGAAGACTTTCTGGATTGTCCCAGTAGAGTTAATTGCTTTTCTCGTTCATGTTTGACTCCTTTAATCAGACAATGAGGTCATTGAGAGCAGAGATTGTGAATTATTCATCCTTGTAGTCTTCTGAGGTAAGGTTATTTCTGAGGGTATAAAACATCTATTTTCTGTGTATTTCACATGTAGACATGGATGTTTTTCTGAAGAACTAGTTTTTCCCTGGTGGGAAAAGCCTCAAGTTAGATGTAGAAAGCAAGACTGTGAAAGAGCAACTGAAAGATGAAGATGTAAAGAAAGTGGGAAAGGGAAGAAGAATTTCTTTTCAGGAGACCGTGTTGCCCCTGAGTGTGGAACCCCAGGGGCAACATGATCTATCACCTGTGGATAGCCCAAAATCAAATAGTATGAGGTTCTTGTAAGCCCTGGGAACAGAAGGCAGGGAGCTTAGACACTTGAGCAAAGATGGGCAGCTGAACAGAAAAAAAATCACACTCTGTCTTGGGAAGGAATAAAGAACTATCTGAAATTTCCCCATGGCATTAGAAAATGGCAGAATCTAAGAAGGATAAAAGAAAGGACAAAGGGGCAGAAAAATATTTATAGAAATAATGGCCAAATACATACACATTGAAAACTACAAATAATTGTTGAAAAAATTAAATTAGTGGAAAGACATCTCATGCTAATGAATCAAAAGAGACTTAATATTGTTAAGATAATACTCCCCAAACTGAACTACAGACTCTATGTAAAACCTATCAAAATCCCTGTTGCTATTTTGTCAAAACAAAGTGATTATAAAATTCATGTCAAATGCAAGGGACCCATAGTAGCCAAAACAATCTTGAAAAAACAAAACTGGAAGGTTCACACTTCATCAATTAAGACAGTGTGGTCTTAGGATAGATATATAGAGAGATCAATGAAATAGATTTGAGAATGCGAAACAAGCCTTCTCATTTATTGTCAATTGATTTTTCACAAGGTGCCAAGACAATAAAATGAAGGAAAGAATAAAATTGAACCCCTGCCTCACACCATACACTATAAAGCTCTTAGAAGAAGACATAGGAGTAAATATTTATGACCTTGGGTTGGCCAACAGTTCCTTGAATATGACACCAAAAGCACAAGTGACAAATAAATAAGTAAATGAATAAATAGGACTTCATAAAAACTTTTAAAAATGTGCTTCAAAACGTGGTTATGGAAGTGAAAAGTCTATAGAATGAGAGAAAATATCTTCAAACTATATATATCTTGAGAAACTTGAATTTAAAATATTTAAAGAATTCTTATAATCCAATAATTTTTTTTCTGTAGAGATAGAGTCTCACTTTATTCCCCAGGCTGAAGTACAGTGTCATCATAGCCCACTGCAGCCTCAAACTCCTAGCCTCAAGAGATCCTCCTACCTCAGCCTCTCAAGTAGCTGGGACTACAGGCATGCACCATTTTGCCTGGCTTATTTGTTTGTTTGTTTTAGAGACAGGGTCTCACTATGTTGTCCAAACTGGCCTCAAACTCCTAGACTCAAGCAATTCTCCCACTTATGCCTCCCAGAGTACTGGGACTACAGGTGTGAGCGACCATGTCTGGCCACAATTCAATAATTTTTAAAAAAATGATTCTATCAAAAATGAGCAAAGACTTTGAAAAGATATTTCTGCAAAGAATATACACAAGTGGCCAATAGCATATGAAAAGATGCTCAATAACATTAGTATTAATGAAATAAAGTCAAAACAACAATTAGATATCACTTTACCCTCATTAAATGTCTATAATTTTAAAAGATGAACAACACCAAGTGTTGGCAAGGATGTAAATGAATTGTAATTCTTATGCATTTTACCATGCATGCAGATAAGACTGTAAAATGATAGGCTTTTTATATGTAGATAAGAATGTAAAATGGTAGGCATGGTGGCTCATGCCTGTAAGCCCAGCACTTTGGGAGGTCAAGGCGAGTAGATCATCTGGGGTCAGGAGTTCGAGATCAGCCTGGCCAACAGGGGGAAAGTCCATCTCTACTAAAAAATATAAAAATCAGTCACGCATGGTGGCACATGCCTGTAATCCCAGCTACTTGGCAGGCTGAGCCTGGAAAATCACTTGAACCCAGGAGGCAGAGGTTGCAGTGAGCCAATATCACAGCACTGTACCCCAGCCTGGGTGACAAAGGGAGACTCTGTCTCAAAAAAAAAAAAAAAAAGATGTAAAATGGTACAACCTCTTTAGAAAACAGTTTGACATGTCTTCAAAATATTAAACATATGGTTTCTATATGACACAAAAGTTCCACTTATATATATATTAAAAACTAAGAAAACATGCCTACTCGAAATTTCGCACATAAATATTCATAGCATCACTACTCAAAATAGCAAAAAAAAAAAAAAAAATAGAAACAACTTAGTTGTTCACTCATTGGTATATAGACAAGCAAAATGTGATATATCTATACAATGAAATATTATTAATCAGTAAAAGGAAATCAAGTACTGATACATGCTACAACATAAATGATCCTTGAAAACATTATGCCAAGTGAAAGAAGCCAGATACAAAAGAGCACATATTGTGTGATTCCATTTATATGAAATGTCCAGAAAAGGCAATCCACATAGACAGAAAACAGATGAGTAATGGCTAGGGCTCAGGAGGTCGGAACGAGGTACAAATGATTCCTAGTGGGCAAAGGTCTTCCTTTTGGAGTTCTGAAAATGTTCTAAAATTCAATTTTTGTGATAGTTTCATGACTGTGAATTTACTTGACACCATCTAACTGCTCACTTTAAATAGGTGAATTTAGTAACATACTTGATAAATGTGCTCATAGGTGTTGTGGATATTTTGAATTAACTCATTTACCTGGCATCACATAGATACATACACAATGCAAATATCAAATGACAGAAGGAACAGTGTGGAAAATTGTCTTTGCTGTAGTGACAAAAAGACACTCACTCGTATGTGGCTCTGGTCTGGGACCATCCGTACAGGCTGTGCACGTCGTAGTGCTGCACGCGGGAGCCGTCTGGGAGGATCTGCCGACTCTCCATGCACAGGGTCTTGCTGCTCAGGCCTCTGTCCCTAGATTCCAAATCTGAGGGGAAATGTTGAGTTATTTCCTAAACAACATGATTTGCACATTCACTAAAAATGCCCATCATTTTGGTGTTTCTTTATTTCAATCAACAACGTTGTTACCAGTAACAGGCCCAATTTTATGAGTTTTTAGTCTATAAAAAACAATGTTCTATGCCTTTATAACTAATGAAGGGTAAGGATAAAATACGGAGCTGGGAAAAGCAGCTCCCCTTCTTTTTGCTCCAACTCTGATTTAATTTATAGAGTGTTGTCATAGCCCATTTGTCAACATAATAATCTCCTTCATTGTTAGGACTGTTTCTTCCACTAGATGGTAATGTTCTCCAGGGAATACATTTTGTTTCAGTCATTTTTTTAAATTTATGTCTCTAAATCTTTTCCATTTGACAGCATTTGCTTGATACATAATTACAGATGATCCTCAACTTACAATGTGATTACATCCCAATGAATCCATCAATCCATCACAAGCTGAAAATATTGTAACTTGAAAATGCATAGAATGGACCTAACTTACCTTACATGTGCTCAGACACTTACATTAGTCTACAGTTAGGCAAAATTATCTAACACACGGCCTATTTTAAAACAAAGTGTTGAATATCAATTGTAACTCACTGAACGCTGTAGTGAAAGTGAAAAATAGAATGGTTATTTGGGTTCTCAAAGTTCAATTTCAACTGAATGCATGTCATTTTCTCAACATTGTAAGATTGAAAATCATAAGTCAGACCATGGTAAGTCAAATACCCTCTGCATTAAATTAATGAAGGAGAAAATGAACAAATGAGTGAGTGAGTGAACGAGACAGCCTAACAGTGATGTAGACATCAAGAAACTTGGATTCGAGATTCTGTCCCACAGATTACTGGTACAGTGCCTTTTGCTTTGTTTTGTTTTTCTGTTTTTTGTTTTGTTTTGTCATATGAGTCTTAATATGTTGCCCAGGCTGGTGTCAAGACTCAAACTCCCGGTCTTAAACAATTCTCCCACTTCAGCTATGGTACAGTACTTTTAGGAAGTGAGTCATTTTCTTCCTTGTACCTTTCTAAGATGAGAAGATTCAACCTTCTGGGATCCTTTTGATCCCAACATTCTATTTCTGTTTGACCACAGGACAACCAAGAAGTATCCTTCATCAGATGTCTGTTTACATGAGCGGAGAGAGTTCAGAAACTAGATTTTAATTCTCTAATCAAAAGAACATCTCTCCACTCGCGTGTGTGTGTGCGTGCGTGCGTGTGTAATCAATGGAATCAAATGTACCATGCATTGTTTGGTTTCTTTCACACAAAATCATGTCATTATTTCTTGCTTGATTAGTAATCTGTTTATCTACACTTATTCAAGGTTATCTTACTTGGGATTTCATGTCATGCTTGAGAATGCTTTCTGTCTTCAACATGAGGCTTCACTTTGACAGTAAGAGAAAGACTTTCAGAGTCTTTGAGTGGGGAAGTAAGTTAATGAAATAATTATTTTACATACATGGCACATAGGGTGGGTTATTTAGCGTTTGATTTCTGCAGCCCCAGACGGATCCATCCACAAAGTTTGATGGCTCATTCATGTCCTGAAATGAGTTAACAAAAAAGATCCTGTCATGTCAGGGGCAGGATGGATTGGCTATAGAGGATACTACCTCAGGGAGATGACTTTTGAAGCCCTCTCCTCAGGTGGTGGTTTAGTTCACTGTGTTTAATCCCTGGCATTGACCCAAATGGACTCTAAAAGATTGTAGTTTAATTCCTGGCATTGACCTAAATGGACTCATCAGCCAAAGTGGAGTGCTAAACTCTTTCTTGCTTACCCAGCATTTTAAAACTTAGGATTGTTTTATAGCGGCAAAAATAGTGAGGTAATGCTGGACTCGGGATCTCAGGAAATCTTTTGATCCATCTCCCCAGCAGAGGTAGCCCATCTTTATTTTTCTCTGTTTGGATTATTCACTTTTTAATCTGTGGCCAGAGGTTACTATTATCTTCCTCTATTTTTTCTTAGTCTAGTCGCTTGGACTAACTCTGACATTGGCATAGCCAAACACAAGGAGAGCTTTCTTACTTTCTGCCATAAATATATTTCTAAAAAGTTGTACATAACTCAGAAACAGGTTTGGAAATAAAAATGTACTTTGGGGAATTTATTACTTAAATGAAAGGAGTTGGGGCTCCTAAGGGAATGTTCATTGCCCAGTTCAACAATGGAAAATTTACATTTTTGAATCCCAAACTATTTTAAGTAGGACATATTAAAGGCAAATGAAAGTACTTGAGGAACTATTCATTACTTTGAATTACCCAGCTACAGCTTTCCCTTCATTGGAAAAAAAAAAAGCAAATGCTACCCCAGAGCTATCAGTATTTCTTATTCTCAAGACTGCCCATACCTCTTCACTGGTTGATTCGCCTGTTTAAGTTAATTTGTGTCCTTTCACATGACTCTTCTGTGCCTAACTATCTTGAAGGTGCAGGTGGTCAGGGAAGCCCCAGGGCTTTCAGTGGATTTTTGTTTCTAGGGTGCCTCACAAACTTCTTCTAGCCTGACCCACAGCTGAATAGCCCTTCAGAGCTGGCCTAGAGCTTGCTTAAGATTTCAGAGGACTGGACAGTGGGAAAGGAAATCAGAACATCGATATAGCTTCCCATCCCCAGAAAACCATAGAGTTGCCCTTGGGCATAATATCTCAGAGATATCTCAGGAAGTCCTGCTTTTAAGGCTAGCTGCCATTTACAGCAAACATCTGAACAGGCCTTTAAGCCATTCCCTCAGAGGTGCTGTCCCAGTACTATGGTGAATGTCTACTTGCTCTCAGGTCCACACCTCACCCACTCCCAGCTCTGCCCTGAAAGGCTCCCTTACCATCAGCTTCCAGGTAGATTTGTCCAATGGGGGACACTGGCAAGAGACTGCAGATGGGAGGTGATTTCTCCCTCTCTCTTTTGCTCTGGCATCTCCAGCAGTAGCAATCCCCTCTGTGGGCTCCACCTTCCACCAGACAATATGCCTCTGGGAAGATGAGTAATGTTCTCTGTTTCTCTTGGTCCCAGCACTTAGATTTTGTAACAGCATTTCTCCCTTTCATCTCTGCAGTCCTAGGTCTCTGTTTTACTAGTCTCTCCTCCACATGTTTTGACTTGCTAATATTAAAAAAAAAAAAAAAAAAGACAACCAAGGGTGCACTTACAATCCGCAATCCATCAAACTTCAAGCTCTTCTCTGGCTCTCGAGGGTTTGTATAGAGCTCTTCTATCTCTTTCTTCCACCATGCAGCTGTGTTATTATGAAAGAAGTCAGGAAAAGCAACGTAGGCCCTGTATAGCTGTAAGAATAAGACACAGTCTCATGGCGGGGTCTCAGCTTATCCAGGGGACCACAAATGGGAGATGAACAGGAATTTGTGCCTACCCAGATTAGTCTCTGCTCTAATCTCAGATCTGCTGCTGTTACAGAGTTTACAATAGAAGCAGAGATTGGGGAAGGCTGATTTCATTCTTTGTTTTCTTAGAAGGTTAGATAGCTTTAAAATCTCCTTCAAATACAGGATTTGTTTTATAACTGGACATGTAATCACAAGATTGGAAAAGTAGCAGTGTCTAAACAGTTGAACTTTAGAGATGCAAATAACTTTTTCTTTTTCCTTCTTTTTTTTCATGAGATGAAGGAAGATTGTCATCCAGGGACAAGTGACATCCAGAGTAGAGGGGATGCTAGATGACCAGGCTGAGATTCATGGCTTTACTTCATTCAATTGACTTGTATTTTCTTTTGTATGCAGATAATTTATGAAAACCCAGTCTGTTCATAATGGATTCCCCTCTAGTGATAAAATAATAGACTTTGGTTCATTATTTTTCTAGTATCATAAAGTTCAAACAAATCACAGCCCATTAAAAGCACACTTATTAGAGGATTTCATTAATGATTTCCTTCTACACATTTCCATTTTCGCTGTCTGTTGAGCTTTCAACTTGAGGATCTCTTTCTTCCAAGAAACTAACAATGGATAAGCACCCTCAAGTTAGGGCTACTTCACTAAAGGGTAAGCTACTTGTTCATCAAGATAAAAAAGCATAAATATCCAGATATTTAGGTCAATGTTGACAAAAATCTATATACTGTACCTTAACCTGAGTTTCATGATCAAGGGATCCATCTACATTTACATTAGGCAGATCTGGCCAAACCTAGAGAAAAAGAAGGAAAACT
This sequence comes from Cebus imitator, assembly GCF_001604975.1. Classification (NCBI taxonomy): domain Eukaryota; kingdom Metazoa; phylum Chordata; class Mammalia; order Primates; family Cebidae; genus Cebus; species Cebus imitator. The sequence goes on from NW_016107761.1 coordinate 1,590,215, forward strand.
GAAAGCCTTAAAGATCGTTGCATACAGATTATGAGGTATTTCATGTGTAGACTCTGATGACATGCATCCATTTGCTTGGGAATCTTTGCCATGAATTAAACTGTGAAGGCTGAATCTACAAAATTACATTAGTTGAAAGTAGGCTGGGTCTCTTGATTCATTCCATATGTTTTCAAAGTTTTATTTTTGAACTTAATAATTAACTGAATTTCTTTTAAACATATCCTCTGAACAACTAACTTTCAAGTGATTTCTCAGATCTCTGATCTCCTTGTCATAGACCTATAACAAAATTCATAGTAAGTGTGAAGTGTGACTCTAAAGAAATAAGATTGATTTCCATTCACATCCTATAAATCTGACCTCAATACTTTTAAGCATTATCATGACTTATAGGGGACTCCAAGTATACATAGCATTAAAAAAATCCATAGTGTCAACCAATTTTACCTGTAACTACCAGGACATTAACTAAATACACACTGATTAAAGGATTTAATCAACAGACACTTACTGAGTACTTCCTATATGACAAACACTATTCTAAGATCTCTGTTTACTGAGATTTAAGTAAGAAATAGTACTTGTTTCTCAAGAGTTCACAGTTAGTACATAAATGCTACACTGCATGCTATACTGAAGGCAATGTTACAGAAAAGGGAAAACAGGAAGAACTAAAATATCTATTAAATGTCTTGAACAACGTAAGATTTGAATTGATTTTGAAATGAAGATTATTATCTGGGTAAGTTGGGAAGGTAATATTCAAAGTGAGCATAGGGCCGGGCATGGTGGCTCATGCCTGTAATCCCAGCACTTTGGGAGGCTGAGGCAGGCAGATCGCCTGAGGTCAGGAGTTCAAGACCAGCCTGGCCAACATGGTGAAACCCCATCTCTACTAAAAATACAAAAATTAGTCAGATATCGTGGTGTACACCTGTAATCCCAGCTACTCAGGAAGCTGAGGCAGGAGAATTGCTTGAACCTGGGAAGCAGAGGTTGCAATGAGCTGATATCATGCCACTGCACTCCAGCCTGGGTGACAGAGTGAGACTATGTCTCAAAAAAAAAAAAAAAAAATCAGCATGGAATACACCCATGAGCAGTAGAAAGTAGCACAGTATAATTAAGGAACAGAATTTGAATCTGGGCTAAAAGCTACTGTCACCCGAAGTCCACCTAAAATGGTATTGCTATAAATCAGACATAAGATGAAGATTGAAGCCATAAAGATGAATTAAAGGAAACAAGATAAAGAGGAGAATTTATAGGACTTAATGATTCATTTAGATAGGAAGGCAGATTAAGCATGATAGGTCAAAGACGAATGCATGTTTTGCATGTAGGTAGCTGGGAAGGACAGACTTCAGTCATTCTCAAAGGGATTCTTACTGTTTGTTAAATGACCATGTGGAATAAATAAAGAGTAGGGACATCAGAATATTTCTAGGCAATAGACAGTGCTCAGTAATAATAGAGAATGAGACCTGTAACCTTGGCCTTATTAATGTATATTGAACTAATCAGCACCAGGCAGATTTCTACTCATTCATAATTTATTGATTGTCTAATATATTTTCCAACATGTATTGAGAGCTATTTTATTTCAAGACATTGTGATGTTAATTAACTGTAAGTACCTTCCCCAAGCCTTACCTTTCCCCAGACAATGTCATTGGTGTCAGGCCATTTGATGAACACGTCGTTTTCCTGTCCTCTAATGAATGGGAGATACTGGGTCTCATTGCCAGAAATGGCTGGGTCCTACAGTAAAACAATTTCAAACAGCAAATATGAGGAAAACATCTCTAAGAAAATTTCTCTCCAAAAATTTAGTAGTTCATAGTGCAGAAGGAAATGGTGAACCTCAATACCAAAAATAAAATAAAAATCATGGATAATTGGACTTACATCTTACTGGGTATATTACCATAGCCAGTTGAAATGGGATGGTACCATGAGTACTCAAAGGAAGATATAAAACCCTTATGAGCGGCAACCTCTTTCAAAGTGTACAAGAATCTGTGTCAATAAATGAAGGAGTCTTTCTATACTACAAAAAGTAACCACCCAAAGCTATAACTAATAAAATGAGAGGGAGGGGGACAATATGGCCAGTTAGATGCAGCTGGGAAGCACCTCTCCTACTGAGAAAAGTCAAAATACTGAGTAAACCACCACACTTCAAACAGAGCTTTTGAGGGAAAACACTGACAGTCTACAGAGAGGCAATGTAGACACTGAGGTGTAAGAGGGAAAAAGCTGGAAACCCCACACAGAGTGGCTAAGTGCTAGGACGAGCTCCTGTCACTGAACAGGTCCTAAGAAAGGGGTGAGTGAAGGGACACTTCCACTGCAGACCTCTGGAATCCTAGCTACAACAGCCGCCACAAAAACACCATAAACACTTGAACTGGCAAGAGGAGCTGCCTGGAGAGTAGGCAGAGGCAGAGCTCAAGCCTGTGTAGAGACCAGAGGGTTTTGCATACAGGGCGTCTGCAGCAAAATACGACCATGGGCACCTATCTGTAAAGGCTCTCGATCTTGCTCTGAGCAGATCTAGCCCCTGCTGACAGCTGAGCTGGGAGACAGCAGGGTTGTCTTTCCTATAGAACCAAGGTGCCTCTGATCGGCATGCCACCCTGTCTGCCAGCCCCTCGCAAGGCCACTGCTTGGCTGCTCCCAAAAGAGCATGCACACAGCACATCCTCCACTGTTCCACCTGAGTGCTTTGCTGGTGGCCTGGAGGCACTCTGCCCCCTAGCAGAGCCAGTACTCAGCCCTAACGGGCCAGAAAACAAAGCTGCAAGTCCAGTCCAAACCCACCAGGGTTTAAACACAAAGATCAGGATTATCTAGCTGAGATCTGCGGCCCAGGCTTGAGCAGGGCCACAGATCACAGAACACTGAGAAGAGTGAGATATGGGTTTGTGTGCTGGTGTGGAGGTTGGGCATGCCTTCTTCTGCAAGACTGGTCTGGGAAGGGTGTAGCCTGTTTACCAGCCACAGCCTCTGCCCAAGGGAGTGCCACAGCCCAGAATATCTAACAGACTAACAATCTGGATGCAAAAGTCTTGAGACAAAACTCGCTTGTCAGGGCAGCTACTGAGGCAGACATTAGAAGGAGATTCAGTTGTGGGAGAGCAAGCTGAGAGGTCCCCAAAGCCATCTGCTGTGCAGAAAATACTGGGTCATATCAGTTGCACCCCTATGGCAACACTGCAGTGCCTGGGGATCCTCTGCCCTTGACCCACTGCATCAACAGATCACCCCCAGATATACCCCACAACCTACTCTGAGTCTGCCAAGTACAGAGGACCAACAGGAAGCTTCAGGTGTCGTGGTGACCTGATATTTGGCTCAGGCTGCCCCTAAGAGGGAAGAGCACAGCCTATGAGGGATCCCTTTGGGGCTAAGGAAACAGGCGTGACATCAGTGATTCGAGGGGGCTCGCTCAAGTGCCAAAAATGGACTTGGCAAGGAGGCCATCTCTGGATCTCCCATCTCCTCCACCCCATAGCACTGCTGCAAATGTGCTGAAATACAAAAAAGGCCTGTAGCTGAGTAAGAGGCTATCTTCTGGCCCTTACTCTTAAGCACCATCTACTGTATTGCAGCCTAAATTACACCACCAAACAAAAACTCTTTTAGGACACATTGTCTGTGATACCCAATGCAGAAATTCAGCCACAGATGAAGATCTCTTAAAGAGCCTTGGGCCTCTGAAAGTACCCAGAAAAGAAGCCAATCAACTATACTCAATATACACCACAGCCAAACACTCAAGGAAAATAAAGCCTATATAAACAAAAAGCCATATCTAAAAGACAGCAACTTCAAAAAGATAAAGAACATCCACCCTCTCAGATGAGAAAGAATCAGTGCAAGAACCTGGCAATTCAAAAAGTCAGAAAATCTTCTTAACTCCAAACAATTTCAATAGCTCCCCAGCAATGGTTTCTAACCATATTGAAGAGACCAAAGTGACAGATACAGAATTCAGAACCTGGATGACAAGAAAGCTCAAAAAGTTTCAGGAGAATGTTGAAACTAAATCCGATGAAGCCAGTAAAATGATCCAAGAGGTGAAAGATAACATAGCCATTCTAACAAAGAACTAAACTGAACTTCTGGAAATAAAACAACAAATGATAATACAATTGCAAGTATTAATAATAGAATTGATCAAGCTGAGAAAAGAATTTCAGAACTCAAAGACCAGTCCTTCTAAACAACCCAGTCAGAAAAAAAATTTTTTAAATAATTTTTAAAAATGAACAAAACCTCTGAGAAATATATAATTATGTACAGTGGCCAAATCTATGACTCATTGGCATTCCTGAGAGAGAAGGGGAAAGAATAAATGATTTGGAAAACATATTTGAAGATACAGTCCATGAAAATTTCCCCAATCTTGCTAGAGAGGTCAACATATGAATTTAAGAAATTCAGAGAACCCCTATGAAATGCTGTGCAAGATGATTATCCCTAAGACACACTAGGAATTTTTCTTAGTGTGTTTTGGGGATGAACTAAGAGAATTTCTTATCCCTAGACTAGCCTTACAAGAGATCCTGAAAGGAGGTCTCAACATGGAAACAAAAAATTGATATCAGCTGCCACAAAAATACTCTTAAGTAGATAGCCCAGAGGCCCTATGAAACAACTACACAATTAAGTCTGGAAATCAACCAGCTAACAACACGATAACAGGATCAAAACCTTACATATTAATCAATATAAATGTTATAAATGCTGTACTTAAAACACAGAGGGGCAATTTGAATAAAAAAATAAAGACACAACCACATGAACTGTATGATAAGAGGCTCATCTCACATGTAACGATACCTGCAGGCTCAAACTAAAAGGACAGAGAAAGATTTACCATGCAAACAGAAAAGAGCAGGGGTCACTATTCTTCTGTCAGATAAAACAGACTTTAAACCACAAAGTTGAAAAGGACAAAGAAGAGCATTACATAATGATACAGGGTTCAAGTCAATAAGGATAGTTAACTATCCTAAATAAATATGCACCCAACATTGGAAAACTCAGATTCATTAACAAATGCCTAAAAAAAGACAGCTACACAATAATAGTAGAGGACTTCAATACCCAACTGACAGCATTAGACAGATCATCAAGGCAGAAAACTAACAGTGAAATTTGGAACTTAAACCCAACACTGACTAATTGGACATAATGGACATCTAGAGAATACTCCATCCAAAAACCACATAATATGGATTCTTCTCATAAGCATGCAGCACATAATCTAAGATTGACCACATGCTTGGCCATAAGGCAAGTCTCAATAAATTCAAAAATATCAAAATTATACCAAGGATACTCTCAAACCACAGGGCAATAAAAATGGAAATCAATACCAACTCTCTCAAAACCACAAAACTACATGTAAATTAAGCAACTTACTCCTGAATGACTTTTGGTTAAATAACAAAATTAATTATCAAAAACTTTCTTGAAATTAATAAAAACAGAGACACGACATAACAGAATCTATGAGATGACCAAAAGTAGTGTTAGGAAGAAAGTGTATAGCCATAAATGGCTACATCAAGAAGTTAGAAAGATCTCAAATTAACATCCAACTTCACAACTAGAAGAACTACAAAAACAAGGACAAACTTGCCTCAAAGCTAGCAGAGGAAAATAAATAATTAGAATCAGAGGAGAGCTGAACAAAATTGAGATTCAAAAATCTATACAACATATCAACAAAAGCAAAGTTGCTTTTTTGAAAGGGTAAACAAGATTGATAGGTCACCAGCTAGATTAAGAAAAAAAGAAAGAAGATACAAGTAAGTGTAGTGTAATCATAAATGACAAAGATGACATTACAACCAATCCCACAGAAATACAGAGTATCGTTAGAGATTTTTATGAACATCTCTAAGCACACAAACTAGAAAATCTAGAGGAAATGAATAAATTCCTAGAAACACACAACCTCCCAAGATTGAACCAGAAAGGAACTGAAACCATAAACAGACCAATAATAAATTCTAAAATTGTATTAATAATAAAAAGCCCACCAACCAAAAAAGAGTCCCTAATCAAATGGATTCATGGTAAAATCCTACCAGATGTACAAAAACCTTATACCAATCCTACTGAAATTATTCCAAAAACTTGGAAAGGATGGTTGCCTCCCTAACTGATTCTACAAAGCCAGCATCATCCCGATACCAATATCTGGCAGAGACAATGAAAAAAGGAAACTTCAGGCTGATGTCCCTGATGAACATATATGCAAAAATCCTCAACAAAAAACTAACAAACCAAACTCAGGAGCACATCAAAAAGTTAACTGACCGTGTTCAAGTAGGCTTTAACCTCTGGGATGCCAGGTTGGGTCAACAAAGACAAATCAATAAATGTGATTTACTGTACAAACATAATTAAAAATAAAAGCCATACAAAAATCTCAATAAATCCAGAAAGAGTTTTTGATAAAACCCAATATCCCTGCATGATAAAAACCCTCAAGAAATTAGGCATCAAAGGGAAGTACCTCAAAATAATAAGAGCTATCTGACCAACCCAGAGCCAACATCATACTGAATGGGAAAAAGCTGGAAGCATTCTTTTTCTTTTTCTTCTTCTTCTTCTTTTTTAATTGTACTTTAGGTTCTGGGGTATATGTGCAGATCATGCAGGATTTTTGCATAGGTACATACATGACAAGGTGGTTTGCTGCCTCCATTCCCCCATCATCTATATCTGGCATTTCTCCCCATGTTCTCTCTCCCCACCCTCCCCACCCCCCACTGTCCCTCCCCTAACGACCCCAACAGACCTCAGTGTGTGATGCTCCCCTCCCTGTGTCCATGTGTTCTCATTGTTCAACACCCACCTATGAGTGACAACATGCAGTGTTTGATTTTCTGTTCTTGTGTCAGTTTGCTGAGAGTGATCATTTCCAGATTCATCCATGTCCCTACAAAGGACATGAACTCATCATTTTTTTATGGCTCCATGGTGTATATGTGCCACATTTTCTTTGTCCAGTCTATCATTGATGGGCATTTGGGTTGGTTCCAGGTCTTTGCTATTGTAAACAGTGCCACAATGAACATAGGTGTGCATGTGTCTTTATAATAGAATGATTTATAATCCTTTGGGTAGCATTCTTCTTGAGAACTAGAACACAACAAGGATGTCCTGTCTCATCACTCCTATTTAATACAGTACTAAAAGTCCTAGCCAGAGCAATCAGGCAAGAGAAAAAAATAAAACACATCCACATAGGAAAAGAAGAAGCAAACTGTCTCTCTTCATGGGTGACATGATTCCATACCTAGAAAACCCTAAATACTTTGCCAACAGGCTCCTAGAACTGATAAACAACTTCATTAGAAGTTTCAGGATACAAAATTAATGTACCAAAATTAGTAGCATTTCTACACATCAATAATGTTCAAACTGAGGTATCTCAAATTAGAAATCTCAAGTTAGATCTCAAATTAACAATCCAATTTCACAACTAGAAGAACCATAAAAACAAGAATGTTTTTATAGTTCATCAAGAATGCAATCCCATTTATAACAACAACAGAAAGGATAAAATACCTAGGAACATATCTAACCAAGGAGATGAAAGATCTTTGCAAGAAGTACAAAACACTATTGAAGGAAATCAGAGATGACACAACAAATGAAAAAACATTTCATGCTCATGGACTGGAAGAATTAATATCGTTAAAATGGCCACACTTCCTGAAGCAATTCATAGATTCAACACTATTTCTATTAAACTCCAATATCATTTTTCACATAATTAGAAAAACTATTCTAAAATTCACATGGAATGAAAAAAGAGCCTGAATAGCCAAATAAATTCTAAGCAAGAAGAACAAAGCCAGAGGTATCACATGACCCAACTTCAAAATATACTATCACACACCTACAATTATTATCTGATCTTCAGAAAAATTGACAAAAATGAGCAAGAGGAAAAGAATTCTTTATCAAGGAATGGTGCTGAGATAACTTAACCATATATAAAAGAATGGTACTGGACTCCTACCTTTCACTATATATGAAAATTAACTCAAGATGGATTAAAGACTTAAATGTAAGACTGCAAACTATAAAAATCCTAGAAGATAATCTAGGGAATGTTATTCTTGACATTGGCCTTAGCAAATAATTTATGGCTAAGTTCTCAAAAGCAATTGCAATGAAAACAAAAATTGACAATGGATCTAATTAAAATAAAGAGCTTTTCTACAGCAAGAGAAACTTTCAACAGAGTAATGAGGCAACCTACCAAATGGGAAGAAATATTAGCAAGTTATGAACCTGACAAAGGCCTAAAATCCAGAATATGTAAGGAACTTAAACAAATCAACAAGCCAAAAACAATCTCATTAAAAAGTAGGCGAAGGGCATGAACAGATACTTCTCAAAAGAAGACATACAAGTGGCTAACAAACCTATGATAAAGCACTGAATATAAGTAACAGGGAAATGCAAATCAAACCACAGTGAGATACCATCTCACATCAATCAGAATGGCTTTCGTTGAAAAGTCAAAAAATAGATGTTGGTGGGGCTGCGGAGAAAAGAGAACACTTATACACTGTTGGTGGGAATGTAAATTAGTTCAGCCACAGTGGAAAGCAAATTGGGGATTTTCTCAAAGAACTAAGAATTGATCTACCATACCACCCAGCAACCTCATTACTGGGTATATACCCTAAGGAAAATAAACCATTCTCTCAAAAAGACACATGTAGTTGTATGTTTATCACAGCACTATTCACAGCAGCAGAGACATAAAGTCAACCCAGGAGCCCACTTATGGTAGACTGGATAAAGAAAATGTGGTATGTATATATCATGGAATACTACACAGCCATAAAAAACATGAAATTATGTTCTTTGTAGCAACATGGATGTAGCTGGAGGCCATTATCATAGTGAATTAATGCAGGAACAGAAATGCAAATGCCACATGTTCTCTCTTATAAGTGAGAGCTAAGTATTGGGTACACATAGACATAAAGGTGGGAATAATAGACACTGGAGACTACAAGAGAGGAGAGGGAGGGAGAGGGGCAAGGGTTGAAAAACTACCTGTTTGGTACTATGTTCACTACCTGGGTGATGGGTTCCATTATACCCTGATATGGTTTGACTTTGTCCCCACCCAAATCTCATCTTGAATTGCCATGTGTTGTGGGAGGGACCTGGTAGGAGGTAAATCATGGAGGCAGGTCTTTCCCTGCTGTTCTCATAATAGCAAATGAGTCTCATGAGATCTGATGATATTAAAAAAGGGAGTTTTTCTGCACAAACTCTCTTCTCTTGTCTGCCACTATGAAAGACATGCCTTTCACCTTCCACCATGATTGTGAGGCTTCTCCAGCCATGTGGAACTGTGAGTCCATTAAACCTCTTTCTTTTATAAATTGCCCAGTCTCAGGTATGTCTTTATCGACAACATGAAAACAGACTAATACATACACCAAACCTCAAAATTACACAATACGCATTTGTAACAAACCTATATATGTACACATTGAATCTAAAATAAAAGTTAAAAAAAATAAAGTTTAACCCTGAATTATTTAAGTAAATAAATAAGATGCTAAAAATTCTGTAGGAATTTCAATATGACATAATATAAGTGATATTTTTCCAATGACATAGAAATCTATTTTTACAAAGAGAGTTGAGAAGCAAAAGAATGTATTGGTGTTTCTTCATAAAATTCTTGAGAAAAACTTTTGCTATTGTTTGAAAACAACTCTGGAGATAAACCAGGTTAATAAGGCTTAATCCTCAAGCAGAGAGAGCCAATTCATTGTGTTTCCAGAGTATAATAGCAATATTCCTCAAAAACATGAGTCGTTTTTATTGCCTTCTGGGTCCCACTAAAGCAGCTTCTCTTGCTCACACCATCCCATACCTGCCCCAATTACTCTCTATAATATTATGCTGTTTCACAATTGTCATATAAGTCACTACTGTCTGAAATTATCTCTTCAGATGTTTATTGGCCATCTCCCTCCATTAGAATAAAAACCTTATAAGAAAAAGAGCACTGCCTTACTAATTTAGGCTATGCATGTACCCTCACACACACATACACAACTTGTAGAAGAGTGATTTTCAAATATTGTGTTCAATAAATACATGAATTAGTAAGTGAACAAAAGTCACCGAATAATGCTGTAATTTTTGGAAGCTAGCAGGGAGAATCATTTGCAGGTAATTACCTCTGCATTTATCAAGATATGGCTTTCTAGTAAAATAATAAATTGGTATTCTGGATCTTAACTCAATTGTTTGTAAGTTTAAGAAGAAATGTCACCTGAGCTTTAATATTTCCTAGTGATGCTACAACATAAGATTTTTGAACCCCCTGATGAGACTAAGATACAGCTCTTTCTCCTGAGGCATAGCCTGAAATAGAAACAGTGAGACACCTTTTTTTCCTTTTTTTATTTTTCTATCTTCAGTTCTTCAGCCCACAGTTGTTCTAACTCTACCAAAAGAAGATAATTATATTCTAGCAACAGTTATGGAAAATAAATAGTATAAAGTATCATCTTTTAAAAGCCCTTTTACATTTTTCTTTATTTGCTTTTAATTAAAAAATAATAATTATAGATTCACCACAAGAAGTTGTAAAACAAACAAGAAAGTACAGAGTATAAGAACATTTCTTGTACCCTTCATCCAGTTTCCCACAATGGCGTTATTTTGGAATCATGAATATGGAAATAGAAAGTAGAATCTAATCTGTCTCAATACCTACCAAAACGAGAATAAATCTCATGCCATTTTTCTTCATTTGCTCAATCAGGAGACTGAGGTTTTGAAAGCTGGCACTGAGGGTGAAATCCAGCTTCCGGTCCATGTAATCGATATCTACATGCTGGACATCCTGTAGGAAGAAACAGCAAGGCGCTTGGAACACTGCAGCATGTGTCTTGCAGGGCACACTGCCTGCTCTGTCAGGCCCCTCGTCTTAATGAGATGAGAATGAGTAAGGGCCTGGGCTCTATGCCTGCCCCAGCCCAGGCGCCTACTCATTCCTCATCTCATTACTCCCCTATGCTGACTTTTCAATTCTGCAGATTGAAATTGCTTTCTGATGCCTGCATGCAGTTCACCTGTGCCCACCCCTTCTCCTCTGTTTCCCCAGTTGGACCTCTATCCCTTTTCCTTTCCTCAATTCATGTCTTTCTCACTCTTCAAATCTCAAACTTAGTCTATTAAACAAAATTCTAATTGAAATGTTCAAGGGTAGAAACTGGGACTTTCTTAGGAAACAAACAGGATTACATACCTGGGTTTTTTTCTGTAGTAAATCTGGCTGATTGTTAAAAACTCTCAATAAACTAAGTACTAAAGGAACATATCTCACAATAATAAGAGCCATGGATGACAAACTCACAGCCAATATCATACATACTGACTGAGCAAAAGCTGAAAGCATTCCCCTTGAAAACCAGCACAAGACAAAGATGTTCTCTCACCACTCCTATTCAACATAGAACTGGAAGTTCTGGCCAGGGCAATCAGGCAAGAGAAAGAAATAAAAAGGCCAGTCATGGTGGCTCACACTGTAATCCCAGCACTTTGGGAGGCCGAGGCAGGTGGACCACCTGAGGTCGGAAGTTTGAGACCAGCCTGGCCAACATGGCGAAACCCTGTCTCTACTAAAAATATGAAAAAATTAGCTGAGTGTGGTGGTGTGCAACTGTGGTCCCAGCTACTCATGAGGCTGAGGCAGGAGAATGACTTGAACCCAAGAGGTGGAGGGTGCACTGAGCCAACATCACACCACAACACTCCAGCCTGGGCAGCAGGGGGAGAAAAGAAGGAAAGAATGAAAGAAAGAAGGAAGGAAGGAAGGAAGGAAGGAAGGAAGGAAGGAAGGAAGGAAGGGAGGGAGGGAGGGAGGGAGGGAGGGAGGGAAGGAAGGGAGGGAAGGAAGGAAGGGAAAGAAAGAGAGAAAGAGAAAGAAAAAGCAAGGAACAAAAGGAAGGAAGGGAAGGAAGGGAGGGAGGGAGGGAGGGAGGAAGGAAGGAAGGAAAGAAGAAACAAAGGGCATTCAGAGGAAGTCAAACTATTCATATTTGCAGGTGACATGATCCTATATCTAGAGAGTAGATCTTGTCACCTAGACAAGATCCTATATCTAGAAAACTCCATCATCTCAGCCCAAAAGTTAGTTAAGCTGATAAGCAACTTCAGCAAAGTCTCTGTATATAAAATCAATGTACAAAATTCTCTAGCATTTCTATACACCACCAACAGTCAAGCCTAGAGCCAAGCCACAAATGAACTCCCATTCATAATTGCCACAGATAAAAATCCTAGGAATACAGCTAACCAGGGAGGTGAAAGATCTCAACAAAGAGAACTACAAACCACTGTTCAGAGAAATCAGAGATGACACAAACAAATGGAAATACATGCTCAGAGATAGGAAGAATCAGTATCCTTAAAATGACCATACTGTCCAAAGCAATTTATAAATTCAATGCTCTTCCCATTAAACTACCATTGACATTCTTTACAGAACTAGAAAACTATTTTAAAATTCATATGGAACCAAAAAAGAGCCCGAAAAACCAAGGCAATGCTAAGCAAAAAGAAGAAAGCTGGAGGCATCAGGCTACCCCACTTCAAACTATACTACAGGGCTACAGTAATCAAAACAGCATGGTACTGGTACAAGAACAGACATATAGACCAATGTGAAAGAATTGAGAACACAGAAACAAGACAGTACACCTACAACTATCTGATCTTTGACAAACCTGACAAAAACAAGCAATGGGGAAAGGACTCTCTATTCAATAAATAGTGCTGTGATAACTGGCTAGCCATATGCAGAATGGAAACTGGACCCCTTCCTTACACCAACATATAAGAACTACATTATTTTATAGCTTTCCTGAATGTCTATCTCTCTCTACGCAGTACCAACCCACGTTTCTGCATATGAAACTTACTCAAACCGTGATTGTTGAATAATAACTAAAATGATTAATATTTAGTTGAAAAAAAGGAAGTTGCTTCTTTTTAGCCCAAAATTGATAGTTCCCTCCATTGTCTTAAGACTCTAGGTGAAACTTGTTTGGAAAAACAGAGGCTTGTGCATAAGCCAAACTTTGGAAAAGAATAAACCAACATATTATTAATATTGATTACTTTGTTAAGTTGTATCTATGGATTTTTTTCATCCTGTAATTTTCCTATTTTCTAATTTCTGTTTAATAAATATATAGTATCATTGCATATACAAAGAAAAAGAATTCAGCCTGGATTATCAAGTTATCTTTGATAAGAACATCATAGCACTTCTAATATAAAATTAGCCAGAAATTTCTATAACTAATTAAACTTCAGGCTGAGTAAGGGTTTCATACATAGGGAATCTGCGCTGCCACCATTGCATCGTATAAACTGGAGATTTCAGCATCATTCTGGTATCCATAGCGACTCAGCTGGAATCCCAAGGCCCAGTATGGAATCATTGCTGGTCGACCGATCAACTAGAATAAAAAGAAAAATGCATCCAGATAGACTTCCTAGGAAAGAAAAGGTGGTTGACTTATACTTGAATCAAGTTGAGTGTTTCTGCTAAGTACTGTCTAAGAGGCCTCATCCAAGAAAGATAAGAAAGTCCAATAAGTGTGGAGCAACTATGGACATGCAGAATGATAGAAACATTATAATTGAAGTTTTCCTATATTCCAGAGTTTTCATTCTAGGAAATCTGATAATTTGCTGGTTATTACTGATTAGCAATTCTTAGGTAGACTGTTCAACAATCGAGAGACATGTGCGATATTAATATGCCTTTATAGACCCATAATACTAAAATATGATATTCAGAAAAGGCATAATAATCTAGTAGTGACACTGAAGAGTCAAAAGAAAAAATTGGCCTATCTCAGTGCTAATAATGTGGCAATAGTCAATAAATATTTGACAATATATTGATGGACAGAATGGCTCCTAACCTCTGTGTATTGCTGAGTTACAAGTTCAGGGGTTGGCCCCAAAACAATGTAAAAGTCCAAAATCCCTCCTGTGGTGCGGTATGTCAAGGCAGGAGTGGGCTGTAATGTCACATCTGTAAGAAAAACAATATACATGAGGCACATCCTTGGAGTTGTAAATCACCCAGATAGGAAACCTGCTCTAAAATTTGCTTTCTTCACGCTCTCTCTTTGATGTCTGCCTCCTCTAGAAAGTCTTCTCTTATCCATTGGAATCAGAGGTGTATTTGCAGGTACCCCAAATGTAATGTGCAACCTCAACAACTTTTAAATATGCTGTGAATGAAAGCCACAATGTCACAGTAAAATAGGCTATGCCAGAGTAGGAACCACAATTGGTCAAAATTCCATGCCTAAAACCCGATCCAGAGTAATTAATAAATCTTGAATAAATAGATGAGTAAATGGAAAGTCAGTTTATTTGTTCCATTTTCCTTGCCTCCTGAAGGTCTCTATTTCTACTTATAATCCAGGTCAAAATAGAATGGTCACAGCTGTTTCTGGTGGCACATGGGAGCTGTGCCTATGTCTTACCCATAGCATTGCTATTCAGCAGGAGCACTCCGTGGGCACTGCCATCCTCTTCCAGTGCCATGTAGTAAGGGTGGACACCATAGGAATTCTTGTTGTACTGGGAGTCATGAGGGTAATAAACAAAAAGAAAATTCAAGATATTGTTTTCATACCATAACCCAAACAGCAAGCTCTTGCTCATCATTAAAGATTCAGCTCAATGTCATGTTCCTTTGTCGGGCCTTCCTTGACCCTCCCTTTTACCCTAAGTAAAAAGCTGTTTCTTCTCCACTTTGTGCCTTCCTAGTTTATTGTTATATAATTCAATTATTTATTATTATATAATTAAGTGATTCCACTGTGCTATTTCTACCTCCATTTCTCTCACTAGCCTATAAGCCTCTGGAGAGCAAAGACAGTACGTTATTAAGTCTGTAGCTGGCCAGGCATGGTGGCTCATGCCTGTAATCTCAGCACTTTGGGGGGCTGACACAGGCAAATCACCTGAGATCAGGAGTTCGAGAGCAGCCTGGCCAATATGGTGAAACCCCGTCTCTACAAAAAATATAAATACTAGCCGGACAGGTTGGCACGCACCTGTAGTCCCAGCTACTCAGAAGGCTGAGGCACAAGAATCGCTTGAACCCAGGAGGCAAAGGTTGCAGTAAGCCAAGATCATGCCACTGCACTCCAGCCTGGGAGACAGAGCAAGACTT
>NW_016107761.1:1605572-1609076 GCF_001604975.1 Cebus imitator
AAAAAAAAAAAAAAAAAAAACACAGAAAATCTGTAGCTAAGCACTTAGCAATGTGCCTGACACATAGAATATATTAAGTAAAAGTTTGTGAAATAAATAAAATCCATAATTCATAGAGGGAAATATATATATAATATACATATATGCCTTTTAGGGACAAAAGAATGTGACATGTGGCCTATTACAACTGAGAGCAGAATTTATCAGAATAAGATGAAGTTGATGAGCAATGTGTCATATAGAAGCATACGGATTAAAATAGATTTACATTGAGAGAAACTGATTGCTAAACTTATTCCATTGACCCTACCGCAGGTGGCTCATCACGAGCAAACATCCCCCAGGTGTTCCAGTTCATGTCTCTTCTGAAAGTTGTGTGCTCAGTTTCCCCAAAGCCATAGATGTACTGAGAGGGCAGACGTGTAGAAATGGAGAGAAACATGTCATTGAAGGTGAAGCCGGGGAGTTGAGAATCCCAACTGCAACACAAAAACAGATCACACTGAGTTGGAGACCACTGGCCAGAGCTCCTTGGAATGTGTTTGAAATGTCTAATTGATTCCAAAGCCTCCTGAATTATTGCACATTTAGATACAGGTTCAAATACTGTGACATGACCCAGATCATAACAATGGCCCCGACTCAGTACCAAAGTTCCATGTTCACATTTCTGTTCTGTGGTTTGTCAGACTGAGAGCTCCTTTTCTGGGAACTTGAGGGCAAAAGCCATGACTCCTTCTATTTATTTCAAGTTTTCAGTGCCTGGCATATCAGCTTGAATAAATATATAAATAAACAAATAGGGTTTAAGCAAATTTTCCAGTGGGAAATTGTGAAACTCGTAGAACAAGTTCTCTGAATTGGCCAAAGGTCTTCTTACCAGAGAGAACAACAGAGGAAATCACTTGCATAGCCAAAGAGAGAAGACATACATGAGAAGGCAAAGGTGCACATGCAGGTAACAGCTTCTACTGGGATGGGGAAGTTCACCCCAAGCAAAATCCAGACCTTCACTTCATTCTATTCAGCAGCAGGACAAGAGATGGGAGATGACAATTCCTTTATGCTTAACATTGTCAAAAGGCTTTAAGGCTTTTGTGTCCACAGAATCAAATATTACAAGAAGCTATTTCTTTCTCCTTTTTAAACTTTGCTCCTCTCTCCTGCCTCTTATTATTTCTTAATGAGTCATAGTATGGAACTCATTTGTATCTTAGGTTATCTTGTGTACTTATTGAGTTTTCTGTTCTACTTAAGAACAATAAGTAGAACATGTATTTTTCTTTCTCTAAAATCAAACAATACTTCATTTCTTTAAGGATGGATTAAGTATTTTTGTTAGTGACTAACCAAAAACAAATTACTCATTAAAGCATGGAAAAATAGATACACTCTTAACAAATGCACACATATTTACACAGAGTCTCTGAGATTAATATTTCACTTGAATTAATTGTAACCACTATAGTTAAATCTAGAACTACTCTAATTAGAGCCAAATAAGTAGTGCTTACATCACAGTGCTGGAGGTTTTGCGTTGAATCTGGATTCCAAAAGGATTGTTCTGAATCCTGACATCATACAGACGGTTTTCAGGGTCATGATCTGGTTGGGGAGGGGTGTTCAGTGGCACTGGGACTTCATACCTTTTATTAGTGGGGTCATAGATCTGGCAAGAAGAGAGAAGAAAGCTTTCCGATAGGGTCTCAGACCTAAAATTCATCATGCTAGCCCATATAATTCAGATTCCATGTTTTTTGGCCAGTTTGCACCTTATCAGTAGACATTGAACATCCCCAAGCAAATGGATGTGAGGCCTGCCTGCCCACCGTGTCCCATACAGATGCTGAAGTTCAAAAATGCCTCAGCAAAATCCATTCAAAGCCAGGGAGGGCTCTTCCTCTAAAGAACTTGTGACAGAAAGATATAGAATGTCATAAATAGAATGTGTGTGTACCTGTTTGTAAGTGTGTGGCATGTAGACATGTATGTGCATAAAACTGTAAAACTGTGTCTATATGCATGTTAGGAATTAAAGAATTGGGTTTTCCTATGGAGTCTGAGAACTCCTTGCTGTTTGAGCTTCCAGATGCTGCACAGCTTTCCCATTCCTAACGTTTCTCTTCTGTATCCACCCCTTGTTCCTACCTACCTATCAGGACTGATGTGTGGGAAGAATAAAAGGAGTGAAAAGTGTTATTCAAGTACAAGGAGTATCACCAACATGAGTGACCATCCTCTTCCTCATGTTATAGCCCCAAATTTATGTTTAGGTAAAGGCTTTTCTTTTTTTTTCCTCTTTTGAGACGGAGTCTAGTTCTGTTGCCAGGCTGGAGTGCAGTGACGGGATCTCGACTCACTGCAATCTCCACCTACCAGGTTCAAGCAATTCCCCTGCCTCAGGCTCCTGAGTAGCTGGAACTACAGGCATGCACCACAACGCCCAACTATTTTTTGTATTTTAGTAGAGACAGGGTTTCATCATGTTGGCTGGGATGGTCTCACTCTCCTGACCTCGTCATCCGCCCACCTCGGCCTCCCAAAGTGCTGGGATTACAGGTGTGAACCACAGTGCCCGGCCAGATGAGTTTTCTAAAGTCCTGCTTGTCAAAATTATGTTTCTTAGACCCAAAGCAGCAGCATTGCCTGGGAGCCTGTTAGGAATGCAGAACCTCAGGCCCTACCACCCCAGATTTTCTGAATTAGAACTCTCATTTTCACAAGCTGCTCCAGTGATTCACGATACCTTAAAATGTGGAAAGCAATGGCTAAAGCTGAGCTGTCCGAGGTGCTGTCCACAAGCCACACGTGGCCTTTGAGTGCCTGACATGTGCTAGTCTGAATTGAGATTCACTGTAAATGCAAAATACACACCAGATTTTGAAGACTTAGTATAATTAGAAGATTGCTTCAAGATGAGATTTGGGTGGGGAAAAAAAAGAAAAAAAAAATTTTAAATAGAAGATTGCAAAGTGTCTCCATTAAATTTTGATTTCAAAGTGAAATGATAATATTTTTAGGACATTGATTAAATATTATTAAAATTCATTTCACTTTTAAAATATACATTTAAAAATGCATCTACTGGAAAATATGCATGGCTCACATCGTATTTCCAGTAAATGTTCTTTTTAAATGTCATAGCAGTGGGTCTCAAAGTGTGGCCTCTTGACCTGCAGCATCAGCCTCACCTGAGAACTTGTTAGAAATGCAAATTCTCAAGGCCGGGCACAGTGGCTCATGCTTGTAATCCCAGCACTTTGGGAGGCTGAGGCAGGTGGATCACCTGAGGTCAGGAGTTCAAAACAAGCCTGGTCAACATGGTGAAACCCCGTCTCTACTAAAAATACAAAAAAGTATTCAGGCATGATGGTGGGCACCTATAATCCCAGCTACTCGAGAGGCTGAGGCAGGAGAATTGCTTGAACCAGGGAGGCGGAGGTTGCAGGGAGCCGAGATCTCACCACTACACTCTGGCTTGGGCAACACGAGCAAAACTCCATC
>NW_016107761.1:1609471-1629408 GCF_001604975.1 Cebus imitator
GAAGGAAGGAAAGCAGGCAGGCAAATTATCAGGCTAGGTCCCAGCCCAGGCCTACTGAATTGGAAACCCCAGGGGTGAGGACCAGAAATCTGGGTTTTAAAATGATCTGAAGGTAATTCTGAGGCACACTAAAGTTTGAGAACCACTGCTAGAGAAATAACTATAATATTGGAATTAAGTTAATGCCTCTCATATGAGTTTGCCACAAAGCAGACACATTTTTCTCAGAGCTAAAGGGTGATTCTTTGATGATGTTTATGACCAAGAATACTCATCATTACAGGGAATTCACAGTCCTTGTAGATTTAAGACCACATCCTGGCTCTACCGTCTACTTTCTGATTTTTACCTCTCTACAGGCCTTAGCTCCCTCATCTGTAAAATGAGGGATTTGCATGAAAAGCTGTTTCAGCTGGGCATAGTGGCTCCTGCCTGTAATGCCAGCACTTTGGGAGGCCAAGGCAGGTGGATAGCTTGAGGTCAGACATTTGAGACCAGCCTGGGAAATATGGTGAAATCCCATCTCTACAAAAAAACACAAAAATTAACCCGATGTGATGGTGCACACCTATAGTTTCAGCTACTTGGGAGGCTGAGGCAGGAAGCTAGCTTGAGCCAGGGAGGCAGAGGTTAGAGTGAGCTGAGATTGTGCCCCTGTACTCCAACCTGGGTGACAATGGGAGACTGTCTCAAAAAGAAAAAAAAAATGTTTTTATTGTTTCAGTGACTTCTATCCATACAGAACTGTGAGTTAAAAACTCCATATTGAGAACCAGAATCTGCACTATGGTCTTTACCTTGACCTGCAGCATGTTTGCTGTGTGATAGATCACGCTCAGGCGGAGGAAGCTAATCTTTGCAGAGGGAGAATCAGAGGCGGCGACAGCAGCTGCTGCAGTGGGAGGTGGCACATCCCTTGATGGCAGTGGTGGTATTGGTGCTGTCCTTCCAGACTCCTCAGCTTGTGCTAACTCAGGGGCCGCCAGGAAGGAAAGGTTTGCAGTGATGCTAGTGGACTGGTACTGAATGTCACTGGCAGCATAATTAGGGATGGTGTCATAGTAACAGGTGGGCACGCCAGGAGTAGATGTGTGCTGGAACAACAGGAGAAAGTCTTGCTCAGCCTCTGATACCACACTGTACTGAAGAAGTTGGTTAACACAAACTAAGTCTCTGACACCATGTCCATGGTTATGGGTTGAATTGTGTCCCCCAAAGAGATGTTAAGTCCTAACCCCTGATACCTCTAAATGTGACTATTTGGAAATAGCGTTCTGCAATGAACAAGTTAAAATGAGGTCTTTGGGATAGGCCCTGATCCAATATTACTGGTATCCTTATTAATAAGGAAAATTTGGACACAGAGACAGACATGTACACATGTGACCATGATGACAGAGAGTAGGGTGATACATCTACAAGCTAAGAAATACCAAACATTGTCAGGAAGCCACCAGCAGTTAGGGGAGGACCATGGACCAGATGCTCCCTCAAAGTCCTCAGAGGGCACCAACTCCACTGACACCATGGTCTCGCTTCTAGACTCTAGAACTGTGAGGGAATAAGTTCCTGTCATTCTCTGCCACTCAGTTTGTGGTACTCCGTCATGGTAGCCCTAGTAAATGAACACATCCATTTTTAAAACACACCTATTGGCCTTCTATAATGAGTGAACAGTGACAGAGCAGCAGGAAGTTTGATCTGGAGACGGGAGCCTCCACACACAATTCTACTCCCAGGGTTCTTATTGTCTCCTATGTAATCTAGAGGAAATCACTTGTTCTTTCTAGTTTTTATTTTCTCTATTGTTCAAATAGAGAGGAACAACAGCCTGAACTTACCCTTCCTGCTTGTGTTCTCCAATAGAAAAAAATATATATATGCAATGCATAACGCATACCCAACATACATTATTATATTTAAAATTGAGTTTTTAATGATATGGCTGGAGTGGCAATGAGAATGGCAGTAAGTTCCTTCTGATTCAGGATATCTGAGGGAAATAGTGATGACCTATCATGTAGAGTTGGCAAAAGACATGTTGCACAATATCCTTGTTTCCTTCAAGCCACAGACATTTGCAAAGTGTTTTCTAGGTGCCTAATTACTTGTGCGACAGTTTTTACAACTTCCTGATCAATGTGGTAATTTCTGGTCATTTACCTCCCAAAGACACCCCCGCTGCCTACAACTCTCCTCAGAGGCTATTGGATCATCAGGGTAGCAGTTGAACTTCTCCAGGTCATCGACAGGAAGATTCCACTTAATAGAGAATTCTTGTCCCAGTACCAGTCCTTGGAGATCAGTGATGGTTACCACCTGGGAAAAGAGACCTTCATGGTGACAAAGGAAGGGAGGGAAAGTCACCTGGATAGAGTTCTTGCCTGGGGTTCTGAAAGTTAGAACAAGGGTATCTATTCCTTCCTCCAAAACCAGTTTGCCATGAGATATTTGGAACTTGGCTGATTCCTGGGCTTTCTCTCTTCAGGGAGTCATTGTGGAAATGTTGGATGGGAAGAGTCTTCACCATGTTAACAAGTACAGATCACAGGCAGGACTATCACTGTTAGGTTCACTGTCCTCTGAGTGTGATGCTTATCAATTTAATAACAATGGTAATAACAACAATAGCTAAACGTTATGGAGCATTTATACAAGCCAAGCCCTGTGATCACCACTTTGTAAGCCTGATCTCCATTAATCCCAAGAGTAGTTCTATGCTGTAAATGTTATGACTATCTCCATTTTATAGAATAGAAAACTGAGATACAGAGAGATTTAATATCCTAAGAGCTGGGATTGGGGCCCCATTCTGTCTAACTCTGGAAATCAAACTCTTATCCTATACTCTATGTATTGTCAACATGGAAGGGGGCTGACCTAAGAAAAAATGAATTTCCCAGAACTTGAACTATTCAACTAGCAATGTAAGAGAATCATTCAGCAAGAGAAAAACTGGATTACCCCTTGTGTTACTCCACTCACATTTTATTAATTGTATGAAAATAGCCTAAAACAGTAAGGACAAGCATCAACTGTTTCACGAAGAGAGTCTACCTTCAATGAGAGAACAAATGCGTAAATACCCATTGTACAATCTATTCACTGTGATGCAGCTGGGATCAGAGTGTCTCATTTTAATTTTGCCCAGAGAAGAACTTCCTTCTCTCAGGGTTCCGACTCCCACTATCTTCTTCAGAGCTATGATACAAACAAAGCAGAGAGGCCTTTCTTTCTTTAGCATGCACGCATTCCTGCTGTATCCTCCCTGTGATGTGTTGGACCTCCCAGCAAATCAGTTATGTCTGATGGCCCAAAGTTCAAAGAGCAAAGTAGGGCCGGCTGTCAGAGCCAGGGTCTCTGGAAAGGGCCCTGCAGAATGGAAGCATCTCTTACCTTTGTGGAAGCACTGTAGACAACGCTTGGACTGGAGATGGTGACATTATTCAATAAGACGGTAAAATTCGCTGGCTGTTTGTCCATTCCCAAGATTGTGATGTCTGTAAACATTAGGTTGTAAGTGTCCATATAATTATTAAAAAGAATCTTTGCTTGTAGATGGTTCTGGAAGGGAAAAAAAAAGTCAGATTAGAACCACATACTTCAGACTCTTATTATCCCAAATACCACTCAACGTCTCATTTTTTGAGATTCAAGCAGTTTCCTTTTCTCTGCAGTTCCAAATGTTGCTAGATGATCATACCTAGGGAACTCATTCACTCAGACTCTTATCGATCTTAAATTTTTAAGTAATATTTTGTGCTTGCTGTGGTTCACTGGTTCTTTACTGATTCTATTACTCAGGAAATATGTCCCTGACACTGTGGAATTTTCAACCAGAAAAATAGGTATTCACAAAGTAAACAAAAAGATAAGAGACTCATTGGCACACAAAGATAAAGACATACACATATACACAAAAAGGGCCCAAGAAACTTTTTCCTTTTACTTTACTAACAGTGATGATAAAAGCTAAGAATATTTGAGTGTGTATTATGTGCTAGGCCCTGTTCTAAGCATTTTACATGTATTACTTCATTCAATTTTCATGGCAGGCTATGAGGTTGAAGCTATAATTACCCTCATTTTTCAGATGAGGAGACTGAAGCACAGGAAATTAGATAGCTTATTTAAGGAACAAAAGTGACAAAGTGGAACTATGACAAAGAAGGAGGTAGAAATTAAGACTGAATAAAAAGTGGTGGTTTGATGATTTAAAAAAATTAGAAGTTCCATATATATATGCCCAAATGATTTTTTTCAAAGACAGATTTTGTAACAAAGGTGCTGGGGCAACTGGCAAAAAGTTAAACCCCAACCTAAATCTTACATAGTATATAAAAATTAACTCAAAGTAGATTACAGACTTAAATGTAAAAGATCAGACTATAATTTTTTTAACATGCGAGGTAATATTCAGAATCTAGAACTTGGCAAAGAGATTTTAAACTTGACATCTAAAAGCACAATTTATAAAGAAAATAAGGATAAATTAGATTCATCAAAATTAAGAATGTAAATATATATATGGTAAATAGATTTATGAAAAGATGTTCAATGTCATTAGCTATTAGAGAAACACAAATTAAAAACACACTGAGCTATAATTACCCCAATCAGAAAAGCTTAAAAAAGATAGTGACAACATCAGATGCTGGCCGTGATGTAAAGAAACTAGATCACTCATATGTTGCTGGTGGAAATGTAAAATGCTACAGCCATTCTAGAAAACAGTTTGGAAGATTATTATAAAATTAAACATGCACTACCATAAGACCCAGAAACTGCACTCTTAGGCACTTATCACAGAGAAATAGAAAGATGCATTCACACCAAAACCCATACATGAGTGTTAGTAACAATTTTAATTTATTTGTAACAGCTCATGACTGCAGCCAGCCCAGATACTCTTTATCCAGTGAGTGATTTTTAAAAGGTGATATAGCCATAAGTTGGAACACTACTCAGCAATAAAAAGGAGCAAGCTGCACAACTTGGGTTGGTTTTCAGGGAGCTCTGCTGAATGAAAAAGCCAATCCCAAAGATTGCAAACTGTTTAGTTCTCTTTACAGAACACTCTTGAAAGAACAAACTTATAGAAATGGCAAACAGATGATTGGTTGTCAGGGGCTGAAAAGGGATGGGGGAGGAAGCAAGTGGACATGCTATTAAAGGGCAGTGGGAGAAATCTTTGTGCTAATGAAATGTCCTATACCTTGATAGCATCAATGCCAGCATTCTTATAAACCTGTAGCACAATGTGAAACTGTGCTACAGGTTTATAAGATGTCCATAGGAGAAACTGGGCAAAGGGGTATATGGGAACTCTGTACTAGTTCTTACAACTACATGGGGATCTTTAACTCAAAATAAAAAGGTTACTTTAAGATACATATATATATATATATATATATATATATATATATATATATATAAATACTTGAAGATATATGATATAATATGTATAATATATTTATATCATATATATCTTGAAGATATATATTATATACATATATCTTCAAGTAGACCATTATATATACCTTATATATACATATTATACATATATACACATATATATAGTCATATATATATAATTTAAAAGAAAGGAGAAATAAGAGAGACATCTCAAAAGAAAGTTCTGCCCATACATGATCAAACTTCAAAGAAAACCAAGTCAGAATTCCCTCATTCTCTGCTAGCCTTGCTGCTTTCTTTTTTCAGTCCCCTTGGGAAATAGATATGAGGCAAGTGACGTTCTGTATCTTCCAGCCTTTAAAAACCACTACTTGATAACCTGCGCCAAAGGTCCAGTTTTATGTGCTACAAAGGATAGCTGTAACGGAAGAATCTTAAAAAGGCTCTACACCACTCACTAACCCACCCACACCCCATATACACTTGCAAACCTCAAAAAAAAAAAAAAAAACGCATCTTGGAAGCCAGCACACATGACATAAAACTCAAAGGCAAAGGGTCTTTTCTTCCAGGAAAAAAAGGTTCTGCACAGAAGTCATACCAGTTTTGTAGCAGCTTATAAACCTGACACACATTAAATATTTTCATGTTAATTCAAATCCTTTTTGGAATCATGATAGTAAAACATTATCCCTGTTACACATAACCACATGTCTATATTAAACCAAAAACCCAAGGAGCCATCACAGCAAGGAACATATGCTGTGTGTTCCTCAAAAAAAGTACTTACAGAGGTAACAGAGAAATCATATAGAATATACTGCTTTCCAGTTACAGCATCTAAAAAAGAAAGACAGAGGAGTACCCATTACTATGCAAAACCGAGCAGCTGGGGAGTCGGGCTCTTCGTTTCACCTGGAATTACTTTACCAACCATCTAGCTCTGCTCATCTGAGTTTTGTGCATTTTTTTCAAACTTCTGCAAATGTTTCCTATATCATTTTCTCTAAATTCACATGTCAGTCTGTGGTACCATTTTGCTGGCATGTAAAACATTTTGATTTGCATTATTATTATGTACATGTACATTGTATCTATCCTGCTGGATCATGAGTTCCTCAAGCTCAACACAATATGTACTAGTTCCATGTAGGGCAGGCTTTTTATATAATCACATAAGTTCATGTGAGGTGTTTATATGGAAATCTTACAGTGAAAAGGTACACTATACAAATTAGATATTTCTTCCTCAAACCAAAGCAGTATTTTCCAAAGCTATTAACAAAGTGGATTATTTGTTATTAATAATAATATACAAGGAAGAGAATAATTAAGCCCATTCAATAATGTCAGTTGCTTTGGTAGAGTCAATAACATATAATTTGTGCATTTGAAGTCTATTTTAATGGATTGTGCCTGGCTAACAGAATTTTCAGAATGGATTTAAACCCATCGATTCTAAGCTATAGATGTAAATGACAGCGCTAATAGGATTAGTGCCATGCTGGGCAGCCTGTGAGGATTAATTTTCAGGGAGAACCACAGTGACCCACAATGATGGTGCCTTGAGAAAGTCTACCTTTAGATACACCATCATCCCAGTACAGCTCCCCGTTTGCTTCTCTCTTATAGTCCAAGGCAATGATGAGTCCCAGGGAATTCCTCCTGCTGTAAAAGAGAAATTCCCTGTTTCAGAGAATGTAGATGACATGGAACTATGTGAAACCAGCCCCTGTCATGCCCCAGGGACAGATAATCCAAGAGTCTATACCAGAAACTAAGGAGATGTTGATATTGGGAGGACACACCTGATCAACAAAAGACAGATCAGGTGGACAGAGGCAGTTCCTACTGAAAACTGTTTGGGTTGCAATACACAACACCAACAATTAGCCTTATTAGATGCTTACCATGTGCCAAGCATTCTTCTAAGTGTCTCACACACATTATCATTTATATTAATTCATTTAATTCTCATCATAACTCTAAAAAGTCAAACAATCATCATCTCCAGTTTACCAATAATAATCAGAAGCACAGACAAGTAAGTTGCCCAAGGTAAACATATGTAGTATGTAGCCTGTACCAAGGCTTGAACCCAGATTCTACAGAATCTCAGCTCTTGACCTCCAAACTATGTTGACTTCCACATGATAACCTTTATCTCCTATTTAACTCAAATTCTCTCACACAGTAGGCAATATACCTAAGGACAATTTCTGGCCATAGGAAAATCCTCCTCAGTGATTATTTTGACTAGTACTATAACCTGATTCAATCCCAAAGTAAAGGACTATGCAGATGTCCTTGGTAGACTACCATTTACTAAATCAGGACTAAGATGCTAATTTTGGATCAATTTGAAAGGAGTGAGGGAAGATTACTGATGGGTGACTTACCCCTTGGCTCATCCACTCTTTGTCCCTACCTGTCTTTCTCATAATGCCCTGCTCCATTAGAGCACTAGAATAGTCATACCTCAGACAAGTGAGGAGCTTACCTGGCTTCTGTGGTTGTGTTTGGCTTCTGGGTGGGAAATATGTAGCCCCCTCGCAGATGAAGTCCTATCTTATCACCTGGGAGGAGCATATTCACAAACTGTTTCCTCCATGGGATGGCCACTCCCTAATCAGCAACAACAGTAAAAGGTAGATCAGGTAATAAGCTGTTTCAGCTAGGAGGGACCTTAGATATCCTCTCGTTCAGTTGACATATTTTAAAGAAGTGACAGAGACCCCCAAAGTGAAGTGGCTTGCTGAAAGCATATGGGTAGCAGAGAGCAGAGCAGACACTCCAGCCCCCTCTATTTCTTTATATTATGTCATGCTGTCATTCCACACCTGGGCTTCAGTTTTAGGTTATCACAGCCAAATGGCAAAACCTAGTCCTGATAGGAACACAACAGCCAGGTTGATATAATGGATTTCCATAAACATATTACAGTTATTCGAATTATTTCATTGTACACTTGGAAAGGCCTTCTGCTATGGTCTGAATGCTGGTGTACCCCAAAATTTACATGTGGAAACTTAATACCCAGAGTGATAGTATTAAGGGGTGGGGCCTTTTATGAGGTGATTAAGTCATGAGGGAAGAGCAAGGAGGTGCCATCAATGAAACAGAGTGAGCCTTCTCCAGACACAGAATCTGTCAGCACCTTGATCTTGGACTTGCCAGCCTCCAGAACTGTGAGCAATAAATGCATGTTGCTTATAAATTACCCAGTGTAAGGTGTTCTGTTGCACCATCCTGAATCAACTAAGATGCATTTCTCACCAAAAAGGACCACAATCAACTAACTATAAATCTTGTACTATTATTCTATGGCAAGCTCCCAAGACTGCTGCTTTAGAATTGTCCTCTGCTAGAGGCGGGTTTCTGAGCGAACTGGGGCTGCCTTACTTACGGTCTCATAGTCATACCAGGTGGCATCAGGTATATATGCTTTCACTTCGTCCACACCCTAGGTAAACAACAACAATGAGTAGCATTAGCATACCCCTCTCTACAGTTACAAAACACCTCCAGGCGTCATTGCATGTGTTTATCTGAACAATCCTGAGAGATGGTCTGAGATCATCCCATTCTACAAAGGAAAACACAGAAACACAAAGGTTGAGCAATTTACCCAAATAAAAATGATTTGTTTTGTTTCAATGCTGCTGCACTTTCTAAGAGAAGCAGAGAAAGTCCATTCACTGGGTCACATAATTTGACATTTGAGAGATAAACCACCAGGCCCCAGGAAAGCCTCCCA
This sequence comes from Cebus imitator, assembly GCF_001604975.1. Lineage (NCBI taxonomy): Eukaryota > Metazoa > Chordata > Mammalia > Primates > Cebidae > Cebus > Cebus imitator. The sequence continues at coordinate 1,618,644 of NW_016107761.1, forward strand.
GCAGGGCCACTGGTTGATTAGCAAGACCTGTCATCAGATGGTGTGGCTAAAACACCAGCTCAAAGGGCCTTTGACGTGGGTACATTGGAAATATTTCATGTTTACAAGCAAATCAGCATAATCCTTCCTGATCCTTGCCCCGTACTTTGCCACTCATCCCTGCTTCCAATCACACTTAATAAGATACACATGGTCCTTCATACTTGGACTTCAGAGTTCAGCCTTCCCTTTGCCCAGCACTCCTCTCTCCCTCCCTTCACTTCTCCATAGGTATTCTCTCTTCCCAGCCCAGCCTAACCCAATCCAAGAGCACTCCTGCTCTGGACAAAGGGAAATATAGACAGAGTTCAGTACACGCACCCCAAAGTATTTAAAGCCACTGTCGATGCTACAGCCATATGCTTAAGGATGCAGGCTTCAATTTTAAGGCAATTTTACACCATGAAAATTGTTTTGTTTGGTGTGAAAGTGGGACCAAGATTTACTTTTTTTTTAAATTTCCAAAATTCCATGATCTCTCTCATTTATATGCATATTTTGATACAAATGCAGATTCATAGATACTCAGGAGCCAGCTTATACAGCTATAGAACCATGAGGACAAGTACAATATCCCATCTTATTGTTTAGATTATGAACATACTTCATATAACACAGGTGTGATGAGGAGTCCAGGTCCCCATAAGAACTGCTCATGCAACTCCCACGTGGCTGAGTCCTGGTAGAACCTAGTAAAGAGTAACACAGTGAAGTCAGGTGAAGTCTCTAATACAGGACAACAGCACGTTATGTAACAAGAAGATCCTAACTAACCTTGCTACCACAAACAAAGTCAAGTGACACTACAATCGGAAAGGGTGTCTTTGAGAATCAGGAAACTCACTCATGTACAAGGGGCCTTGCTACCGTGTCTCCCCGGGTGTGTGCACGGTAGAAAAGGGTGTAGAGATAGGGCAGTAAGGTGTAGCGGATGTTCAGATAATGTCTGGAGGAATTCAGCAGCAGGGAGTCAGCACCAAAGGCAGCAGGATCCTGGTCCTAGGAGAAAACGGAAGCAATGGCTGAATATTCCTTTCCATCCTGATTTAGAAGTTCTCTTACAATAAGAAGATTTCCCAGATGAAAGTAACCACTTTCTCCTACTTATGAAACACCAAAGCATTTCTAAAACTGAAAAGATATTGGTCCTACTCGTTCATTTTATACATGAGAAAACAATACCAAGAATTATATGAGTTTCCCAACGTAGAATTGCAAGCAGGTGGCAGAGTTTAAATTTGGTTTCTATCTTCTGAGGGCAGCTTGTAGCAGCCCCAGAGTGAAATGGAAGTCCCACACGGGTTGCCATGGAGAAGTGGGAACTGCTTCCTCCAGGGCTGCTCCAATTTATTTATCTATCTATTTATTTATTTGTTTTCATTCATTCATTCATTCATTCATTCATTCATTCATTCATTTATTTATTGAGGCAAACTTTCACTCCTGTTGCCCAGGCTGGAGTGCAATGGTGCAATCTTGGCTCACCGCAGCCTCTACCTCCCGGGTTCAAGCGATTCTCCTGCCTCAGCCTCCTGAGTAGCTGGGATTACAGGCATGTGCCACCTCACCTGGCTAATTTTGTATTTTTAGTAGAGGTGGTGTTTCTCCATGTTGGTCAGGCTGGTCTTAAACTCCCGACCTCAGATGATCCACCCACCTTGGCCTCCCAAAGTGCTGGGATTACAGGCATGAGCCACCGTGCTCGCCCAATTATTACTATTATTATTATATGAACGCCTACATCAGGCATTTCTCTCAGTGTTATCCCTCCCCATCCTCCCTGCCCCTGTCCCACTGTCCCTCCCCTCCACTCCCCTCCACCTCTCCCACCTGGCCCAGTGAGTGTTGTTCTCTTCCCTATTGAAGTTTCTCATAATATTTTATTTGGAAAATAATACAAGTTGTACAACTACTAAAAAAAATAAATCCATTGCCTTATAAGCCACATTACCTGCCACTGTGGTCTGTAATCCATTATTTTCTTTCCATATGCTTGTATGAATGTTAATTTTAAAATTTTACATCCAGTTTTATCTGTAATGTTTCCACCATCAGCATTTGTTTTATTTTCCCTAACCCAAAGATTAGCGACCTCTAATTGTTCTTTCACATACCTTGTGCAAATAAATTATAAAGATGGTTTTTAGCAAATTTTATTCAAGAGTAAAAAAAAAAAAAAAACCCTTTAGAAGAGAAATCTAATTTTCCTAGGATCCAGAGATGGAAATTTTCCATCAATGGTCAGCATTCATTTTGTTCATTTTCCATGTAATTTGGAAGATGTGAAAGACATACACATTGGCCGGGCGCAGTGGCTCACGCCTGTAATCCCAGCACTTTGGGAGGCCGAGGCGGGTGGATCACGAAGTCAAGAGATCGAGACCATCCTAGTCAACATGGTGAAACCCTGTCTCTACTAAAAATACAAAAAAAAATTAGCTGGGCATGGTGGCGCTTGCCTGTAATTCCAGCTACTCAGGAGGCTGAGGCAGGAGAATTGCCTGAACCCAGGAGGCGGAGGTTGCGGTGAGCTGAGATTGCCCCATTGCACTCCAGCCTGGGTAACAAGAGCGAAACTCCGACTCAAAAAAAAAAAAAAGACATACACATCATCTTTTAACGTGTCATCCTATATTGAGTTTTGGATAAAGCCACCTAAACGTTTTTTTTCTTTTATTCCCTAAGAAGCCCATTTCTCCCCTTCTAAATAAAATGATCCCATGAGACCACTCTATGCTCCCAGTGTAAGGCTCATAAAAACTCTGAAGCCAGACATTAAAGAGAATAACACTCCACAGCCTCCATCACCCTGGTTATCAACTGAGAAAGTCCAGAGCTGTGCTGTCTGCTCTGCTGGCCACGAACCACAGGAAGCTGTTGAATGCTTGAACTGTGTTTACTGAGACTGAGGAAGTAAACTTTCCATTTTATTTGATGATAGTTAATTTAAATATAAATCTTAAAACTGAATCAATGTAAATGTTTTCCATAAAACCAACTTTATTGCTTTGGTAGAATTGCATTTTACTTCAACTGCATACAGAAAATCTAAGCATACGAATTGAAATATGCTACAAGTGTAAAATGCATACCAAATAGTGAAGGCTTGGTGGAATGAAAAGGACATAATATAGCTCATTAACAATATATTGTGTTAAACACAGGTTGAAATGATAATCTATTTAATATACACATATATATATATACACATGGAGCTATATAAAGTATTTTTAAAATAATGTCCCTGTTGCCAGGCATGGTGGCTCACACTTGTAGTCCCAGCACTTTGGGAGGCCAAAATGGGCAGATTACAAGGTCAGGAGTTCGACACCAGCCTGGCCAACACGGCGAAACCCCATCTCTACCCAAAATACAAAAATTAATGGGGCATGGCGGTGGGTGCATGTAATCCCAGCTACTTCGGGAGGAGAATTGCTTAACCCAGGAGGCAGAGGTTGCAGTGAGCCAAGATTACATCACTGCATTCCAGCCTGGGTGACAGAGCTAGACTCCATCAAAAAATAAATAAAGAAACAAACAAATAAATAAATAAATTTCTACTTTTAAAATTTAAACTGACATATGTGGCTCTCCTTATAATTTTATTGAATAGAACTAGTTTAGTCAAAAGAAAACGTGTGCTTAAACCTAGCTTCCTGGGTAATCTGAGTGCTCTTATCTACGTAAGTCTTCCAGGACACAGCTTCATGAAGAACACCCACCCACCTGCTCCCAAGCACCTGCTTAGACATTTAGAAATAGTTCATCTCTCTCTAGATCACAAGTGGCCAGAAAAGCCCAGGGAGAAAATACTTTGAAGGTTTGACTGTTAATCCTTCCTGAGTTAAAGACAAAGTCGAGAGCTTGAGCTAAAATGATCTTTAGGAAGTTAATTCTAATGAACCTATTAAGACCTAAACCACTCAATTGGTAATATTTCAATGTAAGATGACTTTATTAAAAGAAAGGGCATCTCACCCTACTTGCTTCTTCCATCATCATAAACACCTCCTAATGGGGGACTTTGAACGCACTTCTATATGCCCATCAAAAATACTATTTTGCCCCATCAAAAATACTATTTTGGGTGGATGAAGATAAAGGTGGGATGAGTCATGAGAAATAGTTGGGAAGTCTTCCAGACTCTTCATAGAAAGGTAGAATGATGTAACAAGGTGAAAGCAATTTTGAGATGACTGGCCTAAGCCTCTTTATATTCTTTCTCCTTCCTCCTCCTTACCTATGAGGGATTTCCCTTGTATTAATTGAAATAAAATACCCACAAATTCCAATTGTCCTATCATATATAAAGTCGTAACAGAAGTGATGGCAGCAACATGGAAATTTTAACAAACCTCACTTTGTTGATAAGTTTCCAAGAATAAAATCATTCAGCATATACATATCCCTTTCAATGCACGCTCACCTTGATTGATAGCCTGCTTTTTAAGGCTATCACACAAGACATTTTTATCCTTCTTCTGCAGTTAGGGGCAAACTTTAGTAATATTTTCCTCAAATCCTCTTTAAAAGCAAGTAGATTAGCTAATCCAAAATGTTTCCATCACTCCTCTTGGAGACCTTACCCTGAACCCAGGCCCATTGTGATTCCTTGATAGTGGATAAAATGCTCCAAGCTGCATCCACCTTCTGCAGAGCTCCTCTGTGACATTGTTGTTATAACCACAGATGTTGGCACCTACCTGGAGAATTAACACACATACCAGCACACTGGTCAACAAGAGGTGAAAGCATATACTGAGTACTTATAAAATAAGGGAAAGGAGAACCTCTCAGTCACATCATTCCATGCTAAGGAGATCCCAGAGTCACAGAGCATGCTCTCAGCCAAATGAGAGAAACAAGATAGAATGCATCACGGACTCATTGAAAGCAAACAATGGTCTTTGTGTTGAGGATCTTCCTTAATATTCAGTTCCCAGTTTCATACTTTCTTTTTTTTTTCCCCATTTATTTATTTTATTGCATTTTAGGTTTTGGGGTACATGTGAAGAACATGCAAAATTGTTTCTTGGTACACACGTGGCAGTGTGATTTGCTGCCTTCCTCCCCATCACCTACCTCTGGCATTTCTCCCCTTGCTATCTCTCCCCAGCTTCCCACCCCCCACCGTCCCTCCCCTATTTCCCCCCAACTGACCCCAGTGTGTAGTGCTCCCCTCCCTGTGTCCATGTGTTCTCATTGTTCAACACCCGCCTATGAGTGAGAACATGCGGCGTTTGATCTTCTGCTCTTCTGTCAGTTTGCTGAGAATGATGGTTTCCAGGTTTATCCATGTCCCTACAAAGGACCCAAGCTCATTGTTTTTGATGGCTGCATAACATTCCATAGTGTATATGTGCCACATATTTCCTATCCAGTCTATCGTCGATGGGCATTTGGGTTGGTTCCAGGTCTCTGCTATTGTAAACAGTGCTGCAATGAACATTCGTGTGCACGTGTCCTTATAGTAGAATGATTTGTAATCCTTTGGATATATACCCAGTAATGGGATTGCTGGGTCAAATGGAATTTCTATTCCTAGGTCCTTGAGGAATCGCCACACTGTCTTCCACAATGGTTGAACTAATTTACACTCCCACCAACAGTGCAAAAGTGTTCCTATTTCTCCACACCCTCTCCAGCATCTGTTGTCTCCAGAGTTTTTAATGATCACCATTCTAACTGGCGTGAGATGGTATCTCAATGTTGTTTTGGTTTGCATTTCTCTGATGACCAGTGATGATGAGCGTTTTTTCATATATTTGTTGGCCTCATGTATGTCTTCTTTTGTAAAGTGTCTGTTCATATCCTTTGCCCACTTTTGAATAGGCTTGTTCGTTTTTTTCTTGTAAATCTGTTTTAGTTCTTTGTAAATTCTGGATATCAGCCCTTTGTCAGATGGGTAAACTGCAAAAATTTTTTCCCATTCTGTTGGTTGCCGATTCACTTTAATGACTGTTTCTTTTGCTGTGCAGAAGCTGTGGAGTTTGATTAGGTCCCATTTGTCTATTTTGGCTTCTGTTATCAATGCTTTTGGTGTTTTGGTCATGAAGTCCTTGCCTACACCTATGTCCTGAATGGTTTTGCCTAGATTTTCTTCTAGGGTTTTTATGGTGTTAGGTCTTATGTTTAAGTCTTTAATCCATCTGGAGTTAATTTTAATGTAAGGTGTCAGGAAGGGGTCAAGTTTCTGCTTTCTGCACATGGCTAGCCAGCTTTCCCAACACCATTTATTGAACAGGGAATCCTTTCCCCATTGCTTGTTTTTGTCTGGTTTGTCAAAGATGAGATGGTTGTAGATATGTTGTGTTGCCTCCAAGACCTCTGTTCTGTTCCATTGGTCTATATCTCTGTTTTGGTACCAGTATCATGCTGTTTTGATTACTGTAACCCTGTAGTATAGTTTGAAGTCCGGTAGTGTGATGCTTCCCGCTTTGCTCTTTGTGCTTAGAATTGACTTGGCTATGTGGGCTCTCTTTTGGTTCCATATGAAGTTTAACGTGGTTTTTTCCAGTTCTGCAAAGAAGGTCATTGGTAGCTTGACAGGGATAGCATTGAATCTGTAAATTACTTTGGGCCGTATGGCCATTTTCACGATATTGATTCTTCCTAACCATGAACATGGAAGGTTTCTCCATCTGTTTGTGTCCTCTCTTATTTCGTTGAGCAGTGGCTTGTAGTTCTCCTTGAAGAGGTCCTTTACGTTCCTTGTTAGTTGTATTCCTAGGTATTTTATTCTCTTTGTGGCAATTGTGAATGGAAGTTTGTTCTTGATTTGGCTCTCTTTAAGTCTGTTATTGGTGTATAGGAATGCATGTGATTTTTGCACATTGATTTTGTATCCTGAGACTTTGCTGAAGTTGCTTATCAGTTTCAGGAGATTTGGGGCTGAGACGATGGGGTCTTCTAGATATACAATCATGTCGTCTGTAAATAGAGACAATTTGACTTCCTCCTTTCCTATTTGAATGCCCTTTATTTCTTTTTCTTGCCTGATTGCTCTGGCTAGAACTTCTAATGCTATATTGAATAGCAGTGGTGAGAGAGGGCATCCTTGTCTGATGCCACATTTCAAGAGGAATGCTTCCAGTTTTTGCCCATTCAGTATGATATTGGCTGTTGGTTTGTCATAAATAGCTTTTATTATTTTGTGATACGTTCCATCGATACCTAGCTTATTGAGGGTGTTTAGCATAAAGGGCTGTTGAATTTTGTCAAAGGCCTTCTCTGCATCAATTTAGATAATCATGTGGTTTTTGTCTTTGGTTCTGTTTATGTGGTGAATTACGTTTATAGACTTGCGTATGTTGAACCAGCCTTGCATCCCCGGGATGAAGCCTACTTGATCATGGTGGATAAGCTTTTTGATGTGCTGTTGAAATCGGCTTGTCAGTATTTTATTGAAGATTTTTGCATCTATGTTCATCATGGATATTGGCCTGAAGTTTTCTTTTCTTGTTGAGTCTCTGCCGGGTTTTGGAATCAGGATGATGTTGGTGTCATAAAATGATTTGGGAAGAATTCCGTCTTTTTGTATTGTTTGGAATAGTTCAGAAGGAATGGTACCAGCTCCTCTTTGTATGTCTGGTAGAATTCAGCTGTGAACCCATCTGGACCTGGGCTTTTTTTGGGTGGTAAGCTCTTAATTGCTGCCTCAACTTCAGACCTTGTTATGGGTCTGTTCAGGGTTTCGGCTTCTTCCTGGTTTATGCTTGGGAGGAGGCAACTGTCCAGGAATTTATCCATTTCTTCCAGGTTTATTAGTTTATGTGCATAGAGTTGTTTGTAATAATCTCTGATGATGGTTTGAATTTCTGTGGAATCTGTGGTGATATCCCCTTTATCGTTTTTTATTGCATCAATTTGGTTATTCTCTCTTTTCTTTTTTATTAATCTGGCTAGTGGTCTGTCTATTTTGCTGATCTTTTCAAAAAACCAGCTCCTGGATTTATTGATTTTTTGAAGGGTTTTTTGTGTCTCTATCTCCTTCAGTTCTGCTCTGATCTTAGCTATTTCTTGTCTTCTGCTAGACTTTGAGGTTTTTTGATCTTGCTCCTCTAGCTCTTTCAATTTTGACGATAGGGTGTCAATTTTTGATCTCTTTGCGTACTTTCTTATTTACTAATGCTCTCTTGATGGAATTTTCCTGTGATCCTAATACATTTTATTCATAGTGTCTCCTTCCTATCTTCAGAGATTCCACAGATGACAACTCAATGATAAAGTACTACCATTCTAACTTCAGAAGCTACCTCACGTAACACATAAAAATTGATTTTCCCAATACATACCACCTTGGAACATGCTTCTTGGTTTTTCAGATAATCTCTAAGACTGCTAATTAAAAGAATGTCAAAAGACAAAGGGTTAAAATTCCCTGGTTGGAAATAAGGCTTACCATGGGGATGCCAAACAGGTTGAACTCAAGGATACTGGGGATAGACCATCGGAGGTCATCCCATGTGGCTGCATTGTCCCCCAACCAGTGAGCAGCAAATTTGCCAGATCCAGCAAAAGTAGAACGGGATAAGATGAGGCTCCTTTTATCCATGAAGGTTTTGTTCAGGGCTCTGAAAAGGAATACAGCCAGTGGAGTGTGAGGTGGGCTGTGAATGTCTAGGACTCAGCTTACAACAAGAGCAGCAATGGACCTTCCAACCAAACTCAGAAAATAACATCAGGGTGTCAAAAACCAGGTGTATAAGCAGGTTTAGCACCATTTAAAAGCTTCTTTCCCACTCTTGGGTAAGGTTTCAGATCTCATATAAGGCAGTACAAACCTCTATATTCTAGCCCCCATAGCAATTTCTCTATGCTCTGTCTCTGATTTTGTTTTCTCTAGCTGGTTGGATCTGGCTGTGGTGTGGTCTTTTTGGTTGACAGTATACTGGAAACATGATTTGGGTTCTTTGCCCCATCTTCTTTCTAATGTCCCTTGGCTCCATGAATTTATGCCATGCATAATCCTGTTCAGCACATCACCTGCTCAGGTGGGAGCACTGCACCCTCTGCTGGACTACGAGGAGAGTTCACGCACCAGCTGGTACACCTGAAGCTTCAGAACTTATCTCTGGGTTCCTCTGAAACCTCAGACTTATTCTTAGCAATTCTCAATGTTATCAAATTTTAATCTATGCAAAATAAAACTCATTGAAATGAGTAAGTCTCAAAAGATGATATCTGATATTTTCTATAGCATTAAAACAACAGAAAATATTTTCATTTTAATATATATAAATATTAGATATTACGTAAAACAATACAGAAATGAAAGAAGGCTGGGTGCAATGGCTCACTCCTGTATTTCCAGCACTTTGGGAGGCCCAGGCAGATGGAACACAGGTCAGGAGATTGAGCCCATCCTGGCCAACATGGTGAAACCTGTCTCTACTAAAAATACAAAAATTAGCCGGGCGTGGTGGCATGCACCTGTGATCCCAGCTACTCAGGAGGCGGGGGCAGGAGAATCACTTGAATTCGGAGGCAGAGGTTGCAGTGAGCCTAGATCGCACCACTGCACTCCAGCCTGGGTGATGGAGTGAGACTCCATCTCAAGTAAAAAAAAAAAAGAAGAAGAAAAGAAAAGAAATGAAAGCAAAGAAGTTAAAAGCACAGTATCAGAATGGTAATTATTTCAGGGGAGGGGATGAACATACAGTGGGATGACCCATGGTTAGATGTAGGCTGTTTGCCTAGCTTTTATTCTGGACACCTTTCGAATAGGTATTTTACTAAAATTACTTCCTCTTCTTTTCTATGGTATAAAGCCCACATCTTCCATTAGAGTTCTAAAATTGAACAATAATACAATTAGAGGATAGTAAGACCTGAGTCACAATTGCTGCTAGCTCTTCCCAGGCAAGCTCTTCTTTCTTTTTTCTAATACATGGTCTGAGATAAGTGTAGCTTTCCTAAAACCTCTCTCTGCAAATTTTTATCACTAGGCAACAGGCAGTTCCTCAAGATGCTATCACAGTCACCAAAGCCTCCTCATTTCATTTTCCTAGGGATGTTTGGAGAGTCTATAAATACTGAATGGCTTATGGCAAATGGGAGAACATTCTGAAACGGAAAATTGATTTAAGAAAGTGACGTGCTTCATTCTGACAATTTACTGTCACAAATAGAGGTAGGTTGGAGGAGAGATTACTCACTCAATATAGACTAGCAGACACTTCGTTTTATTACCACTGGCTGCAGGTTTATTGTACTCTGCAATCATCAATCATGAAAGAAACACATTCAGCTTACACAGAGTGAAACCGAAACAGGGTTGAAGATATCTGTGGTTACAGTTTATTTAGAGGCAAGCTGTTACTATGGTAAAACAGATTAGATAACTGTTGGGTTTTTTTTTTTTTTTTTTTTTTTGGTTGGTTGGTTTTTTTTTTGTTTAAAGGAACAGTGTTATTCAGAGGCTTTCTCTTTTCTAACTTTTAGTTTTCTTTTTCTATCCCCCAGGTCTAGCCAGTTTATAATCAGGTTGTGATCACTGAAAGAATCTATTCTCAGCCGAGTGAGACGGCTCACGCCTGTAATCCCAGCACTTTGGGAGGCTGAAGCAGGCAGATGACTTGAGGTCAGGAGTTTGAGACTAGCCTGACCAACATGGAGAAACCCCATATCTGCTAAAAATACAAAAAATTAGCCAGGCATGGTGGCACATGCCTGTAATCCCAGCTACTTGGGAGGCTGAGGCAGGAGAATCACTTGAACCTGGGAG
>NW_016107761.1:1629480-1675322 GCF_001604975.1 Cebus imitator
AAAAAAAAAAAAAAAAAAAAAAAGAAACAAGAATCTAATCTCTTTTGGCTTTCAGCTTAGAGGTGGGGGTAATTTTATTCCTGGTTGGCCCACTGTCCCCAAACTATACTTCCATTTAAGGTTGACCCACATATTTACCAGACCTATGACTTCAGTTATCCTGATGTCCAGATTCCATTGAATGAAAATCTTATCCATTTTTTGATTCAATTCTGCCTCACACCAAAGACCAAGTTCTGCTTATCTCCACTGTCCTCTGGGAGCATAGGCTATTATGCCAGGCCAGAGAAATTAGAAAGACACCTATTATTTACTCAATCATAATTACCTTTTAACTATTAACCATAACTATTAGAATATATTTACCAACCCATTCTTGATTTTATACCACTTTTACCACAAGGAGTCACTGGCAACAAAGCAATTTGAAATTTTCTTCCCCTCCTCCAACCCTTTCTTTCTCTTTCTTTCTCACCCTGACTATTTTTTCACTGTTTCCCACTTCTCATTCTTAGATAGAAGCACCTAGGAATAAAAACATATCAAAAAAGGAGACTATGGGAACATCAATCCAAATCTCTCATTTCAGAGATGAGGAAACTGACTCTTATTTCTCTAGTTTATTTCTCAGGAAAAATAGAATGAAAGAAAAAAAGACAAGGAAAGAGAAAATAATGATATCAGAAACATATGTCCTTTTTCTTAGAGCTTTTCTTTTTTTTTAACCAAAATACAAACTTTTACATTTTCTGGACAAGAACTCTCATCTGGACCATCTAACATAATGCAAAGTCATGAGGACAAAATAGTGCTGGAAAATAACACTGACCCAGTCTCTGCCCCTAAGTTATCAGGTCCCGTGGGTGCTGGGCCCTGTCCTTCCTCTTTCTCTCAGGCCAGGCATTTATCCAGCAAAGTGTCTTCGGCACACACACTATTGGTCAGGCTAAGGATAAGGGGTGACTTTGCCCTCAAAAAACTTAGAGTCCAGCAGAAAGAAAATGAGCATCTAAAAATTGAAACCATGTTTTTTTGCATGCTAAGCATATTGGAATATGAACAAATGTATTACAAAAAAAAATGGAAAACAATCTTTTCCTAGAATGATACTTCCATTTTCTAGAACTGCCAGTAAAGTTTCCAGAATTTATATCTGAGGTGAGGTTTTTTAGATAAGTATATTTTGCAAGATGGACAGGGTAAGGAAGGACATCTCGTGCAGGGTAAATAGCACATGAAAGGCATGAAATAATGAATAGCACTCGGATTTGGGAACAGCAAGAAGCAGCAGAGATGAGAGAAAAATCATAAGAAAAGGTTAGATTATAAAGTATCTTACAGGTTATGCTAAGTATTTGGCTGTATAAAAAATAGCAAGCCACAAATAACTTTACACTAAAAAGAGAAATGAGCAAACTGTGCTTTAGAAAGATCACTTTGTCAGGAATGTATAGTAGTGCTTTCTAAATCTTAACATATGCTCAGTACACCCAGGTATCTTGATAAAATGCAGATTTTGATTCCTAAGTTCAGGGTTGAGGTCCAAGATGCTAATAGTTTCTGGTGATGCTGATGCAGCTGTTCCTTGGACTCTGCCTCAAGCAGAAAGGGTAGAGGATAGGTTATTGGGAGATAAGGCTAAAGTCAGGGAGATTAGTTCTGGGGCTAACGTAATGATTTATGTGAGGGATGATGATAATCTAATTAAGAAGTATCAATGGGGAAATAGAGAGGTGGTTACAGAAATGATTAAAAGTAACCTCAAAAGGATCAAGGACTGATTGGATGTGAGGGTACAAAAGGCATAAAGGATGGTGCCAAGCTTCTCACTTGGGAGTCTGGGATATAGGGATGCTGTTGCTACCAACCAAGATACAGAATTTAAGAGTTTCAAAAAAGATCAGCTATAGTGGGAAGATGAGGTGAAAGCAGGTAACAGAGCCAGGTAAATGGTGCTCGAGGTACTACACTGCAACCTCCACCTCCCAGGTTCTAGCGATCCTCCTGCCTCAGCCTCCCAAGTAGCTGGGATTACAGGTATCTGCCACCACACCTGGCTAATTTTTGTATTTTTGGTAGAGACGAGGTTTCACCATGTTAGCCTGGCTGGTCTTGAACTCCTGACCTCAGGTGATCTGCCCGCCTCAGCCTCCCAAAGTGCTGGGATTACAGATGTTACCCACGGCACCCAGCCAGCAGAGCAATGTCTTAAGAACTGAAGGATCCGAGTTTAAAGGAATGGTCATGACCTCGAGTACCAGAGAGAAAGAGATGTCAAGTAAAAAAATGACTGAGACAGGTCCCATAAGCCCATCAAAGTCTCCCTGCCCCCATCCCCACAACAGTGCTCTAGAACACCAAAACAGGAAAAGAGAAGCTGAGAAACACAAAGATGCTCTTTCCTAAACCACTGGAGGATCCACCAAACAGAATCAGCTTAGACTGTGCAGCTCTTCCAACACTTTAGTTTTCCCATCTGTGCTGCAAATTCAAATTAAAACCTTCTTAAGCCTGGCTCCAAATTTTCTCACTCGCTTAGGTATAATGATTGTATTTTACCATCTTCCACAGAAGAAACTGTGAGAAGGGGAGCTATTTCTCAATTTACAAAGTCACAAGTAAAACTCCACATGACAAGATATAAAGGATGTAATGGTTTGCAGAACACATGTGTCTCCTTGGAAGACTTTCATAACGGGTGGTGGTGGTTGGGATGGTGGTGGTAACTGTGTGGTGGTGATGGTGATAGCAGTGGTAGTGACAGTGGTGGTGATCACAATAATGGTGGTAGTGATGGTAATGGTAGTGGTTAGATTATGGTGATGGTGTTGAGTAATGATGGTGATGGTGGTGGTGGTGATGGTAGTTGTGTGTGCATGCGTGTGTGTGTGTCTTGGGGCAGATGGGAGAATTATGAGGTAGACAAGCAGGACATTGGGAAGGACATTAGAAGAGTATGGTGTGCATTTCCAGATAAATAACGGTGTAGGATATAATAAATTCCTCTTCAAAGGGTTCAGCCTGTAAATTGTTAAGTACAATGAGTTCTGAGATCCTCTACAAAGAACCAATGTATCAGTATGTTCAGCTCCCCTGTTCTTTGTTCTCCATTTGAAAATATAACTTCCTGGTTTTCTTTGCCCTTACCCTAGTCTCAGTAAACAACTTTCCTGTCAGTTCTAATCAGTAGTTCACATCTGTTCCCCTCATCTCCTGCTTTGACCTAAGTCTCCTCTAGTTACCTGTTCTGTAACCATCCTTCCTGTCAAACTGCTCACCCTACCACTCTGGCTCATACCCCTGCTCCCTTTAAAATAGCCAATCGGAATTAGAGTAGACTGTGTGTTCCAACTATAGCCAATAGGGGAACAACACAACAGTAGGGGCTAGTGTGTCAGGGATAAGAACCCCTTCCTCTCCCCTGTTTGGGTGTGCACTCGCCATTGCTCCATCCATGAGATGCACCCTTATATAGAAGTAAAAAGTGCTTTGCTGAGAAAATTTATATTCCAGTGCTATTTCTTTTGTGGCACCAGAAATTTACATGTAACAAAAGGAAATACAGGTAACTTTAAATTTCAAAAAAAATGAGTAATTTTCAGTATGAGAATGTCCCATACAAATTTAATTTGGTGTCCAATATTTTTATTTGCTAAAACCAAGCAATCCAAGTGCATTTAGTAAAAGGATCTGAGAGAGCTGACTCCTAGCTGAGGACTCTAAATGCCTTATATAATATTGCCTGCTAGTATCATTGAGATAAACTCCTTAGCCATAAGCCAGTCAAAAATAATCCTGTACAGAAACCATACAAATACTCTTACAGAGTATTTAAGAGGTCCTCTCCTATAAGCCAAGAGTTTATAGGAGAGGACCTTGGTTTATAGGAGAGGACCTCTTAAATACTCTGTAAGAACAGAGTTTTGATATTTCTATAAATGCAAAAAATATTTGAACAATGTTACTTATAGAACAGAAGAAAAACCCTCCACCTCCCATCTCCCCATATCTGAAATTAGGGGAAAACCAAGTCCTTACGAGTCTGTGGCTCTGGCCATAGAGTAGCCATAAAAGCTGTGGAAGTCATAGTGAAGGCCCCCTTGAAATTCCGTGTCCATGCAGAGGGTTCTTGCAAATAGCACGCGGTCCAGAACTCCTGGTGGGAAATACTCATCAGTGAGGCACTTCCTCATCAACCATCTTTAACAAAAAAGCCACCCAATTATTTTCTTCCTGATTACTGTTCTTTCCCCACCAATCTCCACCTGACTAAATCTGTTCCAGATTTTAAATTCTATCCTAAATGCTATTTCCTGCCTGGGGCTCACATTGAGCCCTCCAAGGAGATGGATCATTAAAATTAATCCGCATTCCCTCAAGCTCACAAAGAATCCTGGTGAGTGGAGGCAACTGAGAAACTTGCTCAGAGCAAAGGCAGTGGATCTGAGTTTAAGTATAAAGCATACAATGTTTATCTACAGATATTTAATCAAGAGAAATTGAGTGTAAAATGTATAGGTATGAAGGTAGAGAAAGGGAATTTTTTCTTTTTTATTATACAAACCTCAGTCACACTTAAAAGAAAAATAGGGGCTGGGCATGGTGGTTTACACCTGTAATCCCAGCACTTTGGGAGGCCAAGGTGGGTGGATCACCTGAGGTCAAGTGTTTGAGACCAGCCTGACCAATACGGTGAAACCCCATCTCTGCTGAAAACACAAAAATTAGTCAGGCGTGGTGGCATGCACCTGTAGTCCCAGCTACTCAGGAGGCTGAGGCAGGAGAATAGCTTGAACCCAGGAGGCAGAGATTGCAGTGAGCCGAGATCATGCCCCTGCGCTCCAGCCTGGGTGACAGTCAATCTCAAAAAAAAAAAGAAAAAGAAAAAGAAGATGTGGCATTTGGGTAACTTGATGTGTAAATACTCAAATCCTGCATGTGAGAATTCTTATTGTTTGTATTTTCTCTTCCTCAAGCCTAAAATGGCAAATCTTCTCTGCCACTTCGTCTCCTTGTGAACTCTTCACTGTGGCCATATCTGCCTTCTTTCACAAAGTCTTGCCCATACCTAGGACCTGAGTGTGAGGCACAATTCCAGGAAGTGGTGGAACCAGGAAAGACTGAGGTTTTTTCTTACCCAGTGCAACAGAATCAAGGTTTGGAGTCGGAAATGAAGTTGCAATGGAAGATGGGAAGAAAATTGTATTTCTCGCACAGCTAAATGTGTGGCATGAGATTGACAACCACTTCAATGCTCTTTCTCATGCTAATTAACGTTCACTATGCAATCCTGGAAAGGGGTGGGGCTTCCTGGCTATGGGCAAAAGTGGCCGGTCATATGTGAGCAGACAAAATGCTGGGGGCAGGGAGTGGGGTGCCCACCAGAAGAATTAGAAAGTGATAGGACTGAGGTTTTCTATAGGAAAAAAAAAATCGAAAACAAAATTTCTTTTTGGCCAAAAATAGAATTTAGAGATTAAGAGAAAGAAACCTGATAAATCCAGAGTGGAAAAAAAGTAGGGGAATACAGACAGAGCAGAAAAGAACAAAGAATAAGTTGAAAAAGCAAACAGTGGATTTTGCAAGAGGTCAAGACTTCCTCCAAAAAATTATTTACTCTTTAAGTGACCAAAAGGAGTTAAAGAAACAGCTATACCTTGGTCTCAGGGGTAAGTAAAGTGGGCAAACCAGAATACACTGGCAGAAGCTGTTCAGATGCCAAACAAGCCAGGTTCTCTTCCTGGACGTGTAAGGAGATTATGGTCTGGTGCAGTGGCTCACACATGCAATCCCAGTACTTTGGGAAGCCAAGGCAGGTGGATCACCTGAGGTCAGGAGCTTGAGACCATCCTGGCCAACATGGCGAAATTCCATCTCTATTAAAAAATACAAAAATTAGCCGAGCATGGTGGTATATGCCTGTAGTCCCAGCTACTTGGGAGGTTGAGGCAGGAGAATAGCTTGAACCCGAGAGGCAGAGGTTGCAGTGAGCCAAGATCATGCCACTGCACAGGCAACAGAGCAAGACTCTGTCTCAAAAAACAAAAAAGAAGATTATAACTTTCCTTGAGGTTAAGCTGAGCCTATGTGACCAGACTCTGTCAAAGGAATGTGGGCAAATTGGGTATACCTCCCTTCCAGGCCTGCCCATAAAACCTTCTCCACCCTCTCTCTCCCTCACCCAGGAACCCGGAAACAAAGGTCTCTGAGGAGATGGGAGAACTAGACATAGATCTGAATCACCACTTGGATTCTAGTCACCCATCCCTCACCAGAGTATGATGTGAGTAAAAAATAAACGAGCATGATGTGAGCAAAAAGTAAACGGTTATTGTGTTAATCCACTGAGATACTGAGGTTTATTTGTTGCCACACCATAGTCTATTCTACATTGTGCCCCCACCCCACACGTATTCTTTCAAAATCAGAGACTGGAAAATTAACCTTGACTAGATATGGGACCTATAAATAGGACATTGAATGAACCACTGATGCTTTAAACCGTTGCTAATGATCAGAGAGAGGGAGGAGGGGAGGAAAAAAAGAAAAAGGGAAGAAGGAAGGAAGGGAGAGTAAGGAGAAAGGAAGAAGGAAGGAAGGAAAGAATAAAGAAAATTACAGATTTCAGTTTAAGGTAATATGTATCTTAAAGTGTCCTGAAATTCTCATAGATTTTAATACTGACACCTGCGGGACTTGAGGGAAAAGAAAAGGATGCAAGCATTGTGAACTCTAGACTGGAAGGGCAGCCAGGAGGGGTAGCCAGGCTCAGACTCTGTCACATTGCCCTGAAGTTATGACAGCAAAAGAGTAATCAGAGACCCAACACTGCTGCAGAGACTTCAGCAGAGGAGGGTTCAGGATGTTTAGGAGACCCCTTAGACTGGGAAGTGAAATTGCTCCTGACCACACTGAGGATTACTGAGGGGGTTTTAAGCATGGCTTATGCCTACATCATTAGCAAACAGGTGAAAACTTACCAGGAGTAAAAGGAGGAAAGTTGAAGATGTTTGATTCACACTGATCAGAAGCTTGATGTAAGCTAGATACTTCATTCATTTCCTTCAAAGACAGAAAACACACAAAGTATAAAATGCTATTGATCTACATTTAGCTGTTGAGAAACGCTTACTGAACTATGAGCCAGGATATCTGGGTCTCTTATTAACTGCTTTCTGGATTTTAAATAATAACCCTAACTTTTCCTGCCCTCTGTTTTATCTTTTATAAAATTAAGTCACTGTATTAGGTTATATATTTGTAAGGTATGTTCCACTTCTAAATGACAGTGGGCACATTTTTACCTTTTATAAATTTAATTCAATCAGCTAATTCAGAAATACCATTTCAAAGGTTTATCCTCGCCTTACAAATTGTGAAGATTTTATTGTTGTTGTTAAGAATGTTAGACCGGGAGCCATGGCTCACATCTATAATCCCAGCACTTTGGGAGTCCGAGGTGGGCAGATCACCTGAGGTCAGGAGTTCCAGACCAGCCTGGTCAACATGGTGAAACACCGTCTCCACTGAAAATACAAAAATTAGCTGGGTGTGGTGGCAGGCACCTGTAATCCCAACTAATCGGGAGGCTGAGGCAGGAGAATCGTTTAAACCCAGGAGGTGGAGGTTGCAGTGAGCCAAGATCATACCATTGCACTCCAGCCTGGGGGACAAGAGTGACACTTTGCCTCAAAAATAAAAAAAAAAGGATGTAAGATATACTAAAATTTCTATAGTTCAAAGAACAATAAGAGAATGTAATTAAGATCAAATCTATTTTTAAAAAATAAACTCAAAATAAGTGATGTCTAATCTTGGTAACAATTTTTTTTTTATCGTTGCACGTCTTATTCATCAGAGTCCTTCTGAAAATGACTGGTTCAATGCCTTGAACATTGGCGCTTAGAGAATATTGAAGAAATGTTGTTCTTCCATGAAAAATACAAGACCCTCATTAAATTATTCTCTAATGTTAATTTAAATTTTTATGAATCCATGCTACAAAAAATACAATTATATCTTTTAATAAAACAGTATTTTTAAGCTGACAAACAGTTAATGGAGAAAAAGCAAACCATGACCATGAGAAAGCAAAAGACTTTATCAAAATGAAATAACTGTTGATCAAAGATACAGGATAAGAACCTAAAGCTATTAGGAGCCTAATTCACTGGATATAGACTCAGCATTAAGTAAAATAATTTTAGTACTAATATGTAAAGCAAACTATTTTTATTATACATCGAGATCAAAATTCATCTGAAAATTTGGCATATCTGTTTCCAAAGGAAATTTGATTCTGCAATAATAACTTACAATCCACACTCCATCAAAATCCAGACGATTATGAAAGTTAAGGACCTGATCTGTCCACCACTTGGTACACTCTGGATTGCTATAATCGGGAAAGACTGTGGGTCCCGGATATCCCTAGGACACAAAGAGGAAGGCAGTAGTGATCAGTTTGGTTGAAGGTTTTTTACTTTTACCAATGGTGATTTCTTCCACTAGGAGCCCCATTTTCCTTGTCATTTCAGAAATAAAATTTGTGACTCCCCCAAAACTAAACAATAAAAAAACTAAACTAAACTAAATAATAAAATACATACAAGGAACAAATGGAAGAAACAATAAAAACAACTGAGTAAATCAATGAAAAGCCACCATATGTCCTTTTCTATGCAAAAGAGAAGTAAAAAAGTACAATTTCATTATTTCAGGTCAGTTGGGAGACAAATTGTTTAAAATATTAGAAAGTCTATATAACATTTTTAAAGAGAATGAGCTTTTTTCAAGCATTGTTAATTAAGGGTTACATAAAGTCTACTTTAAATGATTATGATTATAAATAATGTGTTGATATTTTTGGCATACAAACTACATTTTATAAATGATTAAATGCAGTTTGTGCTTTCCACTCAGGTCAATTGTTTTTATTCTATCTCCCTTTTCTGTCTGTTCCTATCAAACAGTAGATTTAACTATTTTCCACAACAAAGATATAACCATAGCCAAATTTTTGAAAATTCTGAATTAAAAGGATACTAGTTTTTGTGAAACGTTTTTGCTCATTTTCCTGATAAATTTATAGGTTGTAATTTAGGAACAACTTTACAGTCTGGAATATAATGAACACATATTTTAAAATGTGGATAATTTTCAAAACTCAAGATGAGAGCTTGAAATACCCATGGTAATGGATGGAGCTCCTGGCTCTTTGTTTTAGGTAATGGGCACAAATTAACAATTAGATGTAACTTTGGCACCCCAGGAAACAGGTGGTATCACAAAACAGTCACCTACAGCAATATTCAACCTGGAGCAGGCCAGCAAACTTTATTCAACTAAGTGCATTAAAAACAAACCACTTGCACTTCCACTACTGCTGTCTCTGCCACTATCTCATGAAATGATTCATGCCATTCATTGGTCAATGAAGTCAACCATCTAATTAGATCCTTGTAATTATTTGCAAGTTCTTAACTATATATCACTCAAATACGAGTGCTATTGAAATGACTCGTGTGGATAAAATTTTAGGTGAGCAAAATAATTTTTCTTTGACTATGGACTCTAAATACAGTATACACATATAGGCTTATCTAATATTTTAGAAATTAGCTTCTAACGAAACAGTAAAAGCAAAGACTTGTGCAGAAGGAAGAAAACTTTCCTACTGCTTCATGAAAAGTTAGAATCAATGAAAAAAAGTAAATAGAATTAAGCATCGAAAAAGTCAATGAAAGGAATTAAGTGAGCAGAGTTTGGTAAAAGATCATCCATAACCCTGAAAAGACAGTTGTGCCATCAAATGTTCTCACTTATCAGTGGGTGTTGAACAGTGAGAACACATGGACACAGGGAGGGGGACATCACACACCAGGGTCTGTCGGGGGATGGGGGGCTAGGGAAGGGATAGCAGGGGGTGGGGGGATAGAGGAGGAAGAGGATTAGAAGAAATACTTAATGTAGATGATGGGGGGCGGGGGGATGAATGCAGCAAACCACCATGGCACATGTATACCTATGTAACAAACCTGCATGTTCTGCACATGTACCCCAGAATTTAAATATACTACTAATAATTTTAAAAATAAATAAATAAAATAAAAAGGAAAAATAAAATATCAAAATGTTACGGTGGATGATAATTAAGTGATGTTTGATTTGATAATTATAAATAATATGATTATAGCTATCAATATAAAAACTATAAGTGGATTCTTAGTTAATTTATAAATTTACTCTTGCTAACAGAAGAAATAAATAAATAAAATTTTCTGTGAAACTCTAAAAAAAGAAGAAAAGACAGTTTTGCAAAATAAACTACTTAGGAGCAACAAGATCTGCAGTCACGTGAATTATTTCCTTTTTTTTTTGAGATGGAGTTTCACTCCTATTGCCCAGGCTGGAGTGCAATGCAATGGCACAATTTCGGCTCACTGCAACCTCCACCTCCTGAGTTCAAGTGATTCTACTGCCTCAGCCTCCCTAGTAACTGTGACTCCAGGCATGCGCCACCATGCCAGGCTAATTTTGTATTTTTAGTAGAGATGGGGTTTCTCCATGTTGGCCAGGCTGTCTTGAACTCCCGACCTCAGGTGATTCTCCTGCCTCGACCTCCCAGAGTGCTAGGATTACAGGCGTGAGTCACCGTGCCCTGCCTCATGAACTTATTAGATGAAGCACCGATTCGAGTAAATCTTACAGAATCCAGTCATCTAGTGCTGACCCTACATATAATTGAAATTGCCTATTTAAAGTACTCTCAGAAGTTTAGTTATCCTGAATATAGGCTACTGCTCAGCCTATTTCAATGCCTGAGACTGCTACGTTAGAATCAAAACTGTGCTCTATCTATAGGTCTTGTGTAAATTTAAAATATAGGTGGGGCACAGTGGCTTACACCTGTAATCCCAGGTCTTTGGGAAGCCAAGGCAGGCAGCTCACCCCAGGTCAGGAGTTCAAGATGAACCTGGCCAACATGGTGAAACCCGGTCTCTACTAAAAATACAAAAATTAGTGGGTGGCATGTGCCTATAATCCCAGCTACTCAGGAGGCTGAGGCAGGAAAATCACTTGAACCTGGGAGTCAGAGATTGCAGTGAGCCAAAATCACATCATTGCACTCCAGCCTGGATGACAAGAGTGAAACTCCATCTCAAAAAATTAAAATAAAAAAATAAAATACATTCACTGAGATGAGTTCCACATTAATCTATGAGTATCTTGTTATATTTTTGTGGTTAAATTTATTGTCTTAGGAAAGAGAAATTTGGAGGTGGGAGGGCTTTAGGTAACTACTTTTTCTTCTAATTACATATTGCTTCTCAATTATCTATGGTATCAGAGGATCAAGGGATAGCTTTTTAAATCCTTCAGAATTTTAATCATTCTACTATTATATCTACCGGCTTAAAATAGTAATAAAAGAAACCTCTAAAGCCATGAAAAAACAGTAACAATATTGTAACCTTTCTTTCACCCATCTTCATACCAAAAGTACAAACTTTGCAAAACAATCATAATTTACTTTGATTTTCTTAAGAGATTACCTCCCCAGCAGCAGTGCCATTGTTCCCCAGGATCCACACTCTTTTCATGCTTCCATTATCATAAGGCTCGTAGCTAGAGTCTTTGGCGATGCCAGGATTCTAATAAAGAAATATGATATAAATATTATTTTTATATTTTTTTGCACTGTGAAAGAAAAAATAAGGTAACAAGTGTTTGAACATACCATAATAATTAGATATTTCTGACCATTGTCATGTAACTCCTTGACAAAATCTGAGAGACCAGGGTAAGCATCTTCATCAACAGTGAAATCCTTCTTTCCATCCATGTAGTCTATGTCAGAGTACTGGACATCCTGAAAGAGAGCTCTGGCCAATTAGAACCTAGGAAAAAGCACTCTACTGATGGAAAGTATTACAGCTCTGGATCCTGACCATTAAAAATGAAGTCATATTTCCTAATGATCTGGGAACTACCAGGGGTTGGCTATGTCTTAGGAGTAAATAAGCCATCTTTGAAAGACGTGATTGTTTTTTGGTTGCAATTTTACCTCCTTGTCCTGACAGGTGCATGACATAAAGTATTGGGAGGATTTGAGGGCAGGAATTGCATCTTGTTCATTTCTGTAACTTGAGAGCTTGGATCCCTGACATAAAACAAGTGTTCTTTAAATGACTGTTTGAATGAATTATAGTATTAATGTTACAACTGTGTACCAACTTAACTCAAGCATCAAACCAGAATATATCATACAAGGAGAAAATGATCTTTTACCCTATGAAAGTGTTAGAGTAATGATTAACAATGATCAATGACAAAAAGATAAAACCTTACTCAGCTAAATTCTCATGCACACATTTTTCCTTGTGTTTGCATACCAGCCTATGAGGAGCAGGTGTTATTCTTAGTGAGCAAATTGAAATGTGAGGGAGTATGTGCACTGAGAGGTGCAAGGGGCTGATGAGGGCTTTGGGGACAGGCCCTTTGGCTTCAGATGCTTTTTTCCCCAATCTGCCACCTTCCTCAAAGACAAAAGAAGTGTTCTTCTAAGTATTCCTCACATATCATACAGTAGGAGTCTCTACCTTACAGGCCTGAAGGAAAATGTGGCTTGGGGCCTGTTGCCCAATGTAGCATCCACTGTTCTAATACTGGACAGTCATGTAGGACCCAGGTGTCCTCCACAAACACAGATAGGGAAAGGTTTTATTTATGGAAGCCAATTCTTCCTGGAATTGGGTGTTTGCAGATAGCAGATATAGGAGAAGTAAAATTAAACACAGTCAATGCCCCTTTAACACCAAAACACACTGACCATCTGTTTTCTTACAGGAAAAATTGATACCCCTGCCTGCCCTCATCACTATTCAGAGAGGGGATTGAAGAACCCTGAAAGAAGGTCCAAGTCATTTTATTTCCACCTGTACAATCTTCCTTCGGATGTTATTATACATACACACACACACACACACACACACACACACACACACACACACATTTTTGAGACTCTGTAACCCAGGCTGGAGTGCTGGAGTGCAGTGGTGCAATCTCAGCTCACTACAACCTCTGCCTCCGGTTCAAGTGATTCTCATGCCTCAGCCTAATGTGTAGCTGGGATTACAGGCATGTGCCACCACACCTGGCAATTTTTTTGCATTTTTAATGGAGACAGGGTTTCATCATGTTGGTCAGGCTGGTGTCAAACTCCTGATCTCAAGTGATTCACCCACTTCAGCCTCCCAAAATGCTGGGATTACAGGTATGAGCCACCATGCCCAGCCAACACTATATTCTTGCATTAAAGTTTCAAAATCCCAAACAGCTTCCCCAAATAAGTTGTTCTGATAAATTCATTAGCCACATGTTATGCATCTCCTGGAGAAAATGATCAAGTATTACACATTTAATAATTATCTTCACTTACTGGTGGACATTGAACATCATAAATACTGATATAACCATGAAGGTTTAAAATTAGAGTTGTTAGATCTGGGAGGAGTATACGAGGTCACCATGAGAAAGTCATTTACTGTAAGTCATTATAATCATCAGCTCTTGCTACTCATGTCAACTCCAGTGTTGCTTTCTCTAATAACATAACAGCTATTAGATGATGTTCACCTTCTGTGCTAGATGCTTTTCATGCACGATATAAGGCATTTCTTACTACAAGAGCACCAAAGTTAGTCTTACATTCTTATTCTATAAAAGTGGAAACTAAGACTCGGAGATTTTAATTAATTAGCCAACATTGCTATGAAGAGGTAAAGCTAAAATTCAAAGCCATATCTATCTGACTTTATTAACCGTATACTTTTCATAATCAGATACATAACTTAACATGCAAATTTCGGACAGCAAGTGTGCCTGTCTATCAATCTATTGATTTACCTACATTTCTCCTAATAAATTGAATTCAATGAAAAAAATAAAACTGGGAAATGGTGTCAAATGCATGGTAAAAGAAGTTCCAACTTACATACGGTATCTCAGCTAAACGATTTCGGCTTACAACTTCTTTCAATTTGTTGATGCCACCATAATCCCTGCGACTAAGCTGGAACCCAAGACTCCAATAGGAAGGCAAGAATGGCCGTCCAACAAGCTGAAAAGATAAGTAAGTAAGTGTCCAGGCCCAACACTGGAAACATTAGCTCCCTTTCATTTTCTATGGTTTCCAGAGCTGAAAACGCCAGAGTTAAGAGTAATCTTCTAGAATAACTTGTGAAATCCCACAATCACATCCTTCTTTACTAAGTACATAAATGTATTCCCAACATCAGACACTAATAAGATTTGCAGAAAATGTTTCGATAATGGTGTCATCTTACAGGAAAGCTGGTAACATTCATTATTCTGTAAGTGTTTTTCTGAGTATATGTTCACAGTGTGGCAAGGACTAAGAAGGGCATTTGGAATACAGTGGCACAGAGCAAACACAGCTCCTGCCCTCGGAGAACTTAGAGGAAATAAATAAATGTCTAATATAATTTCTGATAGTGGTATGTGCAAAGAGAAAAGGAATAAGAATTTATGGGATTAGGATTAGGATTACAGGCACACAACACCACACCCAGCTAATTTTTTGTTTTTTGTTCTGTTTTGTTTTGTTTTGTTTTTTGAGTTGGAGTCTCGCTGTTGCCCATGCTGGAGGACAGTGGTGTGATCTTGGTTCACCTCAACCTCCGCCTCCTGGGCTCAAGTGATTCTCCTGCCTCAGTCTTCCGAGTAGCTGGGACTACAGGTACATGCCACCATGCCTGGCTAATTTTTGTATTTTTAGTAGAGGCAGGGTTTCACCACATTAGCCAGGCTGGTCTTGAACTCCTGACCTTGTGATCTGCCCACCTCAGCCTCCCAAAGTGCTGGGATTACAGGTGTGAGCCACCGATCCCAACCTCAAGTTTCTTCCTTTTCTGTAATTTGAGTCAAATATAAATAGCAAAGTTTATTCAGGTAGTTCCTTTTCACTGAATTTTAATTTATTGAATGAATAAGCTTTGCTGATTTGTGGGATACATGAATGGACTGCGAGTTACTTGAAAGTAGGATGGTGTCTGATTTCTTTTTGCATTTCTCAGGCCTTACACAGAGTCTCTTTGGCATGCAGAAAGCATCCAATAAAGGTCATGAAAATAAATAAACAATGGATGAAAGACTCACTATCCCAGCATTTATAATCCATACAGTTTACTAATAACTTTTATTTTTCTCTTATTAATTTATAATGAGTATATGAGATAATAGCAGTAAATAATGACTATCTAAATGCAAAAACAAACCTCCAAGTATTCCTGAACCACTTGTTCTGGAGTGTTTCCTAGGAATACATAAAAGTCAAGAACGCCCCCAATTGTGCGGTAAGTGATCGCAGGAGCTGGCTGAAGGGTAACCTCTGAAAAGATTAAAATGAGATTTATTAGAATCTTATGGTTGGAAATAGAGTCTTCTCTAGAGTATGAATAGCTGAGCCATCTAAAAGAATCTCAGTCTCATTTTGAAGGGGATGAAAATCACACTGTTCTTTTTATCAGAGGATTGTTGTTGGAGTTTATACAAATACTGAATGTGTGAGAAACCAATGAAGAATTGAGGGAATTTTTTTGTTTGTTTGTTTTTTAAGAGAAAGAAGAGGCCAGGTATAGTGGTTCAGGCCTGGAATCCCAGCACTTTGGGAGGCCAAGGTGGGCAGATCACAATTGCAGGGGTTTGAAACCACCCTGACCAACATGGTGAAACCCCATTTCTACTAAAAAAGCAAAAATTTGGCTGGTGTGGTGGCACGTGTCTGTAATCCCCGCTACTCAGGAGGCTGAGGCAGGAGAATTGCTTGAACCCGCATGGTGGAGGTTGCAGGGAGATAAGATTGTGCCACTGCACTCTAGCCTGGGCAACAGAGCAAGACTCCGTCTCAAAAAAAAAAAAAAAAAAACGGAAGAAAAACAAATTTCATTTTAACCTGGCCACATAAAAATACAAACTTAGGCCGGGTGCGGTGGCTCACGCCTGTAATCCCAGCACTTTGAGAGGCCGAGGCGGGTGGATCACGAGGTCAAGAGATCAAGACCATCCTGGTCAACATGGTGAAACCCCGTCTCTACTGAAAATACAAAAAATTAGCTGGGCATGGTGGTGCATGCCTGTAATCCCAGCTACTCAGGAGGCTGAGGCAGGAGAATTGCCTGAACCCAGGAGGCGGAGGTTGCGGTGAGCCGAGATCGCGCCATTGCGCTCCAGCCTGGGTAACAAGAGCGAAACACAAAAAAAAAAAAAAAAAAAAACTTTTGGGTTTTGTGAGTGGCTTCACCCCGAAAAAAAGTTTTAAAAACTTTATTAGATGAGTTTGACTATAATTAAATATTTAAAAATAAATAAAAATGCTTTTTGGAGTGCTACTAATCCAGAAGCTGGAGGACGAAGATTCTGGAGGGGGAAAGAGCCTTCTCATAGCCTCTGGTGGGCTATGGGCTGTGAGAAGTAGCCTACAAAACACAGCCTTGTTGCCTACAGACAGAAAGCACACTTTACATGTTGAAATCTACAGGAAATTTTGGAATGTGTCTATCAGTGGATCCTGTTTTCTACAGACTATGAGGGAAAACATTATGTCAAAGAGGACCCCCAAAATGGTTTTCAGTGAAAATAATAACCTGGATTTGCAGACAGGTTAACCTATTTTCCGGTTCCAGTTTCAACAAAAGTACTATAGGCTCAATATGCCTTCTGTTCAACAGTGATCTCACCATAAAAGTAATTTTTTATAAAAGCAGAATCCTAAAACATATCCCTACCTACAGAAGACAAAAAGATGCTTCCTACCCATGGCATTACTGTTCATCAGAAACACTCCAAAAGAGGAGCCACTGGTGTCTTCAAGGCATAAGAAGAATGTATGAGCTCCGTACAGATTAATCATGCCCTGTCAGTAAAACAGAAGAAAAGTAATAGTGTTATGTGTTAAGAAAGTTTCCATTCACCCGAAAATAAATTCAAAAGCCATCTATAACATATACTTAGTCAACACTTCATGTAGTTTAACATTGTATCAAAAAGGCATTGAAATGATATTATCAAGTGGAAAATGATAAATAAAATATGATATATCTATAAAATAGAACTCCATTCAATGATAATAAATAAAATAATTATACACACTACAACATGAATAAACCTTTAAAAGTGTTATGCTAAAGGAAAGAAACAGACACAAACAACCATATATTTTATGATTTCATTTATATGAAATATCTAGAAAAGTCAAATCTATAGGGACAGAAAGTAGATTAGTAACTGGCTAGGGCTGAAGTAAGCTCTGGAGTTTAAGTCTCAAAGCCCAGAAGGGATTTTATTGGGGTGATGCCAAAGTTATAGAACTGGATTATGATGATGCTGGCACAACTCAGTAAATGTGCTCAAAGTCATTGAACTGCACACTTAAAACAGGTGAATTTTATGGCCTATAAATTATAATTCAATCAAGTTATCTTGTAAACATTGAAACATATTTGCTATGATATATACCAAAATATTAGCAGAAAGTTATGGTAATATGTAATTTTGAATTTTTTATGCCTAGTTTTATTTTCTAGTATTTCTATAGCTAGCATATAATAAGTAGTGAAAAAAGCCTTAAAACTAATAAAAAAGAGACAAAAAATATTGAATCTGTGACAAATCTGTGATGAGCACTGACATAAAAAGAGATAATGTGTGTGTGTATATCTCTAAGTGCTATAAGAACAAAAGATGTTGAGATTAGAATACGGAGAACATTTTACAAGTTCCCGGTGTGACCGTGTCAACCTTAGCCGCAGCATAAGGCAATAACTCCAATAAAGGTAATTACCAGGAGAAGGAAAAAGAGAATCAACATAATTTGCAAAATTGGGAAGACCAGTAAGCCTTGGCTAGATGTAAAATTTCAGCCAGGAAAACTAATGGCATCACACTTGGGTAGAATACAGACAAGGTTTTTTAAAAAAAAATTTTAAGAAAGAAAACAGCAGGAGAGAAAGGAAAGAAAAAAGAAAAGAAAAACAGGAAGGATGGAAGGCATTACATCTAATTTGTGACTATACAATTTAGGAATGTCAGCTATAGAAAGTCAAATGTAGTACGATTCTTAGTATTCAATATTTGCCAGGGCCCTTAACCAAAAATTTATTGAATGTGTTGGTCATTGCTTTTCTGTCTTTGCTCAGCAAGTTCACTCCCTCCATTGCATCAGATGCTGGTAGCTGAGCTGCAGGTTAATGTGCTACTTGCTTTGTTCATCTCCTGCCGAATATGAACTGTAAAATGTCAGCTCGCTCTCTCCCTTGTACCATACTTCAACCTTCAGCTCTTGCACAAATCC
Organism: Cebus imitator; assembly: GCF_001604975.1. NCBI lineage: Eukaryota > Metazoa > Chordata > Mammalia > Primates > Cebidae > Cebus > Cebus imitator. The sequence goes on from NW_016107761.1 coordinate 1,647,854, forward strand.
AAGAAATATGATCAGCACAATGGAGGCTTCAAGGCGTCCTCTACAAACCTATGTGACTCAAAGCGTTGTCCATGATACCGCCCCAAACCCCTTGTTATCAGTCAGCCACAAGACAAGTATGAAAACCAAAAGTCAGTTTAGAAATTATTTTATAGGAATTGAAAAGGGTGATTTTAGTCTGTTCAACTGAAAATGCAGGCCTTTTTGGTATGTCTTTGGGTTTTATTTTATTTCATTTTCCCAGTAATATATTTTAATTGTATTTTACAAAATTATTGCCCATGATGGATTTTTTTTTTTAAGAGAAAGAAACTTGTCCTTCACTCCAGATAAGCTCTAAAGCAGTCCTTCTCACACTTCAATATGAATGTGAGTCACCTGGGGATCTTGTTAAAATGCAGATTTGGATCCAGTAGGCCTGGGCTATGGCCTGGGATTCTGCATTTGTAACAGCCTCCCAGGTGACGCCAATGCTGACATCTCTGAAACATACTTTCACAAGCAAACACCTAGAACAGCATGGAAGCTGTCAAAGAGACATGTTTAGTCCATCAAGTTCTGCTGAGCATGGCTCCTGCTGAAGCTCTCCTCCCTTCAGTTATTAAACCAAGACATAGCAATTTGGCAGAAGTATTTTCTAATATACACTAGATTCTAATATAATCATGAAATTATATATCCCATTTAAGTCAGATTTGTTTAAATGCTACATTTCTAATTGCTAGAAAATTTCTAATTTAAATTTTTTTATTTCTAATATTGCTATATTCCTGACTTTATGGGCCTCAACAACAAATATTCCTCAACATCAACATATCTAAAATGAGCAAAGTAAGATACAGATGTATTCCTGCAGGCTACTTTTAGGAAAGGAAGGATGGTAGCCCTTACCGTGGGCAATACTCAGGAGGAAAGGCACCTCACCTCAGTGGGGGTGGCATCCCGGGTGAAGATGGGCCAGGTCTTCCAGGTCATGTTGTGGAGGTATTGCTGGTGCACATGTTCTCCCAGCCCATACACATTGGCACTGGGCAGTCGGAAAGACAGCTGCAGGTACTGCTGGGCAAACTGGAGGGGCCCAATGCTCGTGTCCAACCTGGGCCATGGGGTAAGCAGAGCAAGAATCACTGAAAACACTCTTTCCTCTGCCAGAAAGCTATCTTCTCCTTTCCACATAACTTAGACATCTGTTGTTTCAGGCATTATCAACAATTTTCATGCTACCTTAGAAGGCCTTTCTAGGGCACCTCTGGTTCTTTGATTCCAGAGGAAGATAGCATTAGTGGCAGAATGCCAGGAGCTCAGACTGGATAATTGGGGAAAGAGAGCAGAGTTGACTTCACATTTAATGTGTATCTACTGCATTCCAGGCACCACTCTGGGTGCCTTATAAACAACATCGCATTGCCTCTAGCAAAAGTGGATATTTTGATTCCCCTTTTTTGGAAAAAGAAACTGATACTGTTGAGGAGAGATATTTTGCCTGATACATAACACAGCTGAGCTGACTGTTATCTGCTGGTGCCAGGATGTGAATACTGGTTTTACTGACACTAATACTTCTATTTTCCCCAGCACAATTTCTGAATTAAGTTCAAACTGTTGATCATTGTTTGATAGTAAGATTCACAGTAAATAATTTAAATGATAGACAATGAAGTTTGAGTTCCAGTATGAATAATAATTTAAAACAATAAAACCCTCTATTTTACAACATATGTAAACCACAAGTATATTTATGTGTATATATAACTATATATTATACAAGTAGATAAATATATTACATATATTATATATGTAATATATAAATATGTATTATTAAATTTTAAATAAATATGTTATATAAATAAAAACATTTATTATGTAAAATATATTTTATATATTTAATATATTAATGCATATTAAATATATATTAAAATGTATATTTAATATAAATGCATATGATTACATAGATATATAATCTATAAATATATGTAAATATAGTTAATATGACATATTTGTATATTAAGACATTTAATATATGATCTATGATATTAATATAATATTATATATAAGTATATTATATATACTTATATAACAGCAAACATTTTAGTATTACATTTTAGTATTCTTTGTTTTAGAAGCATGATAGACTAACACTGTTATTTTACAGCAAAAGCCTTGACATTTTTCTGATATTCAAACATTTCCTCTAGTTGTACTTATTTCACTGCCCAACCACGGTAAATCAGAACGAGTAATATTGGAACTGCGTGTTCAAAGATGCACAAAGAGGGTCAAAAAGCTCACAAGACTCTTCCGTTGCTTGTCCTCACTATTTTGATGCTGAAAGGTTTATCAGTAACCTCCATGTAATAGCTCAAATTGGTGGCATTAACAGTGCTATTAACTGTCTTAACATTTTCATGGGAAACTTCATAGCGTATGTTATTAAAGTCAGTGATCTGTCAAAAGAAAAACAGAAGGGACAACTGCAGATAAGACCAGTTCCTTGTAGATAGAGCTATACAAGATCTTCCATCTCAAATAATGCCCCCTGAGAATAGCTTCCAGTTCTTGACACTGTAGTTCCTGATTTTCGAAATCACCCAATTATGTGTGCCCCATCAAATAAAAATTAGCCTGCCCATCCCATCCAGAGATTCCTGCAGAGTGGGAGAGAGGTACTTTCTGCCTCCACACTTCAAGCCCAATGTGGGCATACTGCTTTCTTCAGAAATATATTTAGCAGTCACTCCCAAACTCACCTTAAAATGAAACCTATTGGATGTCTGATATTCAGCTGTGAAAAGGGTGGTGTCGACATCATATCCAAACAGAGATGGGGATGGCAACCTTTTCAACTGGGCGGTAAATCCTAGGGGTGACAGAATATGGGGAGAGAGAGAAAGAGACTGACTTTTAGCATTTTTTTTTTGAGATGGAGTCTCGCCCTGTCACCCAGGAGTGCAAGGCTCACTGCAACCTCTGCCTCCCGGGTTCAAATGATTCTCCTACTTCAGCTTCCCAAGTGGTTGGGATTACAGGCACCCACCATCACACCCAGCTCATTTTTGTATTTTTGGTAGAGACAGGGTTTCACCATGTTTGCCAGGCTGGTCGCAAACTCCTGACCTCGTAATTTGCCCTCCTCGGCCTCCCAAAATGCTGGGATTACAGGTGTGAGCCATCACACCTAGCCAAATTTTAGCTTTTATTTTATTTTGCAGTTAACAAAGACAGTCAGAAAGACAGTTCTAACATACACTAGAAGCTGTTCCCGGGGAGCTACATCAGGGCAGTGCTCACTTGTGCTTGTATTTGTATGGCCATTCCTGGCTTCATAGCCCCAGTTCCTGGGGAAGAAGCACCTAGGGACATTGGCATCTGCCACAGGTGACCAGCAGCACCTATATTTCCATCTGCAGGTATCCTGTAACAATGACACAGAATTAGCAGTATATAAAGTGAGGGAAGGAAAGTATCATCTGTCTACTTATTTATAACCCATTTTATTCCAAGGAGAATTATAATTACATTCATTAACTTATTCTTTATTTACTCATGTATCTATCCAACTGTGCAATATGTATTATCTACCAGACATGGAACTATAACACAGATAAATAAGATATAGCTTGTGCCTTCTGCAAACTTACTGTCTAGTGGCAAATCTATACAACGAGGAAAGCAATTACATACAGTATGATGATAAGAGGGCTCTACCAAGTGTGCCCAGGAGCTGAGGGAACACACAGTCACTGGACCCAGCCTAGTAGGCTTGGAGTGGGGTGGGGAGCGTTTCCAGGTAAATGAAAGGTAAGTCCCGTCATAAAGTACCAAGGGAAGTTAGAAGAACAGTATTCCTGGCAGAGAAAGCAGCAATGCATGACAAACTCAAGAAAACCACACATTTCTTGTGCCAAAGACACTGAGTTTGAGAATGAAGCTGGAAATCACATAGGATTTTTAACCATGAGTGGCCTGGAAGCCAGTCCAAGCAATCTGGACTTTCCCATGAGGAAGAGGCATGCAAATGGCTAACAATACAGCAAAAAAGAAAAGTATTTCCAAAAAATAAAAAAGGTGAAGCTAAGAAAACTAGAGACAATTAAAACTAGGACAGAGTGTAACACAAAAATTCACAATGTCTATACTATGTCCAAGGCAAAAACAAACCACATGTGGATTTTTCTGAGTGGTTTGATTATGAATATTCTTTTGTTGTTATTTAGCAAGATTTATTTTGTAAAGATCTTATAATTTTCAGATTAATTTACATAAAATTATTTTGTTATGATAAATAAAACAAATAGGAACTGGGACCAATGTGTTAGAATAAACACAGGCATTCACCTTCCTCACCTAACTAAATTTACATGAAATGACAGAAATAATTTTAAGAAAAAAATTACAAATCTTTTTATAAAATAGCAAAATAAAATGCAATATGGCCAGCCAGAAATTCAATTACAATTGAATACTCTTTTTATTTTGAGACAGAGTTTCATTCTTGTTGCCCAGTCTGGAGTGCAATGGTACCATCTCGGCTCACTGCAACCTCTGCCTCCCAGGTTCAAGTGATTCTGCTGCCTCAGCCTCCCAAATAGCTTGGATTACAAACTCCCACCACCACACCTAGCTAATTTTTGTATTTTAGAAGAGACAGGGTTTCACCATGTTAGTCAGGCTGGCCTCGAACTCCTGACCTCAGGTGATCTGCCCGCCTCAACCTCCCAAAGCGCTGGAATTACACTGTGCCCAGCCTACAATTGAATTTCAATTACAGTTACAACTACAAATGAAATTCAATTACAATTCAAGGTGAGATTTAGGTGGGAACACAGAGCCAAACCATGCCCTTCTGCACCTGGCTCCTCTCAAATCTCATGTCCTCACATTTCAAAACACAATCATGCCCTTCCAATAGTCCCTTAAAATCTTAACTCATTCCAGCATTAATCCAAAAGTACAAGACCAAAGTCTTATCTAAGATAAGGCAAGGCCCTTCCACCTATGAGCCTGTAAAATCAAAAGCAAGTTAGTTACTTCCTAGGTACAATGAGGGTACATGTATTGGGTAAATATACCCATTCCAAATGGGAGAAATTGTTCAAAATGAAGGGGTTACAAACACCATGCAAGTCTGAAGTCCAACAAGGAAGTCAAATCCTAAAGCTCTAAAAGAATCTCCTTTGACTCTATGTCTCACATCCAGGTCATGCTGATGCTAGAAATGGGCTCCCACAGCCTTGGGCAGCTCTGCCCCTGTGGCTCTGCAGGTACAGCCACCCTCCTGGCTGCTTTCTTGGGATGGCATTGAGTGTCTGTTGCACACAGTGCAAGCTGTCAGTGGATCTACCATTCTGTGGGCAGGAGGACAGTGGCTCTCTTCTCACCACTTCACTAGGCTGTGCCCCAGTGGGGGCCCTGTATGGGGGCTCTGACCCCACATTTCTCTTCCGCACTGCCATAGCAGAGGCTCTCCATAAGTACCCCACCCATGCAGAAAACTTCTGCCTAGAGATCCAGGCATTTCCATATGTCCTTTGAAATCTAGGTAGAGGTTCCTAAACCTTGATTCTTGACTTCTGTGCACCCATAGGCTCAACACCATGTAGAAGCAGCCAAGACTTGGGGCTTACACACTCTGAAGCTAGGGCCCAAGCTGTACCTTGGCCCCTTTTAGCTATGGTTGGAGCTGCTGTGACACAGGATACCAAGTCCCTAGGCTGCACAGAGCAGAGGGAGTCAGGCCAATGAAACCATCTTTTCCTCCTAGGCCTCCTGGCCTGTAATGGAAAGGACTCTGTGAAGACCTCTGACATGCTGTGGAGACATTTTCCCCATTGTCTTGTAATTAACATTTGGCTCCTTATTATTTATGCAAATTTCTGCAGCTGGCTTGAACTTCTCATCAGAAAATTGGTTTTTCTTGTCTATTACATCATCTGGCTGCAAAGCTTCTGAACTTTTATGCTCTGCTTCACTTTTAAACATAAGTTCCAATTCCAAACCATATCTCTGTGAATACATAAGCTGAATTCCTTTAACAGCACCCAACTCACCTCTTGAACATTTTGCTGCTTAGAAATTTCTTCTGCCAGGAACCTAAATCATCTCTCTCAAGTTCAAAGTTTCACAGATCTCTATAGTAGGGGCAAAATGCCACGAGTCTCTACTATAACAAAGCAAGAGTCACCTTTATTCCAATTCCCAATAAGTTCCTCATCTCCATCTGAGACAAGCAGCATTTGGTCAAAGCCATTCAACAAGTCTCTAGGAAGTTCCAACTTTCCCACATCTTCCTGTCCTCTTCTGAGCCTTTCAAACTGTTTCTATCTCAGCCTGTTACCCAGCTCCAAAGTTACTTCCACATTTTCAGGTATCTTTACAGCAACACCCCACTACCTGGTACCAATTTTCTGTATTCGTCAGTTCTCATGCTGCTAATAAAAACATACCCAAGACTGTGTAATTTATAAAGGAAAGACATTTAATGGACTCACAGTTCCACATGGCAGGGGAGGCCTCACAATTATGGTGGAAGACGAAGGAAGTGCAAAGGGACATCTTAAATGGCAGCAGGCAAGAGAGCTTATGCAGGGGAATTCCCCTTTACAAAACCATCAGATCTCATGAGACTTATTCACTAACATGAGAACAGTATGGGGGAAACTGACCCCATGATTCAATTATCTCTGCCTGGCCCACCCTTGACACACTGGAAGTATTACAATTCAAGGTGAGATTTGGGTGGGGACACAGAGTCAAACCACATCTCTTGCATTAAAAAAAAAATGAGGAATGTGTAATTTTAAGATTTTGAACAAGATTTAAAACTCCTTAATATTTCAACTGAATTACAAAAGAAAACAATGAAAGAGAAATGTTATGAAAGAAAACTTTAAAAATCAAGTTTCAGATTATCCCAGAAAATAATACAAAAAGATAAAGCAATGGAAAATATAAAAGAAAGAGTAGGTGAAGTGACAGATAGACTCAGATAGCAGCACTCAACTAGAAGACTCCAGAAGGAAAAAGAAGACAGGTGAGGGAGAGAAAAACAAAGAAAATGTCACGGACCATGAACAACTCAGTTTACAACCGAAGACAGTAGAAAAGTAGAAAACAAACCCACAAAAAGTATGTAATAGAATAAAAACAAAAGCAGTAACTACGAAGAAGCAAGTAACTACATTCATCATTCAAAACATCCATTGAGTGCCTGCTCTGTTAAGGAATTCGTCCAGATTCCAGGGGCACAGGGCTGTCAGCAAGGACGGGGGGCAGACACCACCATTAATCAAATCAAGCTTGTTTCCACCACTGATTTGCAGTGTCATTTTATTACAAACTAAATTTAAGGGCACATATATGAACATGTGAATATGTATTTTAGGACTTCCTATTATATACTAATGGCTTATATGTCATTCCTGTTGTAATTCCACACTGATATTACTGTAGTGTGAGGATATGTTTTGTTATCAATCTAAGAGTTTCTTTGGAAAGATTAAGGAAATAGAAATACCTTATCAAGTCTTATTTTGATAAAAAAGGGAAAAAAACAAGATTTAAAACAAAAATGAAAAATGACAACAGATATAAAGAATAAGAATCATGAGAAAACCTATTTGTGACAAATATTAGCCAATGAATGTGAAACTCTAAATTAAATGAATCTTTACATAGTAAAAGTTTAAATAATCAAAATTGTATCAGAAGATATAGAAAACCTGAAATGACCAGTAATCATGAAAAACTGTGATAGTTAAGAATCTTTCTAAAAAAAAAAAAAAATCTTGCCCAAATGAATTGAAGAATACAATGTCCTTATATTATATACATTATATTTTCAGAATATAGAAAAAGGTGGAAAGTTTACTAATTTATTTTATGAAACTAGATTAATTCTGGTAGCAAACTGAATAAGGACAGTCCAGAGAAACAAACAAACAAGAATATATAGGCCCATTTTACTTAGAAAAACATAGATGTGTAAAATTTCAATAAAATATGATCAATTTGAATTCATTCACGTATTAAAAGAATTACTACATAACATACGAATAGGTCTTATCAAGCAAAAGTTAGAATGGTTCTAAATTAAGAAATATTTTAATGTAATTCACAACACTGACAAAAGAAAATCATATGATAATTTCAACAGAAGCAACCTATTTTAAAAATATAATAATGTAAATTTCAATGCCTTAAATTTAAAAAGCAAGTTGGAAAAAATATATACTATGATAAAATTTTTGTTAAAATAAAATAAACATATAGGTGTAAAAGTTTAGAAAGATCAGGAGAAGGATATACACTGAGCTATTTATTTGATTCTGGATGATTTTGGGGGAGGGGATTTCGAGATAGACAGGAAACATTAATACTTTCTCATTTTATTCTGTACACAGCTGTAATGTCTGAATCTTTCCTGTTAAAGAACTGGGTTCAGTGTAGATTTTGACACCAGAAACAAGAATATATCACAACACTACTCATTTGAAAAAGGCATAGTACTGACAAGTATTTTAGATGCTAACATCTGATGTTATTTTCCTGAAAAGCCACAACGTGAATATAACTTAAGTCAGTCCTTCATACCTATTATAAACAAAACAGTCCAGGTTTGTGGCTCACAGCTGTAATCCCAGCACTTTGGGAGGGCGAGGCAGGCGGATCACTAGGTCAGGAGTTCCAGACCAGTCTGGCTAACACACTGAAACCCCGTATCTACTAAAACTACAAAAAATTAGCCAGTTGTGGTAGTGTACTCCTGTAATCCTAGCTACTGTGGAGGCTGAGGCAGGAGAATTGTGTGAACCCCGGAGGCGGAAGTTGCAGTGAGCTGTGATCACGCCATTGCACTCCAGCCCGAGCGATAGTGTGAGACTCCATCTCAAAAAAATAAAAATAAAATAAAATAAACAAAACAATAACATTATAACCATACAATCTTTTTTAATGTACTTTTTAATTCTCCATAGATCTAATTAACATTCCTGTCTCATTCTCTTCCGATAACAAAAAAGGCTGGAAGGGATCAGTGAAGAAAGAATTTGCAGGTCTGGATGGCCCACGGATAACTGATTTTGCTAAGTCACACATTAAGTACCTCTGCTCCCTCTGAAACTGGGGTCAGCGTAATTCAAAAGATCAGTTTCATTGTCATAAATTGTTTCAAAGTTCACAGACCTCTATAAAAAGCAATAAACATTTAGGTAAGCAGTCTGCCCTAACATTGCTACTTCAGTTTTCAACCATTACCAATATCCCAGATACCGAAGGTCAAACCCCAGTGGCAATTACTATCCAACATTTCAGTCCCCACATCTCTTCCTTGTGGATTTAGAATGGAGACAGGGAGACGTATGAGACACTACTATAGTCCAGGCATGAGTTACGGTAACACAGACTCTCATGAACTCATGCCTGGGATATAGCAGTTGACTCACAATAAGTCTCCCGCTCTCTATTCTTTCTGTCACACCAAACTTGAGCATTCTCCAGTTATCTGCCAAATAGATTTTATGTCATTTTTAATCAGAAATTATTAATTAATATAATTTAAAAATTAAAAATTAACTTGGAAATTGTCTAGTACAACTTCCATTTGATGCAGGGATTTCTTCAATACAGTCTCTGATAGATGCTTAAAATCTGTAAATGAGGCCAGCACGGTGGCTCATGCCTGTAATCTCAGCACCTTGGGAGGCCAAGCAGAAGGATCACCTGAGGTCGGGAGTTCAAGACCAGACAGACCAACATGGAGAAATCTCATCTCTACTATAAATACAAAAAATTAGCCTGGCATGGTGGCACATGCCTATAATCCCAGCTACTTGGGAGGCTGAGGCAGAAGAATCACTTGAACCCGGGGAAGGCTGCAGTGAGCTGAGATCGAGCCATTGCACTCCAGCCTGGGCAACAAGAGCGAAACTCTGTCTCAAAAAAAAAAAAAAAAAATCTGTAAATTACATGTAACCAACTTCTTCCAAAACCAGGAAATTCCACTTCTATAATTAGTATTTTATTGCAATGTTATTTATTAGGATTAGTTCAAATCAGTCTCCAGAAAGTTTTATTTTCTAAAACCTACTATAGCTGCATATTGACTTTGAGATAAACTGTCTCAAACTATATTGACAATTTAGAAAGAAAAGAGAATCTTGTAACCTGTGAATTAAAAGATATGGAAGGAAATGGAATGCACATTGGAAAAAACTTCCAATTGTTATTATTTGCAAATAACATACCAGAAAACAACAAGTGTCTACAAACTAGGACAATTAATAAGTAAATTTAAGATTTCTAGTTACAATATCAGTATTCAAAAATCAATTTTAAATCTACATATCAAAAACAGAGAAACAGAAAATTAAAATTTAAGAATAAAACTTGAAGAGAATCAAATAGAAAAAAATGTAGCAAAGGCCCTATATCAAAAATGTACTAAAATCTCAGTACATAGAAGGATATATCATGTTTAGGGATTGAAGTATTCACCCTTATAAAGATGGTAATTTTCCCAAATTTAACCTGCAAATTTTATGCAATCACAATAAAATTTCTAGCGGGTTTTGTGAAAAAACTGTCAGGCTGTTATGACAGACATGAAAATTAAAATGTATTCAGAGATCTACAGGGCAAAGAGTAAGTTAGGCAATCTTGTAGAAAAGCAAGAATGATTTGGAGGATTTCTACAACCACACATTAAGACCTATCATAAAGCAATAGTAATTAAGGCAATGTGGTACTGGCAAAAGAACAAACTAATAATTGAACAAATAGATTCCAGAAGCAGATCCATACCTATAAAGACATGATTTACAGTAAAGGTGTCACTAAAATGCAGAGAGAAAAAGATGGTCAATTCAATAAGTGGTGATGGATCTATTAAATATTCAAGAAAAATAAATGTTTCTGGGCTGGGTGTGGTGGCTTACACCTGTAATCCCAGCACTCTGGGAGGTGGAGGTGGGCAAATCAAGAGGTCAGAGTTCAAGACCAGCCTGACCAACATGGTGAAACCCCATCTCTACTAAAAATACAAAAAATTAGCCAGACATGGTGGCACACACCTGTAATCCCAGCTACTCAGGAGGCTGAGGCAAGAGAATTGCTTGAACCTGGAAGGCAGAGGTTGCAGTAAGCAGAGATCACCCAACTGCACTTCAGCCTGGGTGACAGAGCAAGACTCTGTCTCAAAAAAAGAAAAAAAAAATGTTTCTGGATTCTTACTTGTTACCTTATATAAAAATCAGTACTGTACTTGTTAAAGATCTAAATTCGAAAGATAAAACAATAATGCTTTTAAGGGAAAAATAGTAATATATTTTTATGATCTTGGAGTAGGCAAGAATTCCTAAATAGAATATGAAATGAACTAACCGTTGAAAAAGTGATAAAGTGAAATGTTTTAAAATTATGAACTATTTGTCATCAACAGTCACCATTAAAATAATTAAAGGGCAAACCATAGACTAAGATATATATCTAACAAATGATTTGAACCCAGAATACATAAATGACTACTACAAAGCAATAAAAAAGGTGAACAGTTCAGTAGAAAAAAAGGCAAAAAATTAAAAAGACATTTCATAAATATGATTATCCAACTAGCCAATAAGCATTTCTAAAGATGTTTAACCTCATTAGTCATGAGAGACACGAAAATTAAAACCATAGATGGTTAAATTGAAAAAGGAGTAAACACCAAGCATTGATTAGGATGTAGAGCAAATGAACACTTATATGCTACTAAAAAAAATGCAAATTGATACAAATACTTTGAAAAACGATTTTGCAGTGTCAGCTACAGTTAAACATGTGCATATCCCATGGACCAGAAGTTCCATCCTTAGGTAGAGAGCCAATAGAAATTCTTCCAAGTGTTCACCCAAAGACATGTAAATTTGATGCAAATTTTTGTTGAATCCTGCTGTTTATAGCAGCACGATTATACCTGTAATCCCAGCACTTTGGGAGACTAAGGCCTCACTTGGGATCAGGAGTTCAAGACCAGCCTGGCCAACACGGTGAAGCCCTGTCTCTACTAAATATACAAAAATTAGCAGGGCATGGTGGTGTGCACCTGTAATCGCAGCTACTCAGGAGGCTGAGGCACAAGAATGTCTTGAAACCAGGAGGCGGAGGCTGCAGTGAGCTGAGATCTTGCCATTGCATTCCAGCCTGGGCAACAGAGTAAAACTGTCTCAAAAAATAATAATAATAATCCCAGCCCTTTGGGAGGCCGAGGCGTGCAGATCACCTGAGGTCAGGAATTCAAAACCAGCCTTACCAATGTGGAGAAACCCCGTCTCTACTAAAGATACAAAATTAGCTGGGCGTGGTGGCATATGCCTGTAATCCCAGCAACTCGGGAGACCGAGGCAGGAGAATTGCTTGAACCCAGGAGGTGCAGGTTGCAGTGAGCCCAGATTGCACCATTGCACTCCAGCCTGGGCAACAAGAGCAAAATTCTGTCTCAAAAAAAGAAATAAAAAAGAAAAAGAAAAGAAAGAAATATATATATATATGAAAAAAGCTGAAATAGAGATACTTTATATGTTTTTATAACAAGAAGATTCAAAATTATCAAAATGTCAATATTGTTTAAAATTTAACCTAAAATTCAATTAACCTAATTAATATCTCAAGAAGATATAGAATGTAGAATACGGGGTAAAGAAATAAAGTTTAAATATATAAATATATACAATTTTTATGAGAAAGTCATAAGTCACAACTAAGCAGGGTTCAGGTAGCCGATATTCTACAGAAGCTGCTCGGGGAGAAAACTTGTGTTCTTTACCACATGTTCATTGGGACCTCTATTGCCAATAACATAATTCCAGAAGGTTCTTGTTGTGACAACTTGCCTGAGTTCTGCAAGTGACTCAGCCAGTAACTCAGGTAAATGCTAATCTATTTTCTATCACTATTGATTTGCCTATTTGCATGTGGTTAATGACTTCTATTCTCAAAGAATACACAGTCTAGCCCACAAACATTTAACTTTTCTACCACAATCCTTGAAATCACATCTAAGGTACATTTCTAACACCTGTAATCACCCTCCACTTTAGACTTTATAATACACAGATTAACATTCTTGTTAGCTTTTCCTACTCTTCCTTTTTCTCAACCCTGCTTCCCTCACATTCTTAATATTGTTATTTCAGTAAGATAAGAAAGAAATAATTCCAAACAAATCAGAGGCCCAGAAGCCATGCCACCCCACCCTTTCCCCACTTCACATATTCATTGCTTTTCAATAACATCCAGTAGGCCACCAAAAGGACCTTATTTCTCTGACCTCTGTCACCGCCTGGCCGGGTGTGCAGTCTATCCTGTCCGATTGGTCAATCTCTGGACACTCTGGAGTAAATGAAGTATCTGCATAGGAATCAAAGGGTAACATTGAAAATGTGTAGTGTAATCATTACAGTTCCAGGAAGGAAGCCAACGAAGTTACAGACTTTCAGCCAATTCTCCACACAACAGATCACCAGTAGCTGGTAACTACATTTGCATACAATGTTTAACACTTCTCCAAGGCTAAACACACTTATTTCTAGTTTGTTTGCTTTTTAAACAGATACAGTTTATATAGCATAAAATTCACCCTCTTCGAGTGTACATGTTAATGGTTCTTAGTTGTGAAGTTGTATAACCTATGACCACTATCTAATTCCAGAACAATTTCATCACCCCAAAAAGAAATAACATACCCATTAGCAGTTATTTTCTATTCCCCTGTTCTCCCAGTCCCTGGTAAACATGAATCTATTTTCTGACACTATGGATTTCCCCATTCTGAACATTGCCTATACAAAGAATCATAAAATATGTGGCCTTTTGTGCCTGGCTCCTTTCACTTAGGCCAAGTTGGCGTTAACATTTGCCAGGTATATCCACGTTGTAGTATGTATCAGTACGTCTTTGCTTTTAATGGCTGAATCACATTCCTTTGTGTGGATATACCACATTTTGTTTATCTGTTCATCGGTTCATGTACATTCAGGTTGTTGCTACTTTTTTACTGTTATACATAATTCTGCTATGAGCATTCACATACAAGTTTTTCTGTGACCTATGTTTTCAGTTATCTTGGTTATAAACCTAGAAGTGGAATTGTTAGGTCATGTGGTTAACTCTATCTTTAGCTTTTTGAGGAACTGACAAACTTTTCCAAAGTGACCGCACCATTTTACAGTCCCATTAGCCATGTATAAGAATTCCAATTTCTCTGTGACCTCAACAACACTTGTTTTTATCTGTTTTTAATTACAGTCATCCTAGTGGGTGTGAAGCGACATCGTTTTGACTTGCACTTTCCAAATAACCGATGATGTTGAATATACTTTCAAGAGTTTAGTGACCATTTACAGATTTCCTTGGGAGAAATGTCTATTTAAATGTTTTACTTATTTAAAAATCTTTTTTAAAAAATTTTGGATTTTTTATATTTCTTTGTACATCCTAAGAGAATATGTTCTCTTATATCCTAATGTATTATCTTAGAATGTATAAAGAAATATATTTGCAAATGATGTATCTGATAAGGGTCTAGCATCAGATACTTCGTCTGCAACTATGTTCCCTGAATCTGTGGATTATTTTTCACATTCTTGATAGTTTTCTTCAACGGGTGCTTCAAAGCACAAAGTTGTTTTCAATTTTATGAAGTCCAGTTTGCCTTTTTTTTTTTTTTTTTTTTTTTTTTTTTTTTTTTTTTTTTTTTTTTTTTTTTTTTTTTGCTGTTGTGCTTTGAGTATTCAGAGTATGAGAGTTTCGGCTCTTATATTATAGGTCTTTAATCAATTCTGAGTTAATGTTTACATATGTTGTCAGGTAGGGATCCAACATTATTTATTTTGTTACCAGGGAAGCCCTGTTAAAATAGCTTGGAAAGTTCTTTTTCTTACTGTTTTTCTTTAGTCTTTTATTTAGAGGCACAGCTGCTTAAAGACACCACATGGCTCTGGCTACATGACTGGAAGATATTATTGGCCCCACTGGAAATATACACCTTCACTCAACATTGGCTATTCTTACTTTTGCCTTTAGCAACTTTGTGGAGTCACCCCTCATAACAGCTGAAGCAGGATTGCTTCATGGACCCCATGAGCCATCTGAAATCCCAAATTTCATCTTCATTTAGAGGAAACAGTTACTGTGGGCATTAACAGGTACCCTTTAATGCTTTTGTTTTGATTCAAAACAAAGTCCCCAAATATCTTTCTTATCTTTATGACTCTACATTTGTTTGTGTATATATGCATGTATGTCAATAAAAATTTGTCTTAAAACTGGATTCCTGAAATATGCAACAATATGGATGAACCTTGAGGACATTATGCAAAGTGAATTAAGCCAGTCATAAAAAGACAAATACTCTGGGATTCCATTTATATAAATTGTCTAAAATAGTCAAACTCATAGAAGCAAAGAAGAGAATAGTGGTTGTCAAGAGTTAGCGGAACCAGGAATGCAGAGTTGCTAATCCATATACACAGTATTTCAGTTATGCAAGGTGAATAAATTTCAGAAATCTGATGTACAACATTGTTTCAGTAGACAACAATACTGTATTGTACATTTAAAAATCCAGTAAGAGGGTAGATGTCATGTTACCTGTTCTCACCACAATAAAAACAAATTGATAGTAAAGCCCCCTTTTCAACCCCTGCAAATATATCTTTCAAAAAAACAACAGAGAAAAGTTCAGTATATAAGACAGTTAAAAGTAGAACTACTCTGCATGAATCAGAATGTGGTTTAGGGTGAATCCAGGTGTGAAGATCTAGTTTTATGTCAAATTAAAGAAACCAATTATTTATATGGACTGGATCGCAATCTCATGAGACTTCTTATAGGAATAGGCTCAAAGTGGCTTACATCAATGGTTTTCAGATCATCTTTCAAAGTTATAATAGTCCCTAGAAAGTGTCTTTTTTTAATTTAATTTAATTTTATTTTATTTACTTATTTATTTTTTTTTTAAGATGGGGTTTCACCATGTTGGTCAGGTTGGTCAAAAGTGTCTTAATGTTTGCTGTGGAGAGAAGTGAAAGAGATGGAGCAGGTAGGGTTCTACTATTAGGACAGCTTCTTTTCACTGTAGGCTTAATTCACATCTATAAAGTGAGCTTGTCAAGCAGAACAAACCCCAAATTCAGCTTTAAATGAAAATACATTTTTGAATTACATACATTTTATTATTTAGAGAATAATATGTGCATGAAAGAGAAGGCATTCTGTTTGATGCTTCTGCGTGTCTGAAAGAGAGAGAGAGAGAGAGAGAGAAACAGTTTCAAAGGCACTATGAAGAAACCATAGCTATGTCATCCATGTTGGTATAATTAGGCCAATCAGCCCTCTACTTCCCTGTAACCTTAGCTTCCTTTTCCACTGTTACCTTAACAGCCATTTCTCATTGAAGGCCATCTGACTTCATGACTCTGGGTTGAAGGGCAGGCATCTGGTAAGCCTAATTTTAAAACTGCACCAAATGGGGCTTGGGAGACCCTAAATATCACTAACATCCAGGGTTTCAGTGCAAAGGACACTTACCTTTTGGAGATTCACTTAAACTAATTGGGGATGTGAATTTTGAATACTGCAATGCAGTGGCATACTGAAAAGCGAAAGAATAAAATAATCTCTTTGGCATCCGGAGGGGACTTCCTTTACCCAACCTTCCAACCCAGAAGCCACCAGCATCTCCCTTACCTGAAAGTTCATCCAATACAAGAAGAAACAAGAGAATATCTATGGCCACCACAATTAGGCAGAAGATGATCAGAAGGACTTCCAATACACTGAGCTTCCTCGCCATCTAGATAGACACAGATAATTGGATTAAAACAAATCGCAAGGCCCCACCAGTCTAAGAGGATACTTACGTATCATTATAGCCAAACGTGGATTTGTTTGCAAGATGACCTTGATTATTGCCATCCTTTTTACATAATCTAACGAATATTTGTTTCCACTTATCACAGTGTCCCTAAGTAACTCTACCTATACATCCAACACCTGTAGAGCTCTTGCCTTTTTTGCATGCAGAGGAATTGAGGATTGTCCAAGGAAAAGTGTATCAGACATGAAGAACTGAAGGGGAAAAGGTTGTGGAATAACACACAGAAGAGGGATGAGGGGATCAGGTAGGTCACAAAACCCTTTAGATGTCGCTTGGATCTTCACATCCACCTAATGTGGTAGACAGGAAGGTATGCTCAGGGAGAGAGAAAGTAGCAAAACTTAAATCCAAGTTGTCTTCTTTCAACTGCCCTGGGCAGGATGCTGAGGTCACTATTTAGACTGTTTAAAGGTCACTGACACTATCAAGAATCTGGTAACAAAAATGATCCTTATGCCCACCATAAGGTTTGTTGATGTGGTCATTGCACACAACTCACATAAAGTAGGTGGCTCCCAGTAATTCTAAAGATCATTCATTGATCCAAGATTTAAAATACTTTCTATATTGGAGGATGTACTGAACTGGGAATCAAAAAGCTTGAATGCTTAACCTGATTTTACTAACAGATGGGCTATTTACCTATTTGGACCGGTATTTCTTCGTCTACAAAAATTAGATCAAGCACTGGATGTGTTCCCATTTTTCTGATCTAATTATAATAAATCTAACATTATTATATGTCTCACAGATCCATGACAGCCCTCAGCTG
This sequence comes from Cebus imitator, assembly GCF_001604975.1. NCBI lineage: Eukaryota > Metazoa > Chordata > Mammalia > Primates > Cebidae > Cebus > Cebus imitator. The sequence goes on from NW_016107761.1 coordinate 1,665,538, forward strand.
CAATGACTTCATCGCCATTCCATCTCCATCATCCCATATGTTAGCTAGCCCCTGGAATTTATCCTCAGAACTGTTCCACTTGTGAAATTGTAAATCCATATGTAAATGAGGATATGTCCTTTTACTATTTCATTGCCTTATTTTATTTTTAAAAAGTATTTTATCATATCAAGGCTGCTGCTTTCTTTCCATTTCCTTTAAATCTCTTAGCACTTCCTAGCTGTTAACCCTGTTTGACCTAGCCCTCAGTATTGATTGTTTAACGTGCCATTGCTCTCATCTTCCTTGCTCCCTATCTGCTAACAGAATCTGTAGGATGAAAGTATCCATCCAAACATCTACCTTCTGTGCTGACATACCTAGCTCAAGGGAGATGCCACTGAGGCTCATAATCTCCTAAATAAACTGGGCCTGCAAGCCGACTGATGGTCTTGACAGTGCTCCCACTTTTCACAGCAGTCATTTTATTTTTATTTTTATTTCTTTTTTTGAGATGGAGTCTCACCCTGGAGTGCAGTGTTGCGATCTCGGCCACCTCCCAGGTTCAAGGGATTCTCCTGCCTCAGCTTCCTAAGTAGCTAGGATTACAGGTGCATGCCACTATGTCTGGCTAATTTTTTTTGTATTTTTAGTATAGATAGGGTTTCACCAAGTTGGCCATGGTGGTCTCGGACTCCTGATCTCAAGTGATCCACCTGCCTCAGCCTCCCAGAGTGCTGGGGTTACAGGCATGAGCCACAGTGCCTGGCCTCACAGCAGTACTTTTAAAAATTGGTCCTTCTATCCTTCTTTTCAGGCCTGACCTCTGTTACCTACATTCTTATTCTAATGCAATAGCATGTCTGATATCACATAGAAAGTAACTATTTTGCAGAAACTATTCCCTCTCTCTGCTTCTCAACCCAAGCTTTTCCACAAAGGTTATACACATCTAGGTAAATTCTTATTTTTCCCCCTCTCTTCTCAATGAAACGGTTTTTCCTCTTCTTGTTTAAGCATAATCCTTGCACCTGTTATCTAGATCTCACAGCTGTTGAATTTCTCAAAAATCTTATTCCACCAATTATCTCTTCTTTTCTTGCGTTATCAACTTCACTCTCTGAATATTTTTCCTTCGTAAATGTATCCCAAATCACCCCAAACTCTGTTAATGGCTGTGTGCTTCTCCAGGTAGCAGGATAACTTTCTTTTTCCTTTCATAGCTAATCTTCCAAAATGATAATTCCCTTCCTCATGGTATTACTGGCTTGGCTGTGTTTTCTGCATTCCACTGGAAATGCTCCCATCAAGGCTACCAATGACATAGGTGGCTGAATACAATGGGTGCTGCCTTAATCTTCTAGCGCTATCAAACACTTCCTCCTCTATCAAACTTTCCACCTATGGATGCCTTGATAGGAATCTTGGTTTTCCCCCTGCATTTCTGGCTTTTCCTTTTTTTTTTTTTTTTTGAGACAGAGTCTTGCCCGGTCCCCTAGGCTGGAGTGCAATGGCACCATCTTGGCTTGCTGCAACCTCCCCTTTCCAGATTCAAGCGATTCTCCCAACTCAGTCCCTCGAGTAACTGGAATTACAGGCACCCGCCATCATGCTCGACTAATTTTTGTATTTTTGCAGAGACAGGATTTCACCATGTTGACCACGCTGGAGTTGAACTCCTAACCTCAGGTGATGCACCCACCTAGCCCTCCCAAAGTGCTGGAATTACAGGTGTGAGCCACCGTGCCCAATCCTTTTTCATTAAATGTAGATATTTCCCAAATTCTCATGTAAGTTTCTTTTTTAAGCTACTCACACCTCTTGAGTAATCTCCGCCACTCATGTGACTTTATATAACATGTGATGGCAATACAACCTGTATTTCTAGCCCAGATATTTAGATTTGTATACTCAGCTGCCTATTGGATGTCCCACAGATTCAACCAAATGTAACACGTGTAAACATGAAATCATCTCTCCCCAAATCTCAGTTCCAATTCCTGCCAATTTGGCCATATTGTCTGTTCCTCAAATAATTAATAACTTGAGGAAAAGAATCACATTAAAAACAACAACCACAATCTAGGAATCTTTTAAAAATTCCTCTCTTTCTGTTAGTTCTCACAGTCAGTTACCAGTTCAATCGGACTACTTTCCCCGTATCTTTGGGTCATTGCCCAAGTGACCAGCACAAACAAGGTCATTTGGATCTCTTATATTCAAGCCTTTCATGGATCTCTGAATAAACCAAAAACGCTTTAGCTTTGTGATCAAAGGTCTTTGTGGCACCTCCTAAGGCCAGCTGCTCAGCCTCTCCTCTCCCCTTATTCCCATCATACTAAACCAGCACTTATGCAGCAACAAACTATTAAATATAAGGCAACGTGGACAAATAATTTTCTCTCTGTTGTTTTTGTGTTTATTTTGCATCTCCTCTTATTTCACATTTCCCTGTATCCCTGCTCTTCCCGACTCCTCCCCAATGCCATGACCACTTGTATAAATATTTTTATAAAGGTATATAGCTTCAATTTTTAATGATAGTAGCCTTTAGGTTAATGTGTAATAATTCAATAAAAGAGGGACTTTAATATTGAAATAGAGGTAAGGAACCAGGACCTACATGTAATTTGCCAATAGGCATTTAGGAAGAACCCTTAGCCCTTGGAGACACTGGGGTTTGGGATTAAAATTGGGGTTTATTAACTATTCTTTACTAGTTACCTAAATTAATCAAGTGTCTCTCTTTTAGTCTAAATTATTTAAACAATATACTCTAACCCACATAAAATATATATCATATTACTGTATTCTCATAAAATCCCTGCATTGAAGTTGATCACATAGATATTATTTCCATTTTATAATGAATATTAAGGAATTTTGTCTAGTCATGGTTAGTGGTGGAACTGAGAACAACACTAACAGCCACTACGTTTAAAAATAAAATACTCTCTCCACAATGTATCCTAGGCTCCAGAGTTTAAAGACCTAGAGGATCTGTCGCCAGTGGTGAAATTTCCATAGTGAAAGAAGTATGAAGGATCCTCCCTAGTGTGGTATGGTTTCAAATTTCATTTCTTATACATACAGCCCACAACTCAACACCACAGCAAACACATTATTCATCAATTAGTCTCTTTCTCCAAGTATTGCTTCTCTCCACACGGAGACTTTTTCTTTCTAGCCTCTAAAATTCAGCAGCGAGCACCTACTCCCGCAGCTCCTCAATCCTCCTGAGGGAGCAGGTTCAGCACCTTAGCTCAGGAAGTTCAAGAACATTCTAGGAATAACCCCAGGCATTTTCCCACCATAGGAGCTATTGTCATTCAGGCAGAGGACAGGATGGGGGTTTCTGAAGGTAGAAATTCTTCCCTACTTAGAAACCCTTCCTGCACGAATCTGGGAGGCATTCACCTTCCTCCAAATCCATGCCATCTTGAGATCATTTCCAGAAGGATCCCATCTGTTTCCTCTGTCTAATTTCTCCCAGTGAGAGAGGAGCATCTCACACTAGACCTCCCCCAAGCTGTCCTCCAAACCCTGACACCACACACACACACAGGTCTCTCCTCTCCATTAACTCTCTCATCCTCACTACTCATTTTTTACAGAAAAGGAAGAAAGTATTGGGTCCAGAAGCAAAGTATGGGCATCCAGATCACTTAACGGAGCAGCAGACAGAAAATCGCATAAAGAGAAAGGGACCCCCCATCCCTGTTGGAAGCACTGCTTGCATGGAAAAGCGTACTCACCTCATCACCTCGTTTGTTTCGTGTCTCTCCCTCAGTGATTCATAGGGAGCACTGAGCAAAGGTAACTGGGCTGAGGTAGCCAGCTTCTGCCACAATTAATTTATTGGCCTATAAAATTGACAGCAAATGGTGGAGGGGAGTGCATATTTCAACAGATCATAAAGGAACCCTGGCTCTCCATGTGACACAGAATGAAAGCTCCACTTGTTAATAAAAAGGGAAGGTGTTTTTTTTCTAGTTGTTTTTCCTCCTCTGTGTCCCTATTCATATCTGATTACTTTGCTTGTCACGTTATGCTTCCTTGTCTGTCCATGTAGCCTAAAGGGATCAAGAGCTAGGGTCTTGTCTATCTTCTTCATTGTTGTATCTCCTGTACTTAGCACTCTGCCTAATATCCATAGTTCTTTTTAAATATATAGTTACTTGTTTAATAAGTAAGCAAAAGAAGGATTAGCTCTCGGTTTATCACTTTGTTCTTTTCTCCATTTTCATTGTCCAGAGCTCTCTTGGCGTAACTCAGCTTTTTATTAATTCAAATGATCCTTTCCACCAATTATTCTAAATAAGTACCATTAAAATAGAAATTACACAAACCTAAAGTGTGAAGACGCCTCTAGTGGATATTTGTCATGTTCTTTAATGGCTCAGCATCTTTCAAAATCTCTTGCTAAGAAGGGAGAGGTGGGGAGGGAGAAAAGGATTGAAAACCTACCTATTGGGTACTATACTCACTACCTAGGTGACAGGCTCAATCACACCCCAAACCTCAGCATCACACAACATAACTTTGAAACAAACCTGTATATGCACCCTGAATCTTAGACCCTGAATCTAAAATACCAGTTGAAAAGAAATTAAAAACAGAGGATCTTTAAAAAGAAAAAATATACTCTGACTTAAATTAAGGAATTTCTTTCCAAATTCTGCCTCCCCAAAGAAACAGCTAGAAATTCTCTTTCACAGCCTCCCTTTCATCCAAGGTAGAGATAAGTGGCTGGAGCTTTGTGAAGGAGAGATTCCTGTGAGTGACTTAGATCCAGAAGAAGGTATAGATAAGGAGGTAACAGGTAAAACCCAGAATGTTGGGAAGATAGCTTGTTTCAGAGGCACCAGGGACAAGAGAACTAGCGGCATCCTATGCTCAGTATTTAGTGTTGCAAGCTGCCACATATGTGCTCAGGGCAGTGGCAGGAGAAACCCCTACAAGGTAACCTGGGGCTTGTTCCTAGCCACATGGCCTGTAAACCTGGCTCTCTCTCTATTCCTACTGGAGTTTCAATGAGTCACCAATGTCTTTTTAAAATTTTTCTTAAGGTAGCTAAAGTGGATTTTTTAATTGATATATAATTTCCAAACCATGAGATTCACTCTTTTCTTTTTTTTTTTTTTTTTTTTTTTTTTTTTTTTTTTTTTTTTTTTTTTTTTTTTTTTTTTTTTTTTTTTCACTCTTGTTGCCCAGGCTGGAGTGCAATGGCTCAATCTCGATTCACTGCAACCTCCACCTCCCGGGTACAAGTGATTCTCCTGCCTCAGCCCTCCCAGGAGCTGGGATTACAGGCATGTGCCACCACGCCCGGCTAATTTTGTATTTTTAGTAGAGACAGGGTTTCTCCATGTTGATCAAACTGGTCTTGAACTCCCAACCTCAGGTGATCCACCTGCCTCAGCCTCCCAAAGTTCTGGGATTACAGGCATGAGCCACTGAGCCCGGTCAAGATTCACTTTTTTAACGTGTACAATTTAGTGTTTTTTTTTTAATTTACAAAATTTTGAAACTATCACCACTAATTCCAGAACATTTTTATCACCCTCCCTAAAAAAATTAGTGGTCACTCCCCATTTCCATCTTCCCCTATTTCTGCAGCCACTAATCTACTTTCTGTCTTTATGGATTTGCCTATTTATAAACATTTCATATAAACGCATTCATACAATATGTGGCCATCTGTGTCTGGCTACTTGTACTTGTCATATTTTCAAAGTTCATCCATGCCTTTTCAGGTATCAGTGTTTGTTCCTTTTCATGTCTGAATAGTATCCACCGCATGGATAGAACACATTTTGTTTAGCCACGTATCCGTTGATATATATCTAGGTTGTTTATACTTTTGCCTCCTACGAACAATGCTGCTATGACCTGATACATTTTTTTAAAAATTCTTCTTGGAATATACCTAGGAGTGGAATCGTGGGTCATGCGATAAGTCTTTGTTACACTTTTTGAAGAACTGCAAAACTGCTTTCTAAAGTGGCAGCACGATTTTACATCCCCATACCCACCAGTAATATATGAGGGTACAGAGGGCTCTTTTGGTGGCACCTAAGGACTGTAAATAACAGTGTTCATAGTAGTGAATCCTCTGTGTTTGCTTCAAATGCTCAGTATACGGAAACACACACACACACACACACACACACACATAAAGAGAGAGAGACTAGGTTTCTGCATTTATGAACTCCTAGAAAGACATATTCAGCTTTTCATTTGCCCCAGTACAAGGTGGCCTTTGTTAGACAGGAGATGTACCTAGATCTCCTTTCAAATTGGGAAGATATCCTGGCAAAAGATCAAGAAGGGAGATTTATTGTTACACAGAACTTTCTATTCTTTGTGTGATACTTTACCTTTAGCTCCCCACATGCTGTGCACATTTGTGACTTTGTTTATGTTATAGTGGTAAACGATCAGTCCCAGGGAATCTATAACCTGTTTCCTAAAGTGCAGAAAACAGCTACCTTCACCACCCCTTGTTGCTAACTAGCAACTGGAATATATTGGATCACCATGCTGGTGTTGACCAATGAGAAAACAACAGAGCCATTTTGAAGGGTAAAGCCAAGCATGTGACCCTACATCTTCCAGTTGTCTATTAGTAGCAAGGTACTGCAGATATCTATATTTATATAAATATATTTTATATTAAATATATATTTATATAGTATATATGTTATATATATACACACACACTCAGACACACACACACACACACACACATATATGTATATTTTAATTCCTTCTTCAAATAGGATTCCAGTATGTAATAAGTGATGGACTGAAGCCAGAACCCTGCCAGTCTGCCTTTTTCCTCCCCCTGGGGAGGAATGAAAGGCCCTGGGGCTCTGCACAGCTCCACAATTTGGAAATCATAGTTTTAGTTTGACACCAGAATTTTGCAGATGAGGAAACCAGAACTGAGAGAGACAAAATGACTTAACCAAAACTCCTGAATGTTAGAGCTTGCTTCTGAGTTTTCCTCCCTCAAATAAAAGCAGCATAAAATGTTCCAACAAGTGGACCTAACCCCTGTGACAGGAGGGGAAGGATGCTGCGTTATCCATAGAGGTGGCCAACGCTGCTGCAGTGAGAGAAGCTAAGGGGAGCCACAGACCCAGCTCCCCCTGACCCTTCCCAGAGCTGCTGCTAAGACTCTTCTTCATTCTAGACTGAAGGTCTGCATGGCCTTGTGGATCCAGGTTCTTTGAAGCCAAATGTGTATTATACACTTGAAAATTGCTAAGAAAGTTAAAGTGTTGTCACCACAAAAAAATGATAAGTATGTGAGATAATAGGTATGTTAATTAGCTTGATTTAGCCATTCTATTATTTACATATAAATACCTGTTATATACCATAACTATATATACAAATATGTATTTATACTATATATCTACTATATATAAATACCTGTTATTTACCATAACTACATGTAAAAAATATGTATTTATACTATACACTATATGCCTACTATATATTAATATAAAATTTGTTAATATAATTTTATAAAATTATAAATTATAATGTAAAATATATTTTATATATATTAACTATAGTTATATGATTTTATAAAATTAAGTTTTAATTGTTAATTAAACATTTAATTATTCAGTTAATTTTTAAAAATAAGCCAAAGTGAATTCAGGAGACAGGAAACAGACTGACGCTGCTCCCAGGACAGTGACAACAACACAGGGTCGGAGCTGCTGGAGTCTGGGACGTGCGTACACCTACATCTAGGGGTTCCTGAGTCTCTAGACCTCCAAAGGGGACACAGGCATAACTTACTCTGTAAACATAAATAGAAAAATATATGTCTCTTTCTCATACATCTGTGGCTGAAATTTAGCATTTTGTTAGGTTATGAATGTCGACAACAGAGCACAGTAGTTTTTCCCAGCACATGAGTTTGTCAAAAATGGAATCACAGATCTTTCCATATTACATTATGAAATTGTAGCGGATATCTCAAAATACTGTTCATGTTGATCAAAATATTGTTCATGTTGATCATTACCTTGAAATCGTGGCATTGTTACTTCCACTGTTGGATCTTTTAATTTGATGAGAAAAACACACCTCATGGGTTACTATATCCATTTTTCTTTAATATTTGGATAAATGTATTTTAATATGTTTTCTTTGAAATAGCATGGATTTTGCTTGATGCATTTGCAAACAATGTTGTGAGGGGGAATTTCGTAGGTTTCACTGGGCTGCCAGTGGGGTCCCTGACACTTCACATGCTCCAAAACCCCACTGGCCTCACTAGGGCCTTGGCAATCAGAATTATGTAATCAGAATGCTTCCCCTTAAGCACTCTGTGGCAGCTGGAGCCAAATTCCACCAATATACCCTTGATGGTAACATTACATTTTTTTTTTTTTTTTTTTTGGATGGAGTTTCGCTCTTGTTGCCCAGGCTGGAGTGCAATGGCGCGATCTTGGCTCACCGCAACCTCCGCCTCCTGGGTTCAGGCAATTCTCCTGCCTCAGCCTCCTGAGTAGCTGGGATTACAAGTACCCACCCCAAGCCCAGCTAATTTTTTGTATTTTTAGTAGAGACGGGGTTTCACCATGTTGACCAGGATGGTCTCGATCTCTTGGCCTCGTGATCCACCCACCTCAGCCTCCCAAAGTGCTGGGATTACAGGCATGAGCCACCATGCCTGGCTGTTACATATTTCTTAAATATCAAGTAAATAATGTTTCCATCATTGTAGCCTTCCTGAGTTTGTTAGAGGAGAGTTGACAAATTTTGCATCTTTTTGATCAAAGGATTCCCATGGCTGGTTTTCCATGTTTCACTAGTTTCCTCGTTAGCTCAGGCCCTCATCCAAATGCCCCTTATTGTGACAATCAGATGATTAAGTTAATTTAACAATATGTTTGTCTCTAGCCTTATGAAGGTGCTGACTCATGAAAGTGCAGGAGAATGAATGACTTCCTGGTTATAAGAAAAGACGAAAACACAGGGAAGTAGACTCATTCATTCCAAACAACACTTTCAACTCATTTTCAGATAACGTCAAAAGTTAATATTCCTGTTAAACATTAATATATAATTTCATTATCTCAAATTTTAACCCTCTAGAATTTTAAGCAAGAGGGTTGTAACTCCTATTTTTACCAGAGTTGATATTTTACTAAATATAGCAACTGCTATGATGATTAAAATAATAATCAATAGACCCTTCCACAAACCTACATCTTATAAAAGACTCACTGCAGTAATATAAATCATTCTAATAGATAATGTATTAAAGTTCAAGTTAAATAAAAGCTGAAAAATTGAAAAAGAAAAAAAAGAAAAAGAATGGATAATTATAAATTTTATCAACCCACTGGTGGATTTGGCTGCAGGCTCTGTGATGCTGAAGAGAGTCAGAAAGACAAACTCATAAAAGTTTGCTAAACAAGAACGTTAACCCCAAACAGATTACTTACAGTGAAAATGTCACAAAATTCAAAATCTCTTGTAAATTCACTTGGTTTATTTTTATCTGGCATAGAAATTGTGTATTTTGTGTGAAATGTGGTTATATACATTAGAAATAGGATTTACTGCTGGGCGCGGTGGCTCACGCCTATAATTCCAGCACTTTGGGAAGCCGAGGCAGGTGGATCACGAGGTCAAGAGATCAATACCATCCTGGTCAACATGGTGAAACCCTGTCTCTACTAAAAATACAAAAATTAGCTAGGCATGGTGGCGTGCGCCTGTAGTCCCAGCTACTCTGGAGGCTGAGGCAGGAGAATTGCCTGAACCCAGGAGGC
>NW_016107761.1:1675362-1700917 GCF_001604975.1 Cebus imitator
TGAAAATAAATTATTTTTACCCTCCAAACTTTCTCTTCAGTTTTGCCTGCTCAGATCTCATTCTCGCCGCTATCCCCATATGCTAGGGATTTCTCAAGACCCTCTTGTCTCAGGTGAGTTGACTCTTCCGTTTTCCTCCCCGTGAGGCTGCTGATAATTTCACATTATGTTCTTACTTGTGATCACTTTTACTATCATCTTCTGTTTCCTCTGATCTTTCCTTGTGTTTGCCTTTTCTTCCCTTATCATGATCGCCCCACCCCCACCCCACCTATAACCAATTAGATGTATTGTTCCCCACTCCGACCCGGCCTAAAACCAACTAGCAGATGTTCTTTCTGGATACTTTCTTGAGGTAATGATTAGCTTCAAGACCTGGAACTGTCACAGAAAGCTTTTTCTTGTGTATTTAGCAAGAGAATGGGGTCCATTCCATGATTACACATATGGACATACACTTCATCATGGACCCAGTTCTTCTTCAGTAAATGTCATATAATGAACAATCACTACCATTATAACCACATAGAGACATTAAGGTAATACACAGATTTTCCACACCTCTCTCCTGCTATCCCACAGGGGTAAGATTTAACCTTTAGGGTTCACACGCAAAACATATAACAAAATTAACAAAAATATTTCACCAGTAATGAGAATGAACCCATTAGCAACACACAATAATTTTCATGAGTATGAAGTGTATTAGTTTCAAAGTCATTCATAGTTTCAGATCTTGCTCTAAAAATTCACGGAGTGCTTCTCCATGTCAATGAAGTGAAATTATGTAGGCTGATGTTTCTGTCGGTCACATCGATGCTTAGCACCTGTTAAGAACCAAAGGAAAACAATTGGGCATCCCGTGTTGAAATTTCCTGCATGCAAATAAATAACAGTCCAAAGAACCTCCTAAAACTTCTACATTGTATTGTCTACTTAAAAGACTGCCCTCAGATTTTCAGACGAGAGGGTGTTTTCTAATGTTTTAGAGTACAAACATTATTCAACAGTAGAGATGAGCCTTGAAATAATTCAACATGGCCCATGTCGGTGGCTAAATCCTGTAATCTCAGCACTTTGGGAGGCCAAGACGGGTGGATCATTTGAAGTCAGGAGTTCAAGATCAACCTGGCCAACATAGTGAAACCCCATCTCCACTGAAAGTACAAAAATTAGGGGGGCATGGTGGTGGGTGCCTATAATCTCAGCTACTTGGGAGGCTGAGGCAGGACAATTGGTTGAACTCAGGAGGCAGAGATTGCAGTGAGCCAAGATTATGCCACTGCACTCCAGCCAAGGCAATACAGTGAGACCCAGTCTCAAAAGAAAAAAAAATTTAATATACAACCACTGAAGAGAAAGAACTGCACAAACTGGAGAGAACACCCTCTTTTTCATTCTACTGAGGTGTTGATTTTCCTTGGCACCATCCTTCTGTTTCCTCCTCCTCCTGTTCCTCCATAGCACCCCAAAGATTGCCCAGCAAGAGTCCACTATTCCTGTTTCTTCCTAGGCAGTTGCTGTCAAGAAGGTTTCACCTCACGTGCCCTCATCAGCTTGTATGTCTGTCCATGAGGTTTGGGCAAAGTACTTTAAGGTAAAGTTGGGGAAGTTGTTGACGTGATAACCACAAGTATGAGGAAATAAATCTAAAAAATGCAAAACTGAAAGAAAACTTTTGTTTCAGGCCTAGTCATAAGGAAGGATTATGAAAGAAAAAAAGCTCAGACAAAAACGGTAAGCACCTAAGGAAGTTTCATTTACCATCAGGATGATACATGTTAGCACCACTACACTGCATTAATCCCAAGGTATAGATTTTTCACATATTTAACATTCAAGAGACCAGAGTGTATCTTCTAATCAGCAACCATAGAATTACTGTGAGCCAGGCAGCACTCATGACATAATTGTTATTGTCTGTGCCTGTGTAAACTTTATTGCTATTACTGTGTTAGGAATGGATGGACTGAAAACCATTTAAGGATTATTACAGGAAGGAATAGTTTGTAAGGTCAAGAAAGTACTAGGATGAAAATGTATATAAAGTGTGTTAGTGGCTCAGGAAAACATTTCATAGACAGGAGTGGAAGAATTTTTGTGAAATGCTGAATCACCAACACCTTTTGCAGTACAGAGGAAATAAACAATTTGTAACATGTATTTTTCTTTTAAATAGTAATAAACTATTTAAATAATACAAATAAAATTTAAATAATAAAAGACTTGAATACAAATTGAAATAATAAATAATAATAAATTGATACAAGTTAGGTAAGATATTTCTAGCACTTCTTCACATTCAGGGTCTACCTCTTCTAAATTACTTTGAGGCAGAATCATCACTGTATCTCCACTCAACATTTTCCTCCCTATTATCACTTACAATATTGAAATATATAGATAAAAATTTATGTCTAAAGAATTTTCAAAAACTTTCTATAAGTTTATTGTAAAAAACATTTGAGTGATAAGGAAATTCTATCATAATTTTGTCATCCTTTTTTCTTTGTGGCACATGAAATAATAGAGCAACTTTTCACTGATGGCATCATATTTGATAAAATATAATAGTTCAAGCTGTTTTGGAAGTTGATCTCTGAGGCAGAGGTAAAAGAGTCAAGACAAAGTTTTACTTAGATTTACAGACAAGAAGACAAACATGGAAAGTAAGAATCCAGGCCATGGATTCCAAATGATGATAAACAACGACTTTTCATTCATCTCCATGCTGTCCATTCCTAACACACTGAAAACAGAGATTTCTGGAGGGCCTGGCAGGAGAGGGCATCATTTGGAAGGGAAGCAGTAAGGCACTGCACTAGGTATATTAAGGTTGGGAAATGGCATTCGCAGTTTTGCTGGTCACAAACCTGTGTCGTGCGGTCACTGTTGAAGGAGGGTGTTATGACCATGCCGCTCACAGACATGCTGACACTGGTAATGGGGACATTGCCCACTCCCCAGATTTCAATGTAGCCCAGTTTCAAAGGGTTTGTACTGGTGATGTAACTGTTGAAAATTATATGACTCTGGATTGTATTCTGTTGAATTGGAGATAACAGGAAAAGATAATAGCAGAATTAGTTCAAATGTTTTCCAACCTCTTTTTAGGCACAAATGTAGATCATAAAGTAAGACAACTTCAGAGTCACTATCTTGTGTCTTTGGATCATGGAAACCATGATCTCATCACTCTATCTCCTATGGCCAACTGCCATCCACTTTGCATTGACAAGCAGCTGCAGGGTTTTTCACATTGCCCTGAACTCTATAGGAGATGAAAGTCTCAGCTGTCAAGATACTTATATTCTATAGGTGGAAAAATCACAAAATGTGCAGGCCATTCCAAGGCAAATTAGGAACAAGGGCTAGATAACAGAAACAACCCGTCCATCTGTAACATGGTAAACTGGAATAATGATCATTACTGATGAGATGTTGATAGGTTAAATTACAGAAAGCCTTCCTGGGAGCACAGTAAATTTCCACCGGAAGTCTAGAGAAGTAGAAGAATGTGAATTAGCAAGATGAGAAGAAATTCTAGGTGGTATTCTATGCCCTTACAACATTCAGCATCCTCCTAAGCCAGTAGAACCCTATTCTCTCTTCATATCAGTCACACTCACCTGGCTGGCAGAAAACTTGGCCAAATAATAGAGTCCTTTCCCATAGGTATCTGCAAACAAACAACAAGATAAACATGGCCTGGACCTGTGCTATAGAACTCTATGCTATGGAATATATAAATACTCTTCTAATTGCCTACTTGTCTTGGTTGAGAGAGTAAGGCTTATATTTGTTTTTATTTTCTGTCTTTCGAGTGTTCCATTTTAAAATGTAAGTCCTCTTTCTGGAGACTAATCAAACTGTGCACCCACACTCAGTTTATACAAAATGTTTGAAATGAATGTGTATAGATGCATCTGTCTGACAGAGTCATGTCATATAACACAGTTTCCTGACACGATTTTTAAGTCACTTCTCTTCCTTGTGGTTTATCATTCCCAACATCTTCCTAATCGGCTCAGAATTTCCATGTTCTTTTTGCTATATGTACACATCTCTGCACATGCATTCATATGCACATACATACACAAACACCAAGACTGGTCTCTTGGTGGGTTTATCTTGGGGTATTACACAATTTTAAAAATGTGATCTCCAGAGAACAAAGATGATCAAAGAAAAGGCTTCTTTGTCCTTTATCCTAACTGTGTGCCACAGGCCCAGGAAGAAGATGAAGTTTAGCACAGCCAGTGAAGGTGAACTAGTCAACAGCTTTGTTTCAAGAATTCCCATCCTACACCCTGCCCTCATGGCTGTCACACTCTTCCCTGTGTGCTAGGTCCTTTCTAAATGACTCACCACTCGGTAGCCACTGGCTATCCCTTAAAACTGTGCTAAGACAGTAGTCACTAGTAAAATTTACCTGTTTAAATTTAAGCTTGTTAAGATTGAATACTATCAAAAATTCAATTCTTCAGATGCACTTGTCATATTTCAAGTGCTTGATAGCCACATATGTCAAGTAGATACAATATTGAACAGCAGAAGATATAGAACATTTCCATCACTGCAGAAAGTTCTATTGGACAGCACTTATCTAGAAATAGTTAATGATTTCTTGAGAAATCCCCCTGAGATTTTACCAATGCCTACAGCTTCCTAATAGAAAATACCCCATAAATAATACAACTGATAGAGGTATTGCCCCTCTTACTGGGACAGTAAGAACCATGTAGTTAGGGAATATGTCCTTGACCATGAATCCTATGAAAGTTTATCTCAGCTGGCTACAAATAAACTTTCCCTGTGGCTCCCATATAGCTTCCTCCTATAGTGGATTAGAATGGTTGAGTAATAAGAGGAGATTCAGAAATAAGCTTCATTTATGAGGCATAAAGATCATGTGCAATATGGATTATACCCTTGAATTAATAAATGGTTGTATTTTAAAATGCAAAATTGTTTTAACAGGGAAAAGGTGAAAGCAGGCCTGTAAAATACCCAGGAATACAGTCAATGCCATGAGTGTGAATCCCAGGCAACTCCTACTCACCAATGCTTTGCCCATCATCCCAGAAGAGCCAACCCTCAGCAGTTCCCTCATCATCCAAGGCAATTTTGAAGCCCATGAATTTCTGGCGGCTGCAGTGAGGTGGAAGAGAGGCATTAGCTAAAAGCAAATCCACAGCCACAAACCAAGAGTTTACATACAAACATAAAGGAGCAAAGGGAAGTGCTTTGTGGGATAACGACTGCATACTAGAGTTCAAGAGACTTGCGACTTAGTTCTAATTCTGTCTCCATCTGGCCATATGACTTCATATCATGAACAAATGAATGAGCGAGTGGATCAAAAGGATTCTCCTTTAAGGCTCTTAAAGTGATGACAACCAAACTAACTGGGTTCTTTCTTTTCCTTTTGAAAGGAAAATCCCAATGCTGAAATCTTTCTGCTTTAGGGACCTAATACCCTAAACATGTAGAGTGAGGTCTATTTTCAAATGTCCTAAGTTCTTCATTTTTATTTGAATGTTTGGAATCAAATGAATAAGGAATCTAAGAATTTTAGTATTGATACCAGAGAGGTGTGATTTTTAGTCTCTGCTCATCTACTTACTGTGTGACTCTGAGTAAATCGCTTAGTCTTTTCACTCATCTGTGAAATGGTGATAACAGCACTAACATCACAGAATTTATGTTTTCCTTTCATTAAGCAAAAATAGACAATTTCCAAGTAGAAATATACATATTTTTATAGTTCTGGATAATAGTTATTGTTAATTTATATATAGACTTTGAACTAAAAGTTTAAAATATTGCAGAGGAATAAACAATTTTTCAGCAATAGTTTTCTAAGAAAAAATTCAATTAGACCCAATAGTATCCTAAAACTACTATAAATCATGGTTCCTCCTATTTTGACTTCCATTTCAATCATGAGATTGAAAGATGACACTCTTAGACCTATCATCTCACACATTTAAACATAAAACAGCTGTTAATAATCAGTCAGAATGTAGCATCTGAATAAAGGTTAAAATACAAACACGCGAATATAGAAAAATCAAGTGTTTAGTAAAATTGCATGTGGGCTTGAGAGTGATGCTTACAATCTGGAGGGCTTCACTACAAATTGGTAAGCTAACTGACATGTAAAGGAAAACCTCAGTCCTGTCATTTACCTTAAGTGGGTGTTCAGCGCAGGCTCTTGCCAGGGCAGGATGTAGCCCCCACGGACATGAAGATTAATGTGGTCAAGAGGGGCGGGCAAGGTCTTCCACTCGCCTCTTGCATTAATATCCACACCCTGTGGGCCAGAAGAAAAGATGATGAAGTAGAAGACATGTCCCTGCATGAACAATGCATTCTGCCAGACGTCTCATCCTACCCTCTGAAATGATGTCTGTTCATTACCCTCGCCACATACCTGCTACTACACATTCTGCATTCACACAGTGCTACATGAAACCTCACAAGGCTGCTATAATATCTTGTTAGGGTCTCTTGCTTTTGCTTCCACAGTACAAGCTACATTTGCCTGATGTGTGACAGGAAGAGGTGCTACTCTCTCACCTGATTCAGAAACCTAACGTAAGAAACCATCCTTCCAGCCCACATGTTCTCTAGAGCAAGGCTATTCAGTCTCAGCACCATTGAGATTTTGGTCCAGACAATTCTTTGGTTGTGGAGCTATCCTGTGCCTTTTGATATTTAGCAGAATCCTCAGATGTCAGCAGCAACTCCTCCTCACCCCTACCCTCATGTGACAACCCAAAATATCTCCAGGCATTGCCAAGTATCCCCTGGTAGGCAAAATCTGCTCATTTGAGGGCTGCTACTTTAGAGGTAAGAAGCAGTTATTGTTGACAACAAGCAAATAAGCATGGCTCTGTTCCAATAAAACTTTATTTGCAAATCAGGCAACATCAAGATTTGGCTGTGGGCCATAGTTTGCCAGCCTGTGGTCTAGAATAAGTAATACATATACAAACATGGTAAGGTTAATTAAGGTGACATTTCTTCATTAATCCTAACTATAAAATTCATCTTCATTTTAATTCAACATCAAAATTTCATCTTTTTCTAAATAGCTTGCTCCGTGATTTATTTCGTCTTTCCCTGTTCAATCAAAGATATCTTCTGTCTGTGAATGGGAGAGTCAACATGCACTCTCAGGCCAAAGGCCAGTCTCACTGAAGGAGAGCTGGCCACCCGTTCCTAGGAAAGGCCTGGCTGGGAAGCACACAGCAGAGGCTTAACATGTTACCACCCGAAGGGCAGATCCAGACTAACAGCAGGAAGGGGAGGCTGGGGCGGCGGGGAGGACTTGGTCTCCACTGACTGAGAAGAGAAGGAACAAAATTGCACATCCTTCTCCAGTTTTCACCTAATCGCACTGCAATCCTCTGGGATGTAAGGGCCAGTACGTTCCTTGCTTCTTGTTTCCCTGCTTGTACCCCTTTGCTGTATTTCTAGCCCTCAACTTTATTCTCCTCAGAAAGTCAGAAGAAGAGGCCTGGTTAGAGACCAAGGCAATACCACCTTTGATTCTTCCCCAAAAATTAGGGCCTACATTCTCCAGGTCCCCAACATCCCAGAGCTGCCCCAGAAGACCCTGACTTCCTAGCTAAGTCTCTGGGGATCATAATAGCACAGAAATGGTGTGGCAAGGAGCTCTTTCTTGCTTCCTCATTTCTAAATGCACTTGCACTGCTTAGACTCACAAGGGTTGGGCCCCATACCTCTGTGTGTGTGTTGCACATTGCCTGATCACCTGCTTACCTTAGGTAATTATGTGTAGTACCCTTCTTTGAGCATCTATGCTATGGAGGGAGATAGTTAATAAAAGGCAGAGACGAAAAGGCCTCTATGCTTACAAACTTACAGCAGGCAAAGATAGAAACAATAAAAACAAAAACTACAGTCTGCAACATAATCTCAAATGTTTGCTAGCATCTGCCTTTACACAACGTTGTAAATAGCAGTGATATAAGGAAATATTAAAATCTAACACAAAGAGAACACCCACAAAAAACCAGATCCTGGTCGGGTGTGGTGGCTCACGCCTATAATTCCAGCACTTTGGGAGGCTGAGGTGGGTGGATCACGAGGTCAAGAGATCGAGACCATCCTGGTCAACATGGTGCAATGCCATCTCTACTAAAAATACAAAAATTAGCTGGGCATAGTGGCGCACGCCTGTAGTCCCAGCTACTCAGGAGGCTGAGGCAGGAGAATTGCTTGAACCCGGGAGGCGGAGGTTGCGGTGAGCTGAGATCACGCCATTGCACACCAGCCTGGGTAACAAGGGCGAAACTCCGTCTCAAAAACAAACAAACAAACAAAACAGATACTAAGTGAGATGCTTTATGTATTATTTCATAACGGTTCTATGAGGGAAGTGGTCTTACCCCACTTGGAGGTGAGAAAACTCACGTTACAAGGGTTAAAGTGACATCTCTCAGACCACACAGCAGGTGGTTACAGAGCCAGCATTTGACCTAAGGTCTATCATATCTAAAGCCTCTGGATTCTCTATCCTTTTCCCAGGTTGTACAGACATTCAGAAAAACTTACCGTGTAGTAATCGTACCAGCGGGCTCTAGGGAAATATGCGGTGACATTTCTGGCATTCTAAAATTAAACACAAACAAGGAGTGGCAGTGGGCACCATTATCCAGGACAGAGTAACCAAACGGCTCAGGAAAGAGGTTAAAGTCATAGTGATGGCCTTGGGCCCACTTGCCTCATCTCTTGGGAGGCTAACAATGTTGGGGAAAACTTCCTTCCATTTCCGGTTTTGAAGCAGGGGATATTTGTCTACCCAAAACTATCATAAAGTACTTTGGTATCCAGGACTTTGGGGAAAAAAAATTACTGTTTGCTTATAGACACTGACTTACCCAATATACCCTTAAAGAGGCAAACAGCTGAGGTTTGTGTGTGGAGCAGAAAAAAATTTTGCGGGTACAATAAGATTTTGTGAAGGTGCAATCAACTGATATTTTAAGACTAATCCACTGGTATTCAGAAACCTAATCAACAACAGAAGTAAAGAAATGGCTTTTACTGCTGGGAGGACCTCCTGCAGGAGGAAGGGAAGGGTTAGCCAGCAGCAATACGAGTACACACATTGCCAAGTAATCCTTCTGAGAAGTTTTAATAGTGCTAGAGGATTTTATTATTCTTTACACTATTGCCCCATCTGACCTTCTATTTCTCATTTTAGTTAACAAAGAAATGATTATGTCATTGAATATACCATGAGATGTTTTCTTCCTCATCATCCTATAAACCAGAACTGTTAGGCCAATTTTAAAGATGAAAGAGCTGAGGCCCAGAACACCTAAGTGATGGACTTCGGCTCAGAAAGAGAGGAAGAGACAGAGGTAGAATAAGAAACCATGTGTAGGACCCCACAGCTCAGGCCTCTTCTCCTCCTTCTTTTCCCCGAGCCTCACAGCTGGGATCCTCCCCCGATCTGAAGCCTCCATACTCACGAGCTCCAGGACAGGGCTGACCAGGAAGGCTGGGCCCAGCAGGAACTGACTGTCTATGTCCCATGTCACCTGATCTGACACAAACCTGGAAAGGGAAATGAAGGTGCCACAGTCAGAGCTCAACAGAGACCCAGTCCAAGATCCTGAACAGGCTCCTCTACTTCTGATCCACGTTGGAAATCCAGCTGCCCCTGAACCATCCTTGCCTTTTTCCTAAACCTGACTTGATCCAGAGTATCCAGTCTCTGCTTTCCCATGTGATGTGCCTCAAAATTATGAAATGCTCGGATGTAGATGTGTTTTGTCAAGTACTTACCACATTTCTTAACCATGGCACTTTTTTTTTTTTTTTTACTTTGGGCTCTAGGGTACATGTTCACATGCTGCATCTTGCAGGATTGTTGCATAGGTACATACATGCCATGGTGGTTTGCTGTCTCCATCCCCATCGTCGCCTACCTCAGGCATTTCTCCTGGTGTTATCCCTCCCCAACCTCCCCACCCTCCTCTGTCCCTCCCCTCCCCTCACCTCCAACACCCCACCTACTCCAGTAAGTGTTGTTCCCTTCCCTGTGCCCAAGTGTTCTCATTGTTCGTCACCTGCCTATGAGTGAAAACATGCAGTGTTTGGTTTTCTGTTCTTGTGTCAGAGCCAGAGCAATTAGGCAAGAAAATGAAATAAAGGGCATTCAGTTAGGAAAAGAAGAAGTCAAATTGTTCCTATTTGCAGACAACATGATCATATATTTAGAATACCCTGTCGTCTCAGACCAAAACCTCCTTAAGCTGACAAGGAACTTCAGCAAAGTCTCAGAATACAAAATCAATGTGTAGAAATCACAAGCATTCCTAGATATCAACAACAGACAAACAGAGAGTCAAATCATGAGTGAACTCCCATTTACAACTGCTACTAAGAGAATTAAATACCTAAGAATACAATTAACGAAGGATGTAAAAGAAAGGAGAACTATAAACCACTGCTCAACGAAATAAGAGAGGACACAAACAGATGGAAAAACATTCCATGCTCATGGTTAGGAAGAATCAATATTGTGAAAATGACCATACTGCCCAAAGTAATTTATAGATTCAATGCTATCCCCATCAAGCTACCACTGACCTTCTTCACAGAACTGGAAAAAAACACTTTAAACTTCATATGGAACCAAAAGAGAGCCCACATAGGCAAGACAATCCTAAGCAAAAAGAACAAAGCTGGAGACATCATGCTACCTAACTTAAAACTATACTACAAGGCTACAGTAATAAAAACGGCATGGCACTGGTACCAAAACAGAGATATAGACCAATGGAATGAAACAGAGGCCTCCGAAGTAATGCCACACATCTAGAAGCATCTGATCATTGACAAAACAGACAAAAACAAGCAATGGGGAAAGGATTCTCTGTTTAATAAAAAGTGTTGGGACAACTAGCTAGCCATAAGCAGGAAGCTAAAACTGGACCCCTTCCTTACCCCTTATATAAAAATTAACTCCAGATGGATTAAAGATTTAAACCTGAGAACTAACACCATAAAAACCTTAGAAGAAATCCTAGGCAACACCATTCAGGTCATTGGCATAGGCAAGGACTTCATGACTAAAACATCAAAAGCAATGGCAACAAAAGCCAAAATAGACAAATGGAATCTAATTAAACTTAAGAGCTTCTGCACAGCAAAAGAAACAATCATTAGACTGTTATTCCCAACAGAATGGGAAAAAATTTTTGCAACCTACCCATTTGACAAAGGGCTAATATCCAGAATCTACAAATAACTAAAACAGATTTACAAGAAAAAAAAAAACAAACAAACCCATTCAAAAGTGGGTGAAGGATATGAATAGACACTTTTCATAAGAAGACATTTATGCAGGCAACAAACATATGAAAAAATGCTTATCATCACTGGTCATTAGAGAAATGCAAATCAAAACCACATTGAGATATCATCTCCTGCCAGTTAGAATGGTGTTGATTAAAAAATCTGGAGACAACAGATGCTGGAGAGGATGTGGAGAAATAGGAACACTTTTACACTGTTGGTGGGAGTGTAAATTAGTTCAACCAGTGTGGAAGACTGTGGCAATTCCTCAAGGATCTAGAAATAGAAATTCCATTTGACCCAGCAATCCCATTACTGGGTATAATAAGGATTATAAATCATTCTATTATAAAGACACATGCACATGTATGTTTGTTGCAGTGCTGTTTACAATACCAAAGACTGGGAACCAACCCAAATGCCCATCAGTGATAGACTGGACAAAGAAAATGTGGCACATATATACCATGGAATACTATGCAGCCGTAAAAAAACAACGAATTCATGTCCTTTGTAGAGATATAGATGAATCTAGAAACAATGAAACATTTTAAATGCAAGAATGGCCCTTGTCCCTCAAATCTCTTCCTGAAATCATTCTTTTGTGACCCAGGTCCATATAACCAAACTGCTACAAAACATAGACAGGCCTTAGCACGGCCAAATTCAAAAGAGATTATTCTATGCTGTACTGCATCATTTCAATTTCTTCATTAAATAAATAGCCTTTTATTAATGACCTGTGACATGTATCACACTGTGCTAAAGAGAATCATAAAGTATGGTCTATGCCAGAAGAGGTCTTGTCAAAGGCAATCATGTGTTTAATTTGGAAGAATTGTGTCTATCAACTGCCACCATCCAGAATGCAGTAAGTTATCCATTTGTCATCGGGATCCCTGCTAGACACTCACTCATGGAGCAGAGGCCGAACAACAGTGACACCCTCCGTGTGGGCCTTATGCATCAAGGTGTAGAGATATGGCAACAGGGTGTATCTGGTCTGCAGGACATTTCTGGAAATATTCACAAAAGCAGCATCCCAGGATACAGGGTCTTGTCTCTAAAGGAGAAAAAGAACAGTATTGGGAGCTCATCCTGGAAAACCTAGGGAACTTAAGAAGGTCACTGAAAGCATATTCCAAATCAAGATTACTCACAGCTAAACAAAAGATAACTATTGATGAGGCCCAGAGAATATTCTTAATAGACTAGAAAAGGTGTCACTGAAGCTCTGCTAGGACAGCTGATAAAATGTCACTGTAAGACATTCTTTTTGGTACATACGCTACCATTCTGCCTAAACAAAGAAAAAATAATAATAATAATCTAAAGAACACTGAGAAATATTCACTGAGACACCAGGCTTAACAACTTTTAAGGGCTGGGTGCAGTGACTCACGCCTGTAATCTCAGCAGTTTGGGAAGCTGAGGTGAGCAGATCACTTGAGCCAAGAACTTTGAGACCAACCTGGGCTACATGCCAAGACTCTGTGTTTACAAAAAGTTCAAAAATTAGCTGGGCATGTTGGTATGTGCCTGTAGCCCCAGCTATTTGGGTGGCTGACGTAGGAGAATCACTTGAGTCCTGTAAGTCAAGGCTACAGTGAGTCATAATTGTGTCACTGCACTCCAGCCTGGCCCAAAGACTGACCCGTCTCAAAAGAAAAATTTTTTTCAAAGATATCCCAGTAAATACAGACTTCATATAATTTTAGCTCAGAAATGGAGGCTTTTCTTCAAGTGAAACTCTGGAGCTAGGAGCCACTGTCCTACCCTGGTCCCAATGGTGTTGTGGTTTCTTGAGAAGGGGTAAAAGGCCCCCAGCTGCATCCAGCGAACACACATCTCATATTCGGCGTCTTGAAAGAACCCACAGATATCTGCTCCTGTCTGTAACAAGAGGAAATTAAATGAGCCTGCTGATGATTTCTGAAGGATGTCCCCATCTTCTTGGTGCTTAAGAGGATCCCAAGGACACTCACGTAGGATATGCCAAAGAGGCTGAACTCCATCATGCCTGCAATGAGAACCACAGCTGCGTCAGACCAGGCTCTCACCACCTGCCTCCTCACTTCTTGACCAAGGATCTCAGCTCCCTGACCTGCCAGCACAGGCACTGGGTAGGAACCCACGCACCAATGATAGATTTCTTCAGCTGATCCCACGCAGCCGTGTTGTCCCCCAGCCAATGTCCTGCCCAGCGGCCAGAAGAGGGAAATGTGGAGCGGGTGATGACGACTCCTCGCTGTCCTGTCACCTCCTGCATGGCTCTGGTTGGAGGGGAACAGGAGACTAATTGAGAGTACAGCCAGGGACCACAGGCCATAGAGCTTCTCCTTCCAGAGCCCTCGAGCCTAGTGAGTGTTTGCTCTATGATTGAAGGGAACATGGGAATCTGAGCTGTAATGGGGGCTCCACTGATCCCAGATGGTGGAGATAACAATTCATGTGTTTTACGGTCCATTACAAAGAACTTCACTATAGTGAACTCACTGGAGTACCCCAAAATTGTAAGGAATTACTAAGTCTTGTAATTGGTTTACTCAATATATAGTGTGCTATATTTGAGGAGGAACTTAGTAAAGATTAGAAGATTGTCCTAAGAAGAATTCATAATATTCATTGAGCTTGCAAAGCAGGACTGTGCTAATTCAGTACAATACCAGTTACTCTCCACCAAGAATGGCCAAAGAACAAATATCTCAAAAGATGATTCACTTTTGAAATAAAAGGGAGAGATACCCAGTCCTTTGTGTTCCCTTTGCCTCCTGCAACTAAAGGTATTTCAGCACCTGCCACCCTGTGTGATCACTACACTATTTCCATGTGTCTTGCCCACTAGGATCATTCACCTCTCACTGCTGGGACCATGCTTTATTTAAACCTGTTCTACTACTTTCCATCACAAGGCCTGACTCTGTGTCAACCAGCATTTGTTTAATCAATAAGAATGATGACACAGTTGTCATGAGAATCTTCTTAACCCTTAGAGTAGGAAGGAAAGAAAAAGTAGGGTAGCTACGTTAGTCCTGGCAATGCTTACACGTTGTGACAGCTGGAGAAGGGAGACAGACACTCACTCGTATGTGGGTCTGGTCTGGGACCACCCGTACAGGCTGTGCACGTTGTAGTGCTGCACGGGGGAGCCGTCTGGGAGCATCTGCTCGCTCTCCATGCACAGGGTCTTGCTGCTCAGGCCCCTGTCCCTGGACTCCAAATCTGAGAAGGAAGATCTGGTGAGGTGAAATCAGCCCTGATTCTGTTTATCCCTGACCTCTCTTCAAGGGATTGGGCCCTGGATCTTAAGACTAACTTAAGCCCTGCATCTGTCACTCTCCATCTTCCCAGAGACACCAGCACAGTGACCCCAGCTCTGAGCCGCAATGGCACCTATGGTGTTTTCAACATCAATGTGACTGAAGAAAGCAGAGGTGTCAAAAAGAGCAGACAGTGGTAAAACACCACATGATAGGCTCTGATTTAGGGTTTTGACATGTCAATTATTTCATGTAATTCTTATCATACTTGTATGAAGAAGACATCATGATCTGTCTTTTATAGTTTAGCAAACCGAGATTTGAAAATATCACATAATCTGTGAAAAGCCACACAATTCACGGAAAAAAACCACTTCTGGAGCCAAGATATGAACCAAGTATAAATTCAAAGCCCATCAGCTCCACAATAAAGGCAAGTCAATAATTTTCACCTATTGATGACACAAGAAATTCCTGTGATGGATTCACATAAGCCTAAAAAACTAAGAAACCCAGCTGTGAGAACCTTTTGGTGGCATGAGCACTGGTTGGTGCTTTCTGGACAGATTCGAGAAATTTGCTCTATGAGCCTAGTCACTTGCACATGCCCAGCTGGCTAAAGCACGTGCAGAGCTTTGGTCTCTGGTTCCCAGTAAACCACAGCAGCCATGAGGATGTGCTGTCAGGGCACACCCGTGGCCTCTGGGCTCCTGCAGTGGTCATCCTTCCAGTTGTGGCTCTGCCAATCAAGGAGGCCAAGGGTTCTTACGTGGCATGTAGGGAGGGTGGTTCAGAGAGGCATCCCTGCAGCCTGGATGAACTGCCCCATTCACGAAGCTCGATGGTTCATTCATATCCTAGAAATGCCAAAGACAGACATATCTTACTTTTTATGAAAATTACAACCTGCAAATTCTGACACAGGGAAACAATGAACAAATTGTTCAACATCCAATAATTCCTGTAGATGCCAGCCTTGGAAGGTTTCATCAAATCCTGGTGAGAACTGGCTAGAAAGATTAATTCATGCCTACAGAACAACTGGCTAGAAGATTAAAAAAAAAAAATCTCTCTGCCAGGTGCAGTGGCTCACACCTGCAATCCCAGCCCTTTAGGAGGCCGAGGCAGGTGGATCATACGCTCAAGAGTTCAAGACCAGCCTGGGCAAGTTGGTGATACTCCGTCTTTATTAAATATACAAAAATTAGCCAAGCACGGTGGCGGGGGTTTGTAATCCCAGCTACTCTCGAGGCTGAGGCAGGCAAATTGCATGAACCCAGGAGGCAGAGGTTGCGGTGAGCCGAGATCGTACCACTGCACTGTAGCCGGGGTGACAGAGCAAGACACCATAACAAACAAACAAACAAACAAAAAAAGCCTCTCTCAAGGTGGGTGCGAGGCAATCAAAGTTCAAGAAATCAAAGTTCCAAGAAATTCCTAGTAAATTGTCTCAGAGGTTTTATAGGAACTTCAGGTCCGGTACAAGGTGTGTAGGCTATCAGGGCTGTTCCACTCTGAGAGGAGGAAGTGTCTGACATGTCCAAAGTCTTCCTTGGACAATGATTATCCTCTTGACTGAAGGTCAGTGGTACATAGACTTAGGCACACAAAGATACACAAGTGCCACAGGTACACAGACATACACACACACACTTACAATCCATATGCCATCAAACTTCAAGCTCCTCTCTGGATTCTGTGGATTGCTGTATAGTTCTTCTATTTCCCTCTTCCACCACTTGGCAGTTGAATTACGGAAAAAGTCTGGGAAAGCCACAAAAGCTCGATACAGCTATAAAAAATAAATATAATTAGTTTGTCCCACACAAATATATTCGACAGCAAACAGGCACTTACTGAGAATGCAACTCACACAAAGACCTGGACTATGTGGTGATGGATGGCCTGAACAGGGCCTAAATAATGTTACTGGCTTATTAGAGGAATGCAGAATGCAAAGAGAAATTAGTGCTATTTGCACGGCTCCCCAGCATTTGGAAAACATCCAAAAACTGTTCTCTTCATATTGACCTAGATAACAACAATCAATGCCCGGAACTCATGACCTAGTGCATTAGATGCCCAACCCTAAATGCTAGTCCTGCCATTTTCTAAGCACTCCTCAAAGAAACAAAGCCAGGGAGAGACTGCAGACATCAGATGAATGGTAATAGGCTGGGAAGAAACACCCAGGAAGTCCCTCCTATGTCACTCCCACTAAGAGAGGGGAGGAAGGCATAAGATTACATTTCAGGATATTAGACTATCCAGTATGCATCTGTGTTCTCTACAGTTTCAGAGTCACATGAAAACTACAGCTGTGTGTAACATAAATTGAGAGGACTTAATGAGGGGGTTTAAACTTCCCCTTACTTTCATCTTTCTTTGAATAACAAAAGCAGTGTTTTTATGTTAACCTGAAAGATGGATGCAAGATACACACACATATATATATATGTATTTTGAGACAGAGTCTCACTCTGTCACCTAGGCTGGAGTGCAGTAGTGTGCTTCCTCAGCTCACTGAAACCTCTGCCTTCCAGGTTCAAGCAATTCTTTTTCCTCAGCCTCCCGAGTACCTGGGATTACAAGCATGCACCACCTCGCCCAGCTAATTTTTGTATTTCTATTAGAGACATGATTTCACCATGTTGGCTAGGCTGGTTTCAAACTCCTGACCTCAAGCGATCCACCCATCTTGGCCTCCCAAAGTGCTGGGATTACAGGCATGAGCCACCGTGCCCAGTCAGGTACAACTTCTCAAGTACACTGTAGATTTTTGAGAATAAGAACCTTGTTTTATATTCTTCTGAGAGATATTTACATTTTTCACAATGCTTAGCTTAGAACCTAACATAAAATAAACAAACAGTGTTTAACAGTGGGTTCACACCAGCAGTAAATAAATATCCATACATTTTTATGTACTCATGTTGCTTGTTACGGAACATTATGGTCCTTTGAAGGTCTCAGTAAATAGCCTCCTCTATGCTAATCATAGCATTGTAAGAGTAAAAGAGCTAAATAATGCTGGTGAGGAGGGTGGGGGAATCAACAAAAAACAAACTTGGTCTAGGGGAACTCCAGTTCTTATACACAACAGACAAAAGGCAATTAGGAATCAATATGTCTAGATAAGGGGCAAAAAGGGAGCATAAGGAAACAGAAACAGATCAGCCTACGTGGGTCTGGCTGTCAGGGATGTGAGAAGATAGTGGGTCACATCACAGAGAATCCTGAGAGAAGGGGTCCTGCCAGGGATGCCCTTTGTTAGGAAATGGAGGTAGAAACCATGAAACCTGACAAAGAGAACCTTTCACCAGAAACAGAGAGCTCCAGATCATACAGGGTTAGAAACAATGGGATGGGTGGGCGATGGAGAGTTAGAGTACCAGCCACATCTGAGTCAGAATTGTATCCCATATGGGATGCACATGGGGAGCCTGGCCAGCAGTGATGTATGAACTTCCCTAAGCACTGCTCAGATGACCCCTATCAATCAATAAAAATGTTCTGCCATTCTCCAAGGTGCTGGCTTGCCTTACACCTGTCCATATTCAAGTGTTGCCTTTGTGGTTTCTGCCTTCACTTTCTCCAGTCTTCACACAGTGATGCACCCACCCACACACTGGGCCTCGGGACCACTTAGCACTCTTTTTGTAGCACGCTGCATGCTACAAAATGCAATTCCTAGATCCTACCACAGACTGATTGAATCAAATCGCTGGAGCTTTGGGCTCAGAAATCTGCTTTTCATAGGCTTCTTGGTTGTTTATGCTCAGTGAGGCCAGACCAGGACAACAGTGGCTTCATCCTCACCAGCCTTGTCAAGTGGGTCTTACTATTAATAATATAAATCTTAGGTTGGTACAAAGGTAATTGCAGTTTTACCATTAAAAGTAATGGCAAAAACTACCTGGGCACCAACCTAATAGTTATAATTATTCTATCTACCAAGAGTCTCTTATGAGCTGCCTAAAAGATTCTGTGACATCCCCTAATGAACTGTTTCTTATCAGAGGCCCAACTGGCATTTGAGGCAAGAGATTTTTTGTGGCAAATTCTCTGCAATCAGAGCTATGGGCATCCCTGCCCACTGCCCATTAAATGCCACTTGGCGTCCCTGTGATAACCAACACTGCCTTCAGATTTCCACATGGCCTCAGGATGGCAGTGTTGCCCCTAATGGCTGATGAGCTGCGGGGTTCATAATGTAGTAACTGACTACTTGATAAAACTCAGGAAGCCCATGGCCCAGAGCTTCTCTAGCTGGGCAGGTTCCTGTGTCCATGTGGGTTGTTTGATCACTAAGCTTAAAAGTGATTTTCTGTGAGAAGTCACGAGAGGACAGGAAGCTAGGTCTTCTCCCTTGAATACTTATCTGATAGATGACAGATAGATAGATAGATAGATACATAGATACATAGATAGATACATAGATAGACACATAGATAGATAGAGTAGACAGATGGATAGGTAGAATAGAATAGAATAGAATAGAATAGAATAGAATAGAATAGAATAGAATAGAATAGAATAGACAGAGAGTAGGTAGATGGAGAGATAAATAGATAAGATAGACAGATGATAGATAGAATGGATATATGGATAGACAGGGTGAGGTGATGAATTGATAGATATAGACGAACGAACGGATAGATATACAATAGAGATACAGAAAGTAGGCAGATAATAGATAAACAGATGATAGAATAGATAGAATGAATGCATAGACAGAGGGATAGAGGAATAGAGTGGATGGATGTATAGACAGATGATAGATTAGCTAGACAGATGATAGAGAGAGATACAGAAAGATGATAGTAAAACAGATAATAGATACACAGATAGCTAGATAGATAATAGGTAGGTAGGTAAATAGATAGATAGATAGATAGATAGACCAAAAGATGGTAGATAACAGAAAGAGAGATACATACATACATAGATATATAGATACATAGATATAGATAGATAAATAGAAGATAGATTGGCAGATAGACAGAAAGCAAGAAAGAAAAAGAGAAACAAAGAGAGCAAGAAAGAAAAGAAAGGAAGGAAGGAAAGAAAGAAAAGATAGGCAGATAGGCAGAGAGATTGACTGACTGACAGATAGATAGATGATAGATAGATAGATAGATAGATACTTATTCAATAGTAGACAAAAGGAAAACAGCCTTGAACTGAGTTTGAATCATTCTTGCCAATCTTCAAAACCTGCCCCAGCTTCTGCTTTGTTCCTTTCGTTTCACTGAATCTACTGACAGTAAATTAAGGCATACAGTCCAACAGTCAAGCAGCCTGGTTCCAAGTGTGTCGCATTTTAAATCAAGAGTGCTACTGCTGCCAACTTGCTCTGGGATCCAGGAGGTCAGAGACTGACACCAGAGAACTACGAATCACTGGCATGCAGTGCCCTCTGTGCTCACTACCCCATTGGAGCTGTCCCAGGCCTCAGCCTCAGACTCCACATTGTCAGCTTCTGTCTAATATCAGCCTTTCCCTTTAGGACTCACCACTTGACCTGAAAACCAACTTATCTGGATAAGGCAGGAATATTTGGCCTGACCCCTGCCAGTCACATTCCTGGTGACTGGAATGTTTCCCCTGCACCTCCATCCACAGACTACGATCTTACATTACATAGAGAGAACTCCCAAAAGAGGTCTTCACCTGGGCTTCTGAGTGGCTGCTACCTGAATTTACAACTGCCAGGATTTGTTTCCACAGTATGGATATTTGTCTGATCAATACTTGATCTCGACAGAGTATCTAGACACTACAACATATACCACATTGCTGACTGCACAGGCCAGCTTCTTCGTCCCTTCAATTCCTGGAAGATGTCCTGGAAATAGGCCTTTTCCTTGTCTCCTCAGCTCTCCTGTGGAGGTCACATAGGCTACACAGGCCCTGCTACACTTCCCACCCAGAAAGAATAACCATTATTGAAGAACAGCTCAAGAGGTCAGGCAGATACTTGCTCTCCAGAGCTCCTCAGCCCCACCCTGAGAACCCTGCCTGTGGGTACTGCCACAACCATGGATAGTCAACCATACAGGCTGCATCAGTTCAGGAGACACACATCTTGGCCAGAGGATGGCGGTGTAGGCTTTCTAGACCAGTAAGGAGCCATGTATTCTTTCAGGCAAGAAATGCTTAATGAATCTGGAAAATAATTCAGGTCCAGAAGCATGAGCTACCTGAATCCATTACAAGCTACAAACTGTTCTCAGGAAAGAGCAAGTTTTACAGTAAGGCTGGAAACTGACAGGTAAAAGCAAAGTTGAGAAACCGAAGGAAGGATGGGGTTCAGGGGAGGACTGGTAAGTGTGAAGATGGAGAAACTTGTTCAAGAGGGGGGGAAAAGGATGTACAAGGCAAAAGACCTAATCAGTCTTCAAGGGTTGAAGACTGCTTAGAAGGGATGCCCAGCACAGCAACAATAAGTATACTAGTTCAGAGAAACAAACGCACTTCTCGGAGGTATTCCCCAGTGGAAATTTCTTGGGTCTTTGGAATCTGACAGCCTTGGAACTGAAATCACCACTCTGTCACCTAAAACCGTGGACAAGTAATTTGAGCTCTCTGATCTTAAATCCCAAGGATAATAATACATACCTACATATCTACATCCCAGTGGGCAGTAAAATATTACTACATATAAAGTAATGGGCACACAAACTGATACCCAAGAAACATCCCCTAAGTGTTTCCCCCTTGCCAAGCTCATGTCCATGGTACAGGCATATCCAGAATCACAGGTACGGCTGCCCCTTCCTAGAAACCCAGACTCCACCCAAATCTGCAAAGACCCTTTTACCTCCACTTGACTGTCCCAGTCTAGAGACCCATTCACAACAACATCAGGAAAATCAGGCCAGACCTGTGGAGAGAAACATGTTCAGCAGCAATGCACTAGACAGTTCCCTTACAGAGTATTTCCTGAGAAATTATTATATAAACCATGTTCCTAGCAGCAACCATGTTCCTTTGATCATCATGTAAGATTGACATAAAAGAAAAGTGAATTCCCTAATGCATCACATTACCTTAAAAGTCATTAACTGTATCAACACATATGGATTGAGAAAATGAGAGCTTCTGACCTCGGAGCCAAAATAGAAAAAGCCAAAAATGACATACATAGGCATGTGACCCACTAACAGTGACCCACCCTCAGGTTAGGGATCAGTGGATTATCGCTCAGAGTATACCTTTCCCCAGACAATGTCTCCATCATTTGGGTATCTGATGAAGACGTCATCCTCCATGCCCCGAGTGAAGGCAGGATAGGGCTGTGTCTCATTGCCAGAAATGGCTGGATCCTGAAATCAAAGCATAAGTCAGTTGGGAAAACCAAAGCCAGAGAATGAGGAGAAACAGAATAAAAGAGAACTCCTCCAGGGAACTCCCTAGCTTCTACCTGAACTGTAGAGTTTCTCAGAGTCCTGGGAAATACATGTTTCTTCTAGAGCTTCAATGTAACTAATTGTAACATGGAAACAAAGCTTTCTCCACCAAAGCCCATACCTGCTCCCAAACAGAATGCACACATTCACATCAGGACTAACCAGAATGAGGATGACCCGCATCCCGTCAGCCTTCATGCGATTGATCAGAGCTGGAAACCCAGCAAACTTGGGGCTGAGGGTGAAGTCCAGCTGCCGCTCCATGTAGTCGATGTCTGAGTACTGCACGTCCTGCGGGAGGACACGGGAAGTGAGTGGCTGCTGTATTTCAGACAGCTTCTTGTACATGCTTTCAAAACCCAGCTCTGCCACGTGTTTGGTATAGCTTCTGGGAAATTCACTCAATTTTTCAAATTTTCAGTGATAAACTAGAAAAAAAAAAATCTAAGTCTGTACCAAATAGGATGAGAATGCCTCTCTAGCATGGCTCTTCTTAGGATACATAAATTAACAAGGATTGGAAAGTGCTTTGTAAACTGCCACTATCAGGCGTGATTGTGATGACCTCCTCCAAGAGGCTGCCCCTGGTATCAGAGGTGCATGTTTAGAAAAAATTATGTTAACTACCCAGGGCTAATACAACATGGATGGCAAATCTACTGCAAAACAAAACAAAGCAACAATGTATAGTAGCTTTGGAATACCCAATCTTGAGGGTGATCAGACACAACCTTATTCTGGAGAATGAAATATTGCACTTCACTATCCACTAATGGAAACACTATGTTCCACTAATGGTACTATTGTAAACAGTAGAAAAGTAGAATGAAATTAAATATGCTATGGTTCATGGGGTCAATTCTTTGATAACTGGTTCCCCTCCCATCCGCCAGTGAAGGATAAGGCTTATTTCCATATGTACATCCTCTGAAAACCCATCCCAGGATCTGTGTCACCCATCAGTGATTAACTCAGAGATGATGGGACACTGAGTTACAGCACCAGGGCTGCAGGAACTGATGTCATATCCACATATACAATGGTCTGACTGTTTGCAGTTAGTTTTTTTTTTTTTTTTTCCAAGAATTAAGTAAAAGAACTGAGGTATATCATTTATTCTTATGGAACAAAGGACGTTTTGACTAAGGTTTGGAAGTCATGTCAAAGAAATGGAAGGAAGCATGAGGTGGCAGAAAGAGCCCTGGAGCCAGCCTATCTCCCTGTCCTTTGGCAAATCATGGTGAGTCTTAAGCTATACCACCTCTAGAAGATGGAAACAAAGTCCCTTACCTGTATTACCATGCTGGGGTGAGGCTAACTGTGATATTGCCTGAAAAAGAATGTTATGTCTTTATAGAATCCCACAAACATTAGACAAATGAACCCAGACACAGAGGCACTGGGCTAGTTTTCAAACTCCAGAGCCATGACTGAGAACGTACATAAGGGATCTGGGCGGCCACCATCTCATCATACAAGCTGGCGATCTCAGAGTCATTCTGGTATCCATAGCGACACAGCTGGAAGCCCAAAGACCAGTAAGGAACCATCACAGGCCGGCCGATCAACTAGAAAATAGACAGGAAACATTCGTCCTCAGAACAGAAACACCAGATTGAAGTTTTTCAGGAAGTAATAAGAATATTTTTCCATGCCCCAAGCTAGACAACTAACAAATTCAAATCCAGACCAAATCTGACAGGATATAGGGCCACTGGGATTCTTGGAGAAAGCTTTCTGCTAGACTTGAGCGCCTTTTTAAAAATTCTGGAAAAGCCAAATTTATTCATAGAGGTACTGTAGGTAACTTGTTAAGAAGCCCAGAATCAGAGGCAAAATGCCTGGCTCCAGTCCTGCTAGCTGTGTGACCTTAGGTAAAAATTAAGTAATTTTATTGCTTCAGTTTCTTCATCTGTAAGGGAAAATAATAGTATCAGCCTCAGAGTGCTTTTGTGAGGACTGAATGAGTTATTATGTATGAAGTGCTCTAATATGCAGCAAGTGATCAGTGATGTGCAGTAGATAGTACATAGTGTTTGCTGCTGCTGCTGCCACCACCACAGTCACGACCATTATCATCACGATTTTCACCATCACCACCAGTACCACCATCATACACCCCACCACCATCTTTACCATTATCATCACCCTTCACTACCATCACCACCACCCCACTGCCACCCCACTGGCCTCCCCACCATCACCACTATCATCACAAACACTACCACCAACACCACACTCCTCACACCAACCCACAGTCACATCACTACCACTGCCATAACCACCACCAACATCATCACCATCAATACCACAAACACCAACCATAACCACCACTACCATCACCACTATCATCCCAACCACTACCACCAACACCATGCTTCTCGTACCACCCCACGGTCACCACCACTACCGCCACTATCTCCATCAACACCATCATCATCACCATCACTACCACAAACACCAACCAACACCAGTCCCACCATTACCACACCACTACCACCAACACCACACTCCTCACACCAACCCAGTCACATCACTACCACCACTGTAACCACCACCAATCTTATCATCATCATTACCACAAACACCAACCATAACCACCCCAACCATCACCACTATCACCCCTACCACTACCACCAACACCATACTTCTCATACCACCCCATGGTCACCACCACTACCACCACCACCATCATCACCATCACTACTGCAAACAGCAACCATCACCACCCCCACAATCACCACAACCACTATCACCAACACCATACTTCTCGCACCACCCCACTGTCACCACTACCACTACCATTTCCACTACCACCATCATCATCATCACTACAACAAACACCAACCATCACCACCCCCACCATCACCACTATTATCACAACCACTATGACCAACACCACACTCCTCATAACACCCCACTGTCACCACCACTACCACCATCATATCCATCAACATCATCATCACCATCAAATACCAACCATCACCAGCCCCACCCTCATCACCATCAGCACCACTATCACCATCATCACCAACACACCCATCTCCACCACTACCACTACCACCACCATAATCACCACCACCATCACCACCACACTCACCACTATCATCACCATCACCACCACTACCACCACCATCACTATCACCATTTTCACATCACTATCACCACTGTCACCCCCTACTGCCATCATCACCATCACCACTACAACCACAATTACTACCACCACACTACTATGGCTACCATCACCACTACTAGTACCACTATTACTTCTGCTACTCTGCAGTGCTTACAGAGGCTAACAATTTAATGGTCATTAGAATATATCTATTTTTCCTTACTCTATAATCTCTCTCCAAGAAAGATCAGTTATCATCTGAGAGTTATATGAATCAATGAGGGCTCTGGTACACAGACTGTGCTGTATAAGTACTTGATAAACAATTGGATCTCCCCCTACCTCAGTGTACTGCTGGGTGACAAGCTCTGGAGTTGGCCCCAAGAACACATAAAAGTCCAGAACTCCCCCTGTGGTACGATATGTCA